>NW_026138065.1:20572500-21082500 GCF_025592945.1 Manacus candei | reverse complement strand
GTTTTCTCACAAGACTTTGACAAGTTGTGTTTGCATCTTATCCGACACTGCTCACTTTCTGAACTAAACTCGGCTGAACTCGGAGCCAGGAGAGAAAATTAAAGGGGGGACTCTGTTGGATATTAAAAAAAAAAATTAAAAATCCTTGCTTAGAATTAAATTGGGTTCTTAATTTATTTCTTTTTCTATATAGGGGAAAGAGAGTTAATTAGAGGCACTCCTTAGTTGTTATTCATATAGTCATCATGACTATGACAGAAAATAATTTTTCACCACACTAGATCCGGATTGTGTGCAGTTGTCCTTAACTTTCTATTTCTTCCAGGTGACTTAAGAAAATGGAAATACTTAAGAAGTAGTAATAAACACACCTGTACAATATAATCCTCATTTTGAAATATACAGAATTTCGCAGCACTATGGATCTTACGAGTTTTGCCACAGCATTTGGGGGTTATTGCCTTCTTGAGGCAGTGGGAGGAAGGAAGAAAAGCACCAATTTTTAATTGGTGTAAATCAGTACAGCTTCCTTGGTTCTAGCACAGCTATAAGCATTTACTTCCCCCCGAGGGCCTGGCCCTGATATTCAAATCGTTCCCAAGCTTTATTCTCCTATTTAAATTTCTGAAATAAATCACTGCGTTAATACAGTTTCTTTTCATTTTTTAAGGGCAATTAGTAATGAAATTAAATACTATTGCTTCAAGTATTACATGTTACGCATACATCTTTATTAATATAGCCACGATCTTCAGAACCAAACATTTGGCCAGCACAGCACATGGAAACGTCTCATTAGGGTACCTATTTACATATGTGTTCTCAGCTCACGGATGAGAGCGTTCCAGTGGCAAGCAGCAGTCCCCGTCGGCACTGGTAGGGGACACCTGCTTAAACCACAAGGACGTTCTGGCTCCATTTAAGCAAAATTATGTCCGCTCGCTTCCGTAAGTAGGAGGGGTGAAGCTAATGGGAGTGCACGTGGGCTAAAGGGGGAGCATCCTTTGGCTCGAGAAACTGCAAACACACGCTAAGCACTTTGAAGCATTTAAAGGTGTGGAAAAGCCCAATCAGTGCATCTAACATGTACAGCCCCGGTTCTGTGGTGCTGCTGACCATGTGTGGCTGACACATGTCGCCAGGGAGGTGGCTGCATTCGCCTTTGGACGAATGACCCCATCCCACACTGCTGGTTTGTAAAGCCCTTCTGGGTTTCTCCTGGTGCTGTATAAATGTAAGGTGGCACAAAAGCAAATTTCTGCATTTTACAGAACTTTATCAAAAGACAGTCACCATGAGCATGGAAACACTCAAGTACGTATCTTCTTAAGAAGAGGAAATTAAGCAGAAACGCCAGGGAAAAAATATCCCCACTTTGGCATACCTGGATATGTGAACAGGTAGGGCGAAGGCGCAGGGTAGTCCCAGAGCAGGATCCTCCTGGGCAGCACTGCCAACGCTACATCTGCCTGTGGCAGCTCATTGGAGCAGTGCTGCCTGAAACGCTCCCTCCAATTTTTCCATTCCAGGTGGATCCACTCTGAGAGCAAACCCTCCACTTGGCCCGTTGCGCCATTTGCAGCTTTTTTTTGTGTGTGTTTAATGATTCTTGACCAGCCATTTAGCCTAGGAAGTGCTGTATTGCTTCCCCCCCCCTTTTTATAAACGTTGTCACCATCCGCTCAGCACATGTCATTGAATAAGAGGAACCTCCAAGGACATGGCTGTGAGGGGCAGAAGCGTACTGAGATGTGCAAGCAACGTTAAATGAAAAAAAATAAAAGGAAACATTGCCAAGAAACTTGACCAAAGAGAACTGATCAGCAGAAACTGGGCCAAGTTCACAACCTGTGGAATAATCTTCCACTAAGACTGAAAAAACCCATAACCCAAAAGTGATTAAAAGAAGGATTTCAGTAATTTGTTTGGGGTGGGGGGATATGTAACAAACTAATTTAAGCTAATGTAATGTTTATAAAGTTACTTAGATAATGACACCATGTATACCATTATAATCATTAAAACACAATCTATGTGTTTTTTAAAAAAACTTAGATGATTAACACAAAATCAAGTTGATGTGAAGGAACAATTACTTTTAGAAAAAAAATCAGGAGGTCCTAATATTCTGTAGAATGAGGGAGGATGCAGCTGTATGTCGACAGCTTTCATATCCTCATTTGAATAATGTGGCCTGAATCTGTCACTTTATTCATCCTCCTTATGCTCAGTGTACTCTGCATCAACAACAAATTAAGTTGTAAATAAGAGACAATCATCACTTTTGTTTTTAAGCAGCTTCTGCATGGAGAATTTCAATGTACTGTTTCTTTTTGACAGAAAGAAAGGGATTCTACACTCTGCTTATGTAAGCACAAATATGAGGAAACCAACCGAAAAGAAACAATAAGGGAGGACTTGAGAACTGCTCCAAAATGTTCTTGGAAGTACATTTCTACTACCACAGAAATTTCCTTTTCTAATAGGATATACAATGAAAACCGTTTAATTTACTGTAATAATTATTCTTATTTTGCTCTAAAATTTTAGTGTGGTTTTTTTTTTTTAAATTTTTAATTTAGAAACATCCGCTTTCCTCATCCAGGCACAAGCAGGGTATACCTCAACTAGAAGAACAAGTGAATGAAGTCAGATGTAACCTTTATGCACCCAGAAATATTATTAATCTCTAATATGATAACACAGTACCATTTTGTGAGCAAATACAGCATTAGTAAGGAGAAAGCATGGGAAAGAGATTTTCTTACCTTTACGTCTGAGAAGTAAGTTTTCAGCATATTGGAACTTGGGTACCGGGTGTAAAAGAACATGAGCTTGGCCTTTTTCAAGTGATTCGGTGACAAGCCTTCCTGCATGTAGGATTGAATTAGTAAAGGAAAATTCTTTTCTTGAGAAAGATTTTTCAGAATGTACAGACCTATGAAAGTGCCCCCTTAAATGCTCTACAGTTCCCCAGACCACAGGAGAAAATATTAACAGTTAAATTGCTGTGCTGTAGGTTTCTGCAAAATAGGTAAATGTGGGACGAGAGGCCACGTAACTTAAACCCTGTATTTCCTATCAATTTAGGTGCTGGGTCTCAGGGATCTTGCAAGTTTACGGATTGTGTACCATATGTATGTTCACTTGTTGCTACGGAAACAAATGCAGGAAGCATGTGCCGCAGAAAACTTATCGGAAGCTTTTTTTCTCTCTCTTCTTTGCCATGCCGGTTAAAGTTTCTTTTTCTCTCAGTGTTGTGCTACTTGCACACAATAAAGCCAATGCATGTCAGACAATCAGAGGCACTTAATGATTTCGAGCAGTTTTATACAGGCAGCACATTTCACCTGTTTCATTCGCATCGATAAATTTTAACATCTTGAGTAGCTCCCTCTAATCCTGCTGTTGCTTTGCTCCAGTGGCTGCCTTGCAAATCAAAGTGAAATCTGTGATAGGCAGAGCCCCTCGGCTGCCGAATGCCCCCACCACAAATTTGTCACCTCCTGATTTACACAGTTAACTCCTTGGAGAACGAAGCTGTATTTGGGGCTAACCAATCAATACATGTGGGCTAGCAAATCAATAAATGGCCACTTACCCTATAAGGCAGCCTATTTATCCTGGAAACATCATTACCTTTTAGATCTGTAAACAGAAGCAACTAAAAGAGTTCCCAAGGGAATGTGAAGCTAACCATAACAATCTCGGCTTGCTGATTTTTCTCCCCGCTTCTTGGCTCTCTTTTGTGAACTGTGTGCTAGGACAGCTCTGGTCACATCTGTGCCGCAGGCTGGCCCTGCCATTTCCTCAGCAAATTAATGGCTTTATAATTTATCAGAAATGAAGATGCACGTGGAGAAAATCAATGTGGTCCCCACAAGGTCAATTAAGGGTTCTTCCCAGAAGCTTCTCTAAGGACTGTTTCTCCTAAACACAATTGTTGAAAAATTCACTCAGTTCACACCTTACAGTGGGGGGGAAGGTCAACCAAGTTGACAGATGCGCTGCAGCCAAGGTGCCTCTTCTGCCTTACAGTCGGGTGCACGTCAGCACAGAACATCTCACTCTCCAAGCCTCGAGATGGGAAACCCAGACTAATTTTTATCAGCAGGCTACTGTTGATTAGCTAGGCTTTTTCGGTAGAATTCCCTTTTCTCTAATTCCTGAAATCTGCTGAAACCCTCTCCCTTCATTTCAGTTACAAGGTTCATTTTTAGATTAGAAAAATGTAACATTTAAAAAAAAAAGCATTGACAATATTAGTTTAAAAACCTCTTATTATCTGGAAGTACATGGAAAACGGCTCAGCTGAACTTGCATTTTGTTTTAGATGCTTAATGATTACAAAGAAGATAATTTATGACTGACATACTTCTTGTGCCAAGAGAAGAGTTGAAAGAACCTCCAGTTACCTCCATTAGACTGATAGAGAAGTCTAAAAGAGCATTACACTCTGCAGTGCCATCTGTCAAAATACGTAAGTGAAATAATAGTAGCAAGCTGTCACCTATTGCTTAGTGATAAGAGTTTTAGACAAATCAAACTTCTGTGCCAGAAATCCGTTTTGTTATGTGATCCTTTCAGGAAACTGGGGGTCCAAAAGGGAACTCCAGTAGGAGAGAAAAAAAGTAATCTTGAGTCTCCTTAATTTGCAATTCCTCTGACGCTGACAACATGTTAATATTGGGTTTGGTGTATATTCTCTTTCAAAGTAAGCTCAAAGATGGACTTAAACTTCAAAAAAACCCTCTCATATTTGCTGGATTTAAGCATATTAGACAGTTGTCTAAGCATTTGGATTCCTTCTGCATTTAGGATTTTTAAATATTTTCTGCTCTAATGCCAGAGGATATTGATATTGAATGAAACATGTATTAAAAGATGCTCTGAGACTCAAATTCCCAGAAATCCATTTTTTATTAAAATTATACTTGTTCTTAAGCACTTGGCAGCCTTAAAGCAATATCAAATATGCAACAAATCTGTATATCTTGATCCTAAGGTTAACGCTTTACTGTGATAAAAGATATGATCTGTAATAATATAGCAAAAAATAGTTAATGACAGACTTAAGAGCTAAGAATTAGATAACCCTTTGCTATTTCAGAAAAAAAACTGAACTGACCAATTGCTTAATTTCCTTTTTAAGTGCTTGGGCTGAAAAGCAACTGTTCTTCCAAGAAAGCACTAGCTGTTTCCAGGATACTTACACACGCACAATGACTCATGATGAAATAGATTCAGTAAACATACAGCTGTACCGAACACGAGCTAAGCCCCATTCAAGGCCAGGAAAGAAAACGAGCACAAATAAATATTAAGGAGGTAAAGGGAGGAGGGGTGCCGAATGGAACGCAAACAAGCTCTGTCCCAGCAGCTCGTGTGGCTTGCCTCAATTCTCTTAGCTATAGCTTTGTGAAGACAGATGACATTCAATTCTATGGGTAATGCAAAATAGACAATAACTGCTGAAACTTGAGCCAGCTGCCAGGTGTAAAAAAAAAAAAAAAAAAAAAAAAAGGAAAGAAAAAAAAAAGGACAGAAAGAAAAGATGATAAATCCATAAATTAATGAAAGACATCTGCTCGGGAACATAAAAGATCAGAGGAACAGTGTACTGCAGCTGAACCTAAAGCAGTGTTCAAACAACCTGAGAGCCTCAGTGTTGTGCATTTACACAGCACAACGTTGCCTCACCTATCGCAGCAGCAGCAGGAAAATGGCTAAACCCTAAGAAATAGGAAGTGGAAGACTGGGAACAAAACATATGGGGACAAAATCTATACAAGCTCATGCGTGTTTTAACTGGAGAAGCACAGGGGTGGCACTGCACAGCATTTGATTCATTTGCACTTCAATCCTCCCAGGTAATGCTCCTCTTTTGTAAAAATATTTTTCAGTGGAGATGATCTTTCGCTTCTGTTACTCTCAGCCTGAGCCCCCGCAAATGCTCTAACAGGCTTTTCTAGCCCACGCGTGTATTGAGTTGAAGGGAAAAGGGGTAAGAATAGGTTGTATCAGTTAAAAAATCTGCACTAGCAAAGCCAAGCTGCTCCTTAAGTTACACCTCAGGTACTTTTAATCATCAAAGCTCCAAACAGCTGCATCTCTGAGCATCTTCAAGACCCTCGGAAGAACAGACTGGCTGGAAACCATTTGTTCATCACATAGGTTTTATCAACAGCACAGAGTTATCCAGCTTGCTGTACAATCGCTCCTTTTTTTAAAAAAAAGTTTAATTAGTTTAATTCTAGTCAGATGTAATAACTCCTCATTTCAAAATGTTGTAATTCACTGATTACAGCTTTGACATATTGGGACTGTGAAACTTACTCCAGTTGGACTGGAATTCTGCTTAAAAATAAAAAAAATTGTAGAAAGGTGCACTAATGTTTCAAAGCCCTCCTGCCAGGGAGAGCATGCTAAAGTTCTTCACCTTTACAGATGTCTTAACAGCACACAAACTACTGTTGTGTTTCAATTTAGATCTATGTAAATGTTTTGGGATTGAACAAGGCTATTTTTCTTGAGATGCAAAGAGGATGCATGACAAAGGAAGACCATACAGAAAAACAATTCGCTGTCTGTTTCTTTTGGAATTTGAATAAAACTTAATATTTGATTAAACAGATTAGTTTGCAAAGATACAGACTGCATTCATGACCAAGATGGGAATTCAGGCTGCAGGTGCATCTTATCTTGTTTAGCAACATACACAAACATTAACCATTTTCTTCTGCAATTCAGCAAAGAATGATCAGATACATTTTACAGGCATTATTATAAAAAAAGAAAAAAAGAATAAATCCCAAGAAAACAAAAACCAGGCTAGTTCAGTGTTTAACTTACTACTAAAACCTGAACTTGGCTCTATCTGCTAGTCTTCTGTTCTCATCCTGGCTGCATTGTCCAGGAAAACAGATGTTGCTTTCTGTGGGGAAGAAAGATCTGCTTCTTTGAAGAAATTTGTTGCCTATATGTGCACATTCATCCATGTAAAACAAAAGCGACCACAAACCAACCGACGTCCACACCATGCCTTTCCCTAGAAACTGTAAGCTACCTGGACAAATGAGCTGCTGCTAGGAAAAAACATCCATCCCCACAGCAGAGTAGACTATGGTGCACGTGTAGAGATGTTATTTAATAAATCTGTTTGTCCCAACAGGTCTGTATCTAAACCCAGAACAAACTGCACCTTGCAATAGCATCTAGGTGGGAAAGTCAGTGTGTTTTCCCAATGGCAGGGAAAGAAGCAGGGTAATAAAAAAGTTATCACTGTAGCACCGAGCATTTCCCCTGGCTATATCTTGAAGCAGCAGAGGACTCTTGCACCCCTGTTTCAGCAGAAGCAGCAAGCTCCATTAGCAAGTACCAGCGAGAAGGAGCAGGAGAAAGGGGGAGAGATGGCAAGAGTGGGGGAGACGTGCTCCACGGGTGGCGAGGATCAAGTGCAGCCCTAGAACTACTCCTAGTTCACACACTTGGCATGTTTCATGACTCCTCACTCCTCTCCCAGGATGGGAGAACTATTTTTATACAAAAACAATTTGTATGCCACTGTCCTGTTTAGTAGAAATTAAGTGCCCTGGCCTGAGTCTTGCCCTCAGCTGCCACTCCTGTTGACCTCAGGACTGCTTTCCAAGCACTGCAGCTTGCATTTCAATATACAGATTTTGTTTTTGGAACTGCAAAAGTAATTGGCACTAACTCTGAGTGATGCTGGAGTTAGATAGACTCCTCTATTTTGCTGTAAAATGTAAATGGTGAGGAGATTTCCTTGCTACCAGTGCTCAACAAGATCCTCTTTTGGTAAAGAGGTGCCTCAAACACCACGTCCACTACCAGCTGGCTCTCGAAAACACCAACACCTTAGGAAGGTGCTTTCAACTATAGAACACTTTTCCCTATAGAAATGGGCCTACTCACACAGGTCAGACAGCAGCAATCTGGACTCAGACTTGACCTAAGTTACATCAAAGACCGGTGGTAATGGGCTTTGGACCTGCAGTGCCTGCCTTGTCCCACTGGTGCCCACTACCATGGGAGGGATGGAAAGTCCAGGTAACCAGCAGGTCTAGAGCCCTGACAGGACCCTCCTGAGGATTTAACATGTCTACAGAAAATGTGGTTAAAATAAGCTAAAACCACCAGAGTTATTAATCACCTAGAAGATAACCAGTGAAGAAGCACAGCCTCGGGCAGCTGCCTTCACATGATACCCCTCAAAAGAGGACAAGTTCCTCAGCATTGCTACCACTACTCAGGTAGGGGCACAGGTATTCAAATGCAATTACTTTCATCATCTTGGGAATGAAATTAGATGCATCTGAGGCTCTGTATTTGTGCTGTTGCCTTCTGCTGGGGTCTTAGAGCTGGAAAAGTTATCAATCTACCCTTCATGCAAAATCCTCAACTTTAACATTGGGCACACATGGTATTTTATTCGTTTTCAACACATCTGTACTTTGATAAAAAACCTTTTGACCAAAAAGAACATTAGGGCAAAAGATGGAAAGCCTGGGAGGTGTTAGAGCTAAAAGAGAAAAAAACCCCAAAAACCCAAAAATCTAGTACTAGTTTCCAGGAAAAAAACCTAAAAGATTATTACTGTGTCTGGATATGCCTAAATAAAGGCAGAGATGGATTTTTTGCCCTAACTAAAGCCTGCTATTGAGCTAAAAAGAGAGATTTTATTATCATCTTTTTTTTTTTTTTTTAAGGAAGGGAAGTGTCCTGTAAATTTAATACAGCTGAAGTTTTATATTTAATTGTTCTCTCTAGCTTTCCAAAATAATTTGCTTTGTGTATCTTAGGACAAAAGATTTCTGTGTATGGCTGAACAGAGGTTAATCATGCATAGCAGGCAGCTGCACACGGGCTGAGTAACAGACCTCTGGGTGGGGGAAAGAACTTGATGCAGCCTGAATATATCAGTACCTGTGTCTTTTGAGCTTCATTTCCCTTATGCACTTCAGAGCTGAAGTCTCAGCAACAACCGGACTGTGGCTCTCTGAGAGCCCCAGCCATGACACCATTAACAGGGTCGTGTGTCGGCCTGGCACAGGAGGGAAAAGAGGCAGCCCTGGCTGGAACGGTTTTTGGACAAGGGCGCTGCCCCCTTTATCACCTCCCTGCCTGGGAAAGGATCTGCCAGCCCAGGGAAACCCACTGGCACCCAGGTTGTGGGCTTGGCTGTCTTCCTGACCCCACAGGGCAGACTAAAAGGCTGGGGGAGGGCCAGAGGCTTTTTTACATGAACACCATTGCTGAAAGAGTGCTGTCAGTCAATACCACACGTTTTATTTGGCCCCACCAAGCCCCCTGCCTTCACCCCATAAGCACCCCACTCCTGCAGCACCCAGGGAAAGCCCTGTGGCACCAGCACGGCCCCTCATCCTCTCCCACCAGCCACCACCAGGTTATCGCTCATCTTTCGAAAAGGATATTGCACTTCCCGAGTAGGGCGAGATTTCGGACATGTCTTGCAGGTCGCCACACTCGGACTTTATAAGGGATAAGGAGAGGCCCTCAGCAGCACTGGGGGGGTGGGCCGGCGAGCAGGGGTGGTGGTTCATGTGGTGCGACGACATCTTGGTCCTCAGGCTGGTGGTCTCCCGGGTCAGGTCAAGGGATTCAGGGGAGGCGCGCTCTTTCCCCGGGAAGGAGGCCGATGGGGCACCCAGGGGACTCTGGAAGGGGTAGGCCATGAGGGGCAGCGGGAAGGGGTGGCGGAAAGAGGAAGTGGAGAAGCCGGCAGTGGCCGAGAGCGGGGACTGGTGCAGGGAGGCGTGGTGGCCACCAGCCGGTGGGGCCGAGGCGGATTGGTCAGAGGAGTTTTTGCGGACAACAAGGGGCAGTGCCTCGGTCTGGTCGGTGGCGCCAGGCATGGGGACGCTGCCGAAGGTGTCAAGGGGGTTGGGAATGATGACATCCCCAAAGCACTGCAGGCGCTGGTTGGCCGTATGAAAGTTGTGGTTCTCCCCATTGACGGCAAACCTTGCCTGTGGGATCTGGAGAGGTGGGAAGACCTGAGGAAGCTGACGGGAGGGTTTGGATGAGAAAACTTTGACCACTGTGTCCACAACTTGAGACATGGCAGTGTTCAGCTCCTGCTTCAGTGTCTCGGCCAAGTGTTTGCCTTCAGGGTGGAAGGCATTTGGCCCTTGCTCCTTCTCCTTAGGACCTTCTCTTTTCGGCTTGTTCTCCGCTACCTCTTGCTCCCGGATGAGGGCCCGTGCCCGGTCAATGAACTGCCCTGGGTCCAGCTCACACATCTCATTGTCCGACCTGCTGACAGAGTCGCCGGCCCTCGCATCCATGGTTTCAGAGCGCATGCTGTCTTCAGACAGGTTGCCATCTTCATCATTTTCGGAGTCAGTGCTGTCGTAGATCTGGTAGAACTTCTCCTGCAGCTGGCGCAGCTGCTTCTGCATGTCCTCCAGCTGCTGCTTCAGCTGTCTGCGCTCCTCTCGCTTCTGCTCTTTCCTCGCTGAAACCAGCTGCTGGAAACTCTGCTGCTGCTGTTGTGGCAGCTTTTGCTTGCGTTTGTTTTCTCTGTAACTTTCTCGAGGACTGACGGACTGCGGAGCTATTTCTCTTTCATTTTCATTGCCCCTTAATGCCACGCTGGGGGAATGGCTCATACCCCGAATTATATTCTCAACCCGGGCGCGTTTAGCTCTCAGGTGCTCGTCGCATAACCGATCCACATCAAACTGGCTCATAGTTGGCCTGCCAAAAGGGGAAAGACACTCTTGGGGGCTGTCTCTTGAAGAGTTGCTGCATACATCCTCCTGATGTACTTCTGAGCCTGTACTAGAGAGACCGCTGGCTTGGAAACTGGGCTCCGTGCCACCATTTTTGTTCATGTTATTTTTCAACAGCTGGGAAATTATGGTTGCTCCTGGAAAAGGCATCATGGCATCTTCATATGAGTTCGCCCTCTTCAGCAGCTTGCGGAGTACATTTGACTTTTCCCCATCTGCATGCTGCACCACTGAATACTCGACATCCTGCTCTGAACCTTGGGGATTCATGGCACTAAAAAACGTTGCTCTTGCCTTTGCAAAAAATGCAGATGCTGTCCCTACCGTCCTTTTCACTCCAATGTCAACTCTTCTTCTCTTGGTTTGCCTGCTTAAGAGGGCTGTGCTGTCATGGTCAGGCATCACTGGACTGTTATTGTGCCATCTTCAAAAGCTTGTCAGCTGGGCTCAGCTCAAGAATCCTGGGACCCTGGCCAACAGAACAAAAGGACTGATGAATCATTTTCTTTAAATTTCTCCAAATTTCCTGACCTCAATCCTGAATAAAATGCAAAATGCATAGGCTCTGGGATTTATGGCACATTACAATTATTGCAATTTATTATGCACTCTGCTTGAAATGAAACATTTTTAAATATTTCTGCTCCACTGGTTTAAGATGGATTAAGATTTAAAAAAGCAAAAACTGCTTAAGCACCAGTAATATGATTCTCTTGCACAAATGCCTAAAATGATACTGTTTATCTTCAGAAGAAAGAGTAGATTAGAAGAACACAGCCTCTGACAACCAATTGATTAAATTTAGGGCATTGAGATACATGTTACAAAAGAAGATGAAAGTATTCCTTATTTAAGATTTATTGTTAAAACAAGAAATTGTATAAAATTTGGATTAAAAATTCAATTGCAATGTAAAAATGCAATTGTAGTTTTTAAAGAGAGATAAAACTGATATATTGTTTTAACATTCAAAGGTTAAAACAACAACTTTCATACAATTGTAGGTAAGGTGGTATATGTGTATGTGAAAGGTAAAGAAATCATAGACGCATTCAGGCTTACACTGGGGGGAAAACCTCTCTTAAATCATTAGGAAAACATTTATTCACCAAAACCAAAATGCATTAAAATACGATATGGTCAGGATTATAGTATTTATAGAGATGTGATCGAGTAAAGGCCAAAATGTATTTTGTTAACACAGCCTCATATGTACCAGTGACTAGCCACGACAGTGTTTTGAAATTCCCCATCCATTCCTTCCCTTTTTGCAACTCTCCAAGCAAACTCCGCTACGAAAGGCTGAATATTCTGTATTTCATACATTAAAATACATGATGTCAAATTTTTTGCATAGCAGAAACAAGGCATGTTCAGTGTCACATCTCTCTGCTTTAGAAAAATCTCCAAGAACAATATCTGAAATGCCCAGTGAAGCCCTTCTTACATGTAGCATTTTGAATACACAGAATCTTATTTCCTGTGACATGCAGAAAAGATGAGAAAAAATACGGGAAGATGAAAGAAATAACATCAATCAGCTGCGTGAGAAAGGAAGATACCTTCTCTTTATATGAACTCTCATTGTTTCCCAGGAACACAGCATAAAAAGATAACACACTTCCTTGCATTTTGTAAAAGGCTCTTGACATAATTTGTGACTTATTAACTAGTGATGCTAAACTCACATCGCACATAAAGCATTAGACACTTTTTCCTGTTTCTTACAATTTAACAGTGATGAAAATTAAAATATTTTTCATGCAACGCTTATCTAATATTAAACTTTACATTTGCTTAACAGAGCACAGTCTTCACAATAACAGGGTATATTGCCAAAGGCAGCATGCAGACTTTTTGGAATTGCTCCCATCTCTTTCGGTTCACCTGTAAAAACATCTACGTGCTCCCTAGGACTGCATCTGTGGCTAGTTTTAAAGAATGACTATCCATGCAAATAGGCATAATTTCAGCATGAAATAATCTGTAAAATCAAGACAGTAGTCAATGCTTAGTTTGCAACCAGGACAAAAAAAAAAAAGCTTCTAATACTTAGAAACATTAAATTTATTCTGCGGCCTTTGCCCATGTATTCTGGATGTACTAAAAGAATTTTCAGAGATTTGGTGTCAGACACAGTTATGCAAGGGACATACTGTTTGTTTACATTACTGTTCCTTGCATATAGGAGAGAAAAAAAATGATAAAAAATATATTAAAAACCAAAAATGTAATGAATTCAAATGGGGAATCCAGAGCCTTACACTGTTATCCGGTCACTGTCTTCAGAGATCTTTCCTTATCAAGAAGTACAATAAGCAAGTTAAGTTTGGCTACCTCACGATAATGATAAAATAACAAGGACTTCTGTTGCAGGGGCCCAATTCTGCCACCTGCACACCAGGGAGCATCCCACCCTGCAAGCAACTCCCCTGGAGTCCAGGGGGACAAAAATCCTGTTATGTGCAAGGGGTAGGGTCAGGCCCTGCTTAGTAGCATGTGCTGTAAAAGACTGCCTCCTGCTTTCTCTCAATTGACGCAAATGCAGTTTTTCAAGGGGCAGAATCAGGCTCTTACAATTAGAACTTTATCTAAAAAAAAAAAATAAAAAAATGAGGAGTTGGGATTTCAGAAGGGTTGTCTTTCTAAAGAACTGGCCAAGTCCTCGGAGGGTGGAAAGGGATGACCATCACCAGGGTTTTTATGTAGGCGACACTGGCACAGAATAAACCAGGGTCAAGGTTGGCCTTTCAGTCTAATGGTGTTCATTTGAAACTGGTCTAAACTAATTGAAAGATAACCAAAAGAGCTCCTGCTTACTGCACATAAGATATTCTAAAGCCATCCACCACAAAGATACTACTTGCCAATATGAAAAAAAAACAAACCAGAAACAAAACCCACCAACACCGAAAACCTTCACGCTTTTCCTTCCTTTTCTGTAGTCAAGCTATGCTTGATTGAGAGCCAGCAGTACATTCCCAGACTCACACCAAAAACCTCATGACAGGTTTCAAGTTTTGCATGTTTCCCAGAAAATTCGAGGTGCCTGACCACTGTTTCCCTTTCTCTTGCCCAATCCCAACCAAGGACACACATGGGGAGGGCTTGCTGTACCCTTGAGTCAGCAGCTCAGGAAACAGGTTGTCCTGAACCAGGTTGGAAGGTCATTGCCATGCATCCTTCCTCCCCAGTGTCCATTTCCCTCTCCCCAAGCCCCTGTACCAGCCACTGTTCACCAGCCCATTCCTGCCACTGCAAACATGCAGCAGGAGGTGTTCCAGAGCGATGTCCTCTCCTTCCCTCGATGGAAGCTGAAAGCATCAGAGTTATCGTACACTTAACCTGGGTATTAAGCAACATCTCCCATTTGCCCTGGTGTTATCCTGAGCCTACAGACTGCCAGCTTTAAGGCTTACGTGCCTTTCAGCTTAAATATGAGAAATAGTTCTACTTCAGCCCAACAAAACAGAATGGGTATTGAACGGTCAGTTAATATTTCAGTCTCGGAGGACCAAAACCAATTCGCACTCAAGGGAAGTGGAATGGCATGTACAGCGGGATGCAAAATCCCAGCCACGACAGGCAGACTTCAAGACTGATTAGATTAGAACTGAATAAATAAGGAACTCTTGGGAAGGGGGGGAAATAATTAGGAAGTGTGTGTCCTTTATGTAGTACCAGTACTTTGGCTGCACGTTGTCTCAAAACTATATTTCATACATCTAATGTCTGTGTGCAGCAATCCAGAAAAACATGTTAGTAAGATAGCTTAGGTTGTCAAGATCTGTGTAGAAATATTCAGAAGCGCCATACATTTCTTTCTGAGTTACATAGTTTTAAATTTTTGAAGGTTAAATTTGGTTTATACATCACTTTTGATTCTCCTTGCATGCCAAGTGTAGTTTATGTTAAATTTACGGGACACATCTCAAACCTCAACTCGCACGGTGTGGCTTTCTCAGAAACTGAACATTTTCCATGCCCAGGTAATTAAAAATCATACCAAGGGCCTCAGCACTTTCTACATCCATCCATAAACATAGCAATAGTATTTTATTTACAAATTTAAGGAGATATGATTACAATGTAGCTATGAATAACCTCTTAACAGCACAGCAGCTACAGACATGGGTTTATTTCAGATCCATTTGATATGCACTGACATTTTAAATGGAAACATTAATTTCTAGGTCTCCAAGAGTTACTCTTACCAAACCTTTGGCTAGAACAGTCCTTAAAAAGGAGTATGATGTCAGGTATTTAACTACAAATAAATCAATTTCTGTAATCAATTTTGTTAACCCATCTTGATCTACAAAGACGATGATCATTTTCTCCTAGATTAATTCATACACCTATGAGATGCAAAGGAGATGTAAATTCAAATTCACCCTTGTCAGCCACTTTGAAGACCCCTAGCCTAACCTAAACAGCCATTAAATACACAGCAGCAAAGTGCTAAACTTGACAGATATGCATGGACGAATTCAAGGAGATATCAGTTTCTAGAGCTGAAACCGTTCCTATCTTTTCACAAGCTGACTACTCTGTTTGGTCCAGCATCTGCCTGCTTCGTGTCAGCCCATCATGCGAATACCACACAAGAAATTCAACATGCTTCTGCTAATAGAAATATTTAGATCTTTAACATGGTACATGGGGTATGGCTTTGCCAGAATTAGCCAAGAAGCGCAGGATGAAAATTACTCCAGTCAACAGCATTTCATGCACAAAACCACAGCTAAAATTTGAAGAACAGATGACATCTATTCAGCATAGATCTGTTCAGTGCTAAAATCACGTCAGCCACTAATGAGAAAGTACTACCTTTTTGTACAGCTCAGACACAAGTTTTCTTGGGGAAATGGTTATCCAACTCCCTTAGCTGAGATGTCTAATCAAAGAATCTGAAACAAGGCAGCAACGATGAGCAACTATTTGCGCAGTAGTAGCTACTTTATTAGGATTTCTCCGCAAGAAGAGGAAGCAGCAAAAATTAGAGCTTGATTTACTTCAAAATTATGCTGCCTGCTCTTTAGCCTTAAAGAAGAAAGCAATCCTTGTCTTACGAACTTGGTGACACCCAGGGCCCAATCCAACAAGGTATTCAGCAATTCCTGTGAATTCAAAACATCGCAATCCCCATCAACTACAGAGCTCGCTAACAGGAGGGATTCAGTATCTCACTAGTTCAGGCCTTTATTTTAGGGAGATACAGGGCCCTCCATCACGCAGCCGTGCTCGGCACTGCTTGACAAAACAGATTTTTTGAATGAGAAAAAGAAATCAAGCTGCTCAAACTAGAAAACTGAAAACATTTTCCTCCTCTCAAGCCAGTTTGGTCCTTGTTATTTCACTGATCGTGAAGAAAATAACTCACATGGCCTCTGTGTAGAGACAATACTGAAACATTCTCAAGATTCCTACTACAAATTCAGCCCAAGTTTTTCAAGATATTATTTTTTCCATGCTACACAATGTCGTTAAATCACAGATCTTGAGTTACTTAATTTAGCAGTTAGGCTGCACTTCGAGTCAGAATAAATCACTATTTAGAAACTACAAATTGCAGGATTTACAATTCTGCCCTGAATCAATTTAAACTTTTCAATTTCAAAATGTGTCCATTCTTATGAATACCTTAATTTATCAACTGAACATAAAATAGATGAATTATATAAACTGAGAGGCCTCAGAGTTCAACGGGCAGGGAAGTTAACAGTATATATCGACAGTGCCATTCAGCGAATGCAAGATACTTTACAAAAATAGGGAGCTGTTAGTGAAAAGTATATACATTGTATGTTTTATCACAGTTTAACTCCTGAAATGTTGATACTCTGTCTACCCTTGAGTATTAATAAACATTTCACAGTATGTGATATTGCTGCTAAAGGTAAGCTCTGGACAAAAAGCAGATAAAATAAATGCTAAATGAGCTGCAACAATCGTAAACTTTATGTGATTGATGGCAACTCACGGAAAAACTGCGAGAAGAAGACATAAGGGATATGTGCCACATGCAAATCTACGGGCAAGGAAACTGCCTCCGTATAATTCATCCTGCATACTGCCAAACCTCTACAGGCGATGGAAGTGACAAATAATCTGAGCTTTTACACCTCGCGGTGACACAGACGTGTTTTTGTACCCTGTGTTCAACAACACAGGACCTTCTGCCACCGAGCAATGGCCTCGGACGCGTGGACGCCTTCCACGTGCTCCCCACCCGTCCCCAGACCCGGATGAGGGGTTTGGGGTGACACTGGCCACGCAGCCAGAAACACCATGGGGTTTGCTGAGCACTCGGGACCTGTGGAAAACTAACGGGTTTCCAAAGCTCGTGTTGGCAACTTTTACCCGACATTCAAGGGCACCTCTAGTCTGCAGCCGCGTCTGCCAGCCCTGACTGATATCCCCTACTTTGTCAAAGGCATTAAGTTAATACCCCCCGTACCTGCCCTTCCGCGGACGGGGCACAAACACGCGGACGCGACGGTGGCCCCTCCGGGAGCTCCATCCCACCTCGGCCGCGCCTCCCGCGTCCGCCTGCGGACACTGATTCCCGACCCGCTTCCCGCGGCTGACCCCGTCACCCAGGCTTTCTCCGGCACAGGGAGGAGGCGGCGGCCGGGACCCCCCGCGTCCCGCTCCGCAGCCGCCCCGCTCGGCGCGCACCTGCCCCGCCGCCCCTGCGGGCAGCGCCACGCACCTGCCCGCGCCCCCGCACCCCCGCCCCGGCCCTGCGGCCCTGCCCTGCCCCGCCAGACGCCGCGCAGCGACCGCGGGGGGTACGCCCAACTTTCTCCCTCTCTGCAAAGAGACGAGGGCCCCGGGGCGGCCCCGCTCCGCCCCCGCGGAGCGCCCGGTGCCGGAGAGTCGTGCCCCGGACGCCTGTCGGGCCGCCCGCTCCTGTCGGGCCCCGCGTTCTCAGCGCCCCCCCATCCCGGGCCGAGCGCCCCCAGCGCAGCTCTGCGCGCCCCCTCCGCGCAGGCCCCACGCCCCCCCCCAGCACCGCTCCCTCCTGCGCTTTAACTCCGTGCAAACACATGGCAAAGTGCGCCGGGTCACTCAGCCGCTAAACAGAAAATCGAAAAAGCCAAGAAAGATCTCCATCAACGGCTAAGAAAGAATTAAATCCCCCCCGGAGGAAAAAAATCAACAAACAACAACCAAACAAACAGAAAGTACCAATAATCCTAATCTTTTCCCAGATCAAGGCTCTTATCCCGCGACTTGCATTTGATCTCTTCTCATGTGCTCGCTACCTACCACTCAAATCCCATTTTCTATACATTTCCACGATTCGCAGCTCGTCCCACTCTTGGAAATGAAAAAGTAATTGCAAGGCTAAGAAGAGTAAGAATAAAAAGTCCCTGTCCTTCCCGGCTTGGGTTAAAAAGGAGAAGTAGCGACATGCAAATGACAGGCAAATTGGAAGAGACAAAAAGCAAGGCAGCTATAATAAACAGGACAAAGAGGAGGCTCGGAGGAGCGGAGCAGGAGTTTAAAGCGGGGATGGGGAACTTCGGCGGGGACGGGAGGAGGAGGAAGCTCGGAACAACAAAAAGAAGCCAAATACTCGCTGCGTTTTCCGTCCCCTCAAAACTACCCTCCAACCCACGGAATAAAAATAAAGAGCGGTCCACAAAAGGTGGCAGCGAGAGAGCGAAGGAGAAGGGGGGAGGATCACCTAACAACGAGCAGGTCACTTACTCTTCAGCCCTGGGCAGGCTACGGTGAGCGCTCCATCGGGCTCCTTACCGCTCACAAATCCTTACCGCTTTATCTACCGGGGAATTAAAACTACTCAGCTAATAAAGTCACTGCAAATTTGCCCCCTGGAAAAAGAAGCACAGGTTTGATAACGGTGATCAGTATTTTGCTGGGGATTTCATCACCCCCACACCCTCCCCCCATTCCCCCGGACCATTTAGAGCAGCCCAAGCAAGTGCGAATTAAAAAAAAAAAAAAAAAAAAAAAAATTAAAAAAAAAAAGACCTGAAAAGGCCGAGAAAGCGGGGAGGGACGAAGGGGGCGCGAAGGGGGAGCGGGTACTTACTCCGTGCAAAGGCGACGAAACTGAGCCTCGCTTTTTTTTTTTGCCGGTGGAAAGACAGAAAGGGCGACACGCACACGCACATGCACACACACACCACCCGCGCCCCGCACACGCACACACGCACACGCGGACACGCGCGCGCAGCCGGCGAGCCCCGCCGCTGATGAATATGATAATCGGGCGAGGGAGGGCGAGGGAGTGCGGGCGGGAGTGAGTGCGGGCGGGCGGGCAGCGGCCGCGGGGCTGCGGGCGCGGAGCGCAGCGGAGCGGCGGGCGCGGAGCGGGGGCGGCGGGAGCGGTGCGGGGCAGGGCTGGGCTGGGCTGGGCTGGGCTGGCCGAGCCGAGCAGCGCTCCGCACCGCCACAAGATTTACTTTAAGACACAGCTGAAGGAAACAGGAAGACTAGACGTCACACTCGGAGTGACGTGGGCCCGGCCCGGCGCCCAATCGGGAGGCTCCTTGGGACGGACGGGGGGGACGGGGAGAACTTGGCAGGAGCGGGGAGAGAGGAGAGGGGAGCGCGGGGGGGTTGGGGTCGCCCCGCCCCGCCCCCGCGGGAAGGTGGCGGCGGCCGCGCACCTGCAGCGGGCACGGACGGACGGACGGACGGACGGATGGACGCGGGGCTGGAGCGCCGGCAGGAGCGGCCCGACGGGGCGCCCCCCCTCACCTCCACCGTGCACGGACAAGGGACGGAGAACATCCGCCCCGCATGGAGGGGGGTGGGTGTGAAACTTTAGGAAAATCACCCCCGCGTGAGCGAGGGGTGCTCTGCGGTGCCCCATGCGGTAAAGTTTTCCATGCGGGGAGACTTCCGCAGATGCGTGCCGAGGCCCCAGGGTGCGCCTGTTTCACGTTTTTAAGCATCGTGCGATGGAGCAAACCCTCGTTCGCGGGTGCTGCCCCCCGACGCGGGTCACAAACTTTAGGAGAATTGGGCCCATTGCCGCCCACCCCCCAACTCGGCGTCCCTCGCCGCCGCGCGTCGCGGGGCTGTCAGCGGGAGCCGCGCGGGCACTTCCCACGTGGGAGGCAGGAAATAAAGACGAAATCGAGCATCAGGTTGCGGCGCGTGGAACAAGCGGCGATGCTGGGACACGGGTGTTCAGTGCTGTCGGCCACAGCCCCCTGCGCAGCACGCACCAAGTTTCGCTCAACTTAAACCCATCCTAGCGCGCTCCCGGCCGGCTCCGGCTGGAAAGCTTTGGGGGGAAAAAAATTTGAGAGATAAAAAGTGGATCTTCCCGGCAGGTCGGGGCTGCGATCCAGACCGAAGTTTGCCGGGCGCGCGTTGTCCCGCCGTGAGCGCGGGTTTCAGAGGTGCAGGGCAGGGAGCACCCGCACCCCCGCCCCGGCTGCTCGGAGGGTTGCGCGGTCGCTGCCGGCGGGGTGGCGAGGCTGCACGAGGGGAATGAGCCTCAGGCTCGCGGGCGGCCGGGCAATACACCAGAGGGAGGGAATAACGCCCTGCGGAGGGCCGGGCGGCAGCGGAGTGCTGCAGGGCGTTCGGCGGCAGGTAAGGACGGCGCTGCCTCTCCGGGCCCGTCCGCCCGCCCCTCGGGGCGGCCGTCGTGCGCGGCGCCCGAGCCGACGGGAGAGGGACTCCCGCGTGGAGGGAAGAGCCCCAATGGGATGAGGACAGGCAGGGCAGGCGCGGGCGGCCCCTGTCAAAACTTGAGCCGCCACTCTGTGCCAGCGGCGAGGGGCCGGGCCGCGCCTCGCCCCCTGCGCACCCTGCTGCTGCTGGCGCGGGCAGCTGCTCCGCTTGTCTCAGCTTCCACTGTGAGGATCTGTCTCCCTATAGGAGAGCCTAGGAGAGTCGCGCCGCCGACCTCCGCGCGTGGGTGCGGACAGCAGGGCGCGCTGAGAGGGTTGCCCTGCGCGGCAAAAGTTTGGGAGCTGGCCTGGTCAGCAAACCCGCCCCCCGGTGCCAGACCTGCCCTGCCTGCGGTGGCGAAACGCGTGTCTCCCTGCGGCGGCCGTTCTCCCCGCTGCTCCGCGGCGGGGAGCGGGGTCACTAACGCGAGTGGATGGGTAACGCGACAGACCACCCGCCGCCGATCACAAAGACGGGACCCCGCCGCGCTGCCGGAGCTGCCGTTGGGGAGCTGTTCCGAGTTAAAAAATTACATGTCCCTGCCTGTGTCCGGCCGGTGGATCACTAGGAGATGCAGCCAGTAACACCCGCCCTGGAGCCTGGCACCGGTGCGAGGCGAAACCTTTCGGGGGCCGCCGGCAGCGCCGGCTTCCCACCGGCACCGCTGCGCCCGGCACGTCGGGGCTCACATGGCGGGCAGGCGGATGAGACCCGCTCCCCTCCGGCGCCCTCGCAAGCCCTGCCGTGCCGTTTTCCGAGGCCTGGCCCGAGGCCGGCGCTGGCCACCCCAGCACTGTTAGTGACCGGGAATCCCCGGTGCAACGAGGCGCGTCCCGGGACTCTCCCCTGCCGTCACTTTCCTCCCGCAGCCCGAGCGCCGGGCTGCCCCGCATCGGTGCCCGGTGCCCGCGGCGCCCTCCCGGCCCCGCGAAAGCCCCTCCGAGCCGGGACGGCTGTGCCGCGAGTGCTTTTAACGTGACACCTTTAGAAATAGGATCACCGGGCCCTCCGCGGGGAGCGGCGAGGCCGGGGCGGCCCGACGGGAGCGGCCGGGGCTGCGCTGGGCTCCGCGGGTGCGGATGGGCGGCACGGCCCGGGACAGATCCCCGCCTGCGCTGGTCGAGGTGACGCGCTCAGCCTGCCGGTGTAGCTGTAAGTGCTGCAGGGGCTGCAGGACAAGGGTGCAGAAGTGTTTCTGGACGCAGGGGCAGATAGGCTAAATTTGGCGGTGGAATGACTCGCTTGGATTCTTCCCCTCCCTTTTTTTTTCCTTCTTTCTTAATTTGGATTTGGTTTTGGTTTGCTTTTGGTTTATTTTGTTTTTGTTTTAAAGTACACCGAGGTACACGTAGAGAAGAAGCTGAATTGTGCAAATGCAAATTAATAAATAGTTGCCTTTGACACTGAGCTTGTCTCCTTAACTTCAACCACTGTTAATTTACTCAAAAGAGAAACTGAGGCTCTGCAAGTGAAGCGGTGTCCCCAAGGTCACACAGCAGAGCGGTGGCAGCCAGCCTGGCCCCAACCATGAGCACCTTGTACACAGGCTTCCTACTGTCATCTGGCCCTGCTGCTCCTTTCCGTATCTGCTTGTAGGTTACGTTCCTCCAGCCCAATGTCTTGCTACTTTTCCAAGCCTAAGCACATCGGCCCTACGATCTGCCATACCAGTAAGCCCAACTGGAATGAAATACACACTTTCCACTCGTCCACCATCTCAGGCACTGAGACTCTCTTAATCCTGGAGGATAGACAGCCCCTTAAGGAATGTAAGCTGATGATTCAAAGCTCAGCAGTAAAAGTAATTCCCCACCCATCACCCAAATTTTAGAGGTGGAGGAAAAACTCTTTTTCCTCAAGAACTTAATCCTTCAAAAAGGGTCCATGTCAGCAACTCGTGCAGGATTTGTAGCAAGCAAAGCCATCCCTGGTGCCTTCTTCAGGGCCTGGTGGCTTGGGCAGTGTCAGGACAGCCTCTGGCTGGTGTGTGTGGTTGTGTGGATGTTTCTATCCCTTGCAGCCTCCAGTCCCTTGACCGACTGCAAGTGTGGTCCCCACTAGTGACCTGTTAGATTCCATTCTGTCTGCAAACTCCTGTAGAATTCCCGGGTCTTTTTCCTGGTAATTAATAGATCATACAGTACCCACTAGGTCCTCTTCTTGGCCATTAATAGATTATAAGGTATTCACACTTTTTATTTTTTGAGTTATGGGTGTTTCAGACCCAAACAAAAAATAATCTATGTTCACAAAGTTTGGATGCAAAACCTGGGTATGCTCAGGTTTGTGGGTTCTCTTCTCCTGCCCCTCTGCCTAATGCTTGGGGTGTGTCACAAACTTCAAGTCAAAATGCTACCTGTCCTCCAGATATGTAGGTTGTCAGTTCTGTGTTCAGCTGTAAGGTTTGTCCCAACAGAAAGAAATACTCCAAATTTTGGTGTTTCTGAAAAGTTTTACTGCAAGCTGACAGCTTCCTGTGCTTGCATTTTTTTTCTTTAGGGGGAAAAAAAACAGATGCAAGAAACTTAGGAAAACTTTTGCACTGTGCCCATGACCATGAGTGATTCCTCTGCCCCTTTGGAGTCTGACAACAAAATTGAAAGTGACAGGGGTATATTGTTGAAACTGCCTTTTCTTTGATCGTTTTCCTTGCTGTGTCTCTTCCAACTAAATGAGGGAACAGGGCTACGAATACATATCAGGTTTTCTTTTTTATTCTCTTTTTGCTTTTCTCTTTTTTTTTTCCAGGGGTGGAATAAAAAGAATACCCCACAACCACAAAGGTCTAATTCTGCTCTTATGCTGATGTGAATTAAAAATAACTGTACTGATATCAATAAAGCATCATCAGTGTCTGTGAGAAAGAGAAGAACCGGGTGCCTGATGTGTGTAATTACTGAATTTAGAGCCTTTCCTTACTTACCTTTGCCTGGCTCCTCCTTTCAAAAGGGAAACCTTTGGAAGAAAATGCCTTTAACGTGGAGAGTGAATGCAACCTAGGTGATTCAACAGAGTGCAAATTAATTCAAGAACCCGGTATTGAAGAAAATAGAACTGTTAAAAAATACAATAATTAACCGACCCCAAAACAACAAAAAACGTCACAACCTCCAGAGAGGAGAAAGTGAACTAAACTAATCCTATTAAACGTGGTAGCATGTTTCTGTGCAGCTCGCGGAGAGATTAAGCACAGGAAAAGGGATAAGTGCTGCTTCAGTTTCACTAAACTAATGTGACAACTTGTCATTGGAAATCTTTACAGCTTGTTAGCAGATGACTAGCTGATTCAGATATGTTTTCTACCATTTCCTTTGTGTCTGGGGGTGATGTTTTTTTCTTTCCTGTTCCTTTCTTATCCATACTGCTTTATTTTGCTTTTTAATCCTTCATGTCTCCTTCAAGTCAAAACATTTAACTTGCTTTAATCAATATTTTGTTTTGAAGATGTCCCTTGACCTTTTGTTTGTGCAAATTAACCTTCAAGGGCAACTCATTCATTCATTAACCTCAGTGGGATGCCATATCCCTAGTACATGGCATTTTAGGATGCATAAAACATTTATGAATGTTTAGACATATTGCAGTGAATGACTGTGATACTGCTGTGGTTACTACTACTGCTACTGTAATACATTAGTTTTCCACCCTTCCTTCCTTCCTTCTTTCTTCCTTTCTTTCTTTCCTCTTTCTCTCTTTCTCTCTTTCTTTCTCTCTTTCTTTCCTCTTTGTTTCTTTCTCTCTTTCTTTCTCTCTTTCTTTCTTTTCCTTTCTTTTTCTTTCTTTCTTTCTTTCTTTCTTTCTTTCTTTCTTTCTTTCTTTCTTTCTTTCTTTCTTTCTTTCTTTCTTTCTTTCTTTCTTTCTTTCTCTCTTTCTCTCTTTCTTTCTTTCTTTTCCTTTCTTTCTTTCTTTTTCTTTCTTCCTTTCTTTCTTTTCCTTTCTTTCTTTCTTTCTTTCTTTCTTTCTTTCTTTCTTTCTTTCTTTCTTTCTTTCTTTCTTTCTTTCTTTCTTCCTTTCTTTCTTTCTTTCTTTCTTTCTTTCTTTCTTTCTTTCTTTCTTTCTTTCTTTCTTTCTTTCTTTTTTATTCTTTCTTCCTTCCTTTCTTTTCCTTCCTTCCTGTCTTTCTTTTCCTTTCTTTCTCTCTTTATTTCCCTTTCTTTCTCTCTTTCTTCCTTTCTTTCTTTCTTTCCTCTTTTTCTCTCTTTCTTCCTTTCTTTCTTACTTTCTTTTTTATTCTTTCTCCCTTCCTTTCTTTTCCTTCCTTCCTGTCTTTCTTTTCCTTTCTTTCTCTCTTTCTTTTCCTTTCTTTCTTTCTTTCTTTCTTTCTTTCTTTCTTTCTTTCTTTCTTTCTTTCTTTCTTTCTTTCTTTCTTTCTTTCTTTCTTTCTTTCTTTCTTTCTTTCTTTCTTTCTCTCTTTCCCTCTTTCTTTCTTTCTTTCTCTCTTTCCCTCTTTCTTTCTTTCCTTTTCTCTCTCTCTCTTGTCTTCTCTCTTTTTTCTTACTTCAGATGTTTGTGTACATATGGCAAGCAAAATAGCTAATCTGGGAGAACTTTTAGCATTAGCAATTTCATTTAAAAACCAGGTGTCTCAATGATTCAGAAACATATGCTGAGTCCTGTCGTCTCCTCTCCTCTCCCTCTCTCTCTCTCTCTCTCTCTCCCTCTCCTCCCACCCTTCACTCTTTCCCTGAGCCCTCCCCCAGCGGCAAAGGCATGATCATTGAGTAAATGGAAAAAAACATTTTACAACATTAAAGGAAGACTGTTTAGAAAAGGAAGGCCCTGCTGAGGTGTAGAGGAAGCCTGTTTATTAACACTGGACACCTCTTATCTCAGGCAGCTCCAGATGGATGTCCCCTTGGTAATTCCCACTCTGTGCCAAGTGGGGTTAAGCAGGGTAACCACCTTGACGTGGGCTGGTGATCACCAGGGGATCATCGGCTCCTTCAGAGAGAAATTTTAGGAGAAACTTGGGTTGGGGGAGGGAGAGCTATCACAGTTTAGTATAAAAAGCTTGCACGTGGCCAGATTTACCTTTGTGGCTGTAAATTGCTTGCTGCCTGGGACAGAGCCAGGTTTTGATTGAGAGATAAAGTAGTTCAAATCTGTCAATAATTAACTGTCACTCAATTAAGGCTTTCTTAACAAATTAGCACTTGGTAGCACCTAGGGTGCAGGTTTTTCATGGGAAAAGGCTGATAGAGTGATGTTGGCCATTAAGTTTGCCCACTGAGTATCAGCTAATGTCCTGCTCAGTTTAAACACCACTGTGTAAATTTGGTGAACTGGTTCCCAAACCCCATTTCTGCCAGGTTGTGTTTAAGATTAACCATTTGTGCCTTCCCAAGCTCACCATTGCAGGACAGTCTTTGCTGAATAAGGCAGCTATCCCTGATTCATCGCGATTTCCTGTCTGTCAGCTCTGAAGAAGCACCCTGATGTGAATGAGGCTGTAGGCCAAAATTTACAGAAATTAGGTGGAGCTCCCCTAATACCCTGCAAGTCACTTGGAACTCTTTTCCCTTGAAGAAGAGTTACATAGTCTGCCTCCAGTGTAAGCCAGTGTGATGTGTTTCTCTTTCTCACAGGGCCTTGCTCTTAGCCAACCTGTTCCTTCCACTGGGTTAGTGGGAAGGTTGAAAGGGAAAACATTTCCATCCATTGGTGTCTCTCTGTTAGCAGACATTTTGCCAGTTCCCTTTCAACCCTCTCTGAACTAGTAAAGCCATAGATATGACATCTCACTCTTCCTCTTAATTCTCCAATCAGAAATTAAAAGTGAATGTCAGATGTCAGTCAGAGAAAGCAGAGCCATTCCAGTTTATATCAGCTGATCTCTAGCTCCGTGTTCATGCACACCCTTGGATTGGCACTGCCAGGATTGGAATTCCCTCGGTACGTTAATTTACAGCAAACTGCAGACTCTGGAAGTGGTGATCATTTGTCACATCAACCCTGCTGAGGAAGAATCTGCCTCTTGTGAGTCAAAAAACCCTTTGCTCTCGGTCAGCATTGAATTCTGGTGTCACACACAGTTGTACCTCCAGGAGGTGTAATCGCTGAGTCTGTGGAGAAGTCAAACGCAGAACTCTGGCAAATGCAAGTTCTGATTCATACTGTGTTACAGGAAAGGCTGCAAAGTGGAAGCTGATTTTAGCTTCAGCTATGATCCGTTCCTCTGATATGGGTTTATGCTCAGTATGGGTTTGGTTAAATCAGTGACTCCTTAGCTCACTGAGTAGTTTTCCTTCTCTTTTGACTGAAGCATACCTTACCTGCAGTGTAGGCCAAAGCAATGCTGGACAAGAGTTTAAAAACAAAATTTGGGAAGCTTTCCAGGTTGTTCTTTTTGAGTGAAGACTTTAGTTATCCACACTGTTGTCTCATACAAAAACTAATCCCGATGCAGCTTTCTTTCTATTAATGATATCAGAAGAGCTGCCAGACAGGGACAGCTCTCAGTCAGCACCACCCTACCATAGTTCAAAGATCTGAACTGTTTCAGCAACCTGCATGTGGAGGGGTTAAAAGCACATGTAAAACACTCTTTGTGTTGCCTTGTCCTAGTACTTGCATTAAAAGTCTTAAGGAATTTAAAATCATAAAGAAGGAGAAAAGGAAGCACATTTGATACTTTAAAAGTGTACCCTACCCTGTTGAATAATTGAAGCTGGAAATGTAGTTTAATTTTATAGACTTGTGTTCTTTTGGTTGGTCGGTGTTTTTAAGAAAGAAGAATTTATTTCTCTAGAAGGATTATAACCTGGGGAAATGAAGTCTGATTTGTTTTTGTGAGCTGAATTAATTTATTTTTTATATTATATGGCAACAGTTTTAAGAACCCATATTTTCTAACAGAGTTATTCCCATTATTTGAAGAATGCACCTGATCTATCACCTGTAAGGACTCAATCCTGCAAGGCATTGAAGGACAATTTTTTCAGGGGCAGAGAGGCATCTAATAGCATTTCAAAATATTTGGTAGTGCTGTACTATTATTTTTAATAATAGGTGCCTGAGTGGTTTTGTAAGGACCTAAATAAGCCAGTGGTTTTAGGAAGAACCTAAAGCAGAGCATAGCCTGACTTTAGGTGTCTGTATACAAAACTGCCATTGTGGATCATCCAGCTCAGGAGACAAGCTCCCGAAGTGCTACGGTGCTGTTTCTGTACTTGCCAGAGCCATCCCTCAGTGAGCAGGTGTGCACAGGGGCACCTAGGAATTGCTCAGGAGGCAGCACACAGGCTTTGCCCATGCCTATGGGCTCCAACAAAACCACGCCCAGCCCTGCTTCCTTTGCAAGACGTCCTCATGGTGGTGTCAGTTCCCATCTTTCATAGGAAAGCCCACAAGTTAGGGTGTCTCCCTTAGAGGTGGAAAATTTGCATTTAACACTTTCCTCATTCCAAAGCTGTGCAAAGTCACAGTCTCCTTTCTCTCTAAAAAGTGTGTTGGCCACCAGGCTGTGGGATAGGATCATTCTAACACCTCCTTTATTGAGGTTTTTGTGGGTTTGTTTTTTTGTCGGGTTTTTTTTCTGTTGCAGAAAGGAACCAAACTATCACGGGGTCAAAAGGAGAAGAAACAAGTAAGATTGACTTCAGAAAGGTGATTAAAACAAGAAGCTGGGAGGGGGGAGCATTCTGCTTTCAGGACTGTATATTGTACTGATCTGTAATGGCTCTGTAATGCAAAGCACACCACTGGCCCGGAGAGCAGGGCCCAGGAGTCCCTCTGCCCAGGTGATGGGGTGTACTCTGTGTGCTGACTGTCCTTTTGGTCCTGGCTATCTGTGAGCCTTTCAGAACTGCTTTGCTGGAGTGGATGGAGGCTGTTTCAATAATTAACATGAAGGCACTAATCTCTTTTACAGATTTTAGCCTTGAGTAGCTGAATCATTAGGTACCTACATAATGTAAAAAAACATCCCACAGTGCCCTAAGCTCCCCCTGAAGTTACTGTGTTTACTCTCAGCAGCATCAGGCCCAAATTAATGTAGGTGCCTTTTTCTGAAAAGGAAATACATCCCTGACATAAAGGTCAAATGGCGTTTATAACAACATTAATAATTTCAGAGCATCATGCTATTGAATTCTAGGAAAGATTAGACCTGTTTGGCAATCCTGTTTAGTTGCTTTTACAACAGAAATATGCTGTTTACCTCCTAAGAGATTCATAAGAAAAAAAAAATCCAATCTATATCAATGAGTAAGATATTTTCCTTACCAGAGATATTGATTTAAATATTGACTTTGTTGCTGGAGGGTTATTTCACTCCATGCTGCAGATACTCATTATCAAGTGACATGTGTTTTATGTACTAAAAAAAATGTGATTTCTGGCCCAGTAATCTTATCTGGATGATTCTGACTTTTTGGGTTTGATTTGGTCTGAAGCAGTTGTCTTTTCTAAAATTGAGTACTTTTTTTCTTCTGCATGTCAACAGACTTCACTCCATGTGAATTACTTACAACTAAGATCAAAACAAACAAACCTTAAAAAAACCCCCTACACAGCCCCTTTGTCCTATTAGTTCATTTTCCTTTCAATCTTTCAGCAATGGGTTTAGGCTCTGCAAGACAGAAGTTCTTTATTTAGCAACAGAAAAGGTGCCGCCGCAGAACCTGTTACAGCTTGTCAGAAAACCAGCCTGAGTGTGTTCTGGGACAAGGACTGTCTTTTTATTGCGGGGTTATACAACAGTTCTCATGTTGGCTTGCTGACCCCGATCAGGCCTGGTGATAGTTACAGTGACAACAATAGCTTATACCACTGAGCAGCAACCCAATGCTCAGGAGGGCTGCAACAGCTCCCATCACAGGCCAGACATGCCAGCTCTCTCTTGTGCAAAGTACCAGCCCAGGAGGGAAAAAAACCCCAAAGACTAAAAATCCCGACCCCCTGAAGGTGCCAACTCACAGGCATGATGATTTATTTCACTGGAGCACTGCACCCATGAAGCAGAGGATATTGCTGAACAGTTTCACTGATGCTGAAATTCTCATTGCTGAACAACTGGTTCTTCCTGCAGACCTGGGCCCATGCGTGTGTGTAGAATTGCACACTCCAAAGGAAATCCCTCCAGAGGGCAGCTGGGTGCACAGCTCCCATGCCACTTGGTAGCACTGGGGTCTCCTGGGACTGGGAGCACAAGGTGGAGGATAACCACCAGAATGCTGTGGTCTCTCCCTCTTTCTCCTACGCACCATTTGGGACAAGATGAAGATGTGAGGCGATGGTAACGCACACATCAGCTCTTTGGCCTCCTCAGCAGTCACCCCAGATCCCTGCAAGTGGGGTGACAAGAAAATAGAGTTGTTTTTAGAGAGGAACTGCATGCAAAAGGTTGGTTCTGGTCTGAAATTCTTGAGGTTAGTTGTGCCCATAGCTTCTGGGCGCTGTCTGATTTGCTGCATAGGACTGCTGGTACCTGTACACAGGAAGACGGGCTTTGTCTGGGTGAAGTCTCTGTGTAAATCTTTTTCTTCAGAACACTGAATTTCAGACCATACCTATGAATCCAAGGCCTTTGCTCAGCTCTTGAGCCATCAGGACAGAAAAAGGGGCAGAGACGTAGCCTCCTGGAGGTTACTCACAGCCAAGAGGGGCCAAAGCTGGCAGAAAGACAAATCTGTCACCACTGGGGAGCACTTCTCTGCCTAGCCTCTGCTAATGGGGGGCTGTGGTGCTGTGAGCAGAAGCTGTTTATTTTGGAAGAAATGGGAACAAAGAGGGCTTTGGGTCACTTGCAGATTTATTTTTTTTTTTTGCTGGAGAGAATTTGCAGCAAACATGGGAACTGGAACTGTGGCACAAATTCACCTTGCGTTTTACTAGAGGTTACTTAGCTCAGTTATATTGCTTTCTGTCTGCTTACACACAAGGAATTTTCCTTCTTCTTTGACCACAATGTTTTAAATGAAATTTTGGGGAAACTAGCATGCCAATCAAGTCTTTATTAACCCCAACAGTGCAATTTTTCATTACAAGACTGTGATTCAGAGGAAACAGCACTGCTAAAACAGCTACTGAGTCCCAGCAAAAATGACAGTTTTCCTCAATCAGTTCCTTTTGTGACCTTGATCTGAACCTTAATCTGTTTTAGCAAAATTCTTTTTATTAGCCATTCATACTTAATCATACCACTAATTTTCCTGTTTTTAAACTACCAATTTAAGGCTGCTTTTTCATGGAACTAATCAAGGCTGATGTATGTTATTTTGGCTATGAATTCTCATAATTATTCTTAAGAGTTTTTTAAGTCCGCATTTTCCATAGATAACTGTCAAAATCATAGATGGGGCAGAATGGCTTGTTTCTGTGATACGGCACATACAAGTCTGCTTTCTTATCTTTAGTGAAAATAATCATTACAAACACTGGATAGGGAATCTGAGCCTCACCTTCTTTTCTTTCCTTACATCAGCAGTTGCTTTTCATTGGTATTATTATTGCAGACAAGCATTATTGGAGGGAAGAAGGGTTTTCAGGATCAGGCTCCATTTGAGTTATTTAGAATAAAAATATAAACATATATTTGCAGCTGTCTCACAAAGATTGTAAACTGTTGTAGCTAGTGACTAGTGATTTTTCTTTGCCTATGATATTAAAGAACAGATTGTGTTACTATACTTATCTCTACCTTTACAAACAGATACATCGGGAAAAATACGTCGTGCAGAAGAAACCACACTTGTTATCAAACGCCTAGCTACGCTGACTACAGGTTTTTGTACTTTTTGGAAAAGCTTCAAAACATATTGTGGCTCGGTTAAGCTCCGAATTCTTTACAGCCCCTTTTTGTGTCCGTAGTGTGCGCTCGGCTCTCCACCGAAGGCAGCAGTTCGCTGCTGTTGTTTGTCACTCGTTCTGCTGCTGCACAGAGATCGCAACCCCTTGTCCGCGGCTTTGTACCCACCAGCAATGCTTCTTCCCCCACTGAACTGATTAACATCATGGTAGGGCTATGATCTTAAAAGCCTGGCACTTCTGATTAGGTTTTTGTTGAAGTTTGCAGAGTTGACTGAGTACCAGAGGCTTTGTGTGTGTGCAGCGGGGTGGTTGCAGGGGGTAGAACACAGCCCCCCCCAGCTAGAGGTGCCATTGGAGCAGCACTTGGGGAGAAACTTTACGAGTGTTTTCCAGCCTAAACCACTCTCTCTGTTCTCAATGAGAGTTTGTCAAGTGGCATGCTAACATTTCGTTAGGGAATGAAGCAGATTTCTCAGTTGCAGGTGAACTAAGTTTGACAGATAGGATTTTCTACTCTGGAGAGGGAGGAAAGCCAGAAACTTGGGGGAGTTGTCTGTCTGTTTGTTTGTTTTTTTATGGAAGATGCTCAGGTGTCTTGGTAATAGGTTCCCATGGCAGATGGAAGGCAATGGCTGGAAGAGTAGATGAACAAAGACTCTTCACAATTTTTTCCCTAATGAAATCCTTCTTTTTTCTGTAAAAGTACAATGTTTTCCCCACCAGTTTGAGAGGATTGCCATGTATGATTGTTTAAAAAGCTATAGGTTAATTATGTTATATGTATCTGTAGAAAAATTAATACTATATGCAAAAATGGATGAAAGTGCTCAAGTAGCCCATTAATTAACTCAGCCCTATTGTTAGCAGGGTTGGCATTAGAGGAAAGAATAATGCCTTTTCAATCTGAAACCTTCCCTCCCTCCCCATCCATTTTATCTCTTCTTGTCACTTCCTATTAGCTGATCATGACATCTTATCTTTTTCCTGAAGGGTGGGCCAGAAGATTACTTTGGAGCTCATGTAAGTGACACTCCAAGGATTGGCCAGCAGCAGGTTCAGCGGCCCCAACCCCTGGAGCTGTGGGATGTCATCCCTGTGACATGCCTGGAAACCCCAGCTCATCCCTCAACTGTCCGGTTACAGCAGCATCTCCGTCATGTTGCACTTCAAGTCTGTCACTGGCATGGGTTCATGCTCCTCACCCAGGAACCCTTCTTGGTTTTGCTGAGGACTGTATTTTTATTTTTAACACAGTCCTTCACATCGGTGGTGGCGAGGATTTCTTTTGCAAGATGGGATTCTGCTATAGGAAGGGATGGCTGGGGATCATACACCAAATGTACTCACATGTGCTAAGAGGGGAGCTGTGCTTGAAGGCACACTCTCTTTTACATCACTCTGTTTGAAGCAGTTTTTAAGAGATGTCTGTCTGCCTGGAGGTATGGGACTGTCCAGCAGCTTTGCCCCTCACCAGTCACCCAGTTTCCAGAGCCCAGGATGCTCCCAGTGCAGGGATACAGCCAGAGTGCTCCCACCAGCTGTAGCCAGACATTATGGCTCATGCTGGAGGGACTCGCTGCCGGCACCGTAATTGCAGGCTAGCTGGATTTTTGCTGTGGTATTACAAATTCCCCCAGGGAAGCCCACAGCTAGGACCATTTACATGGTTACATTGTCAGGCATGAGTCATTTTCTTCCCTCTCTCTCTGTTTCTGTTTCTCCTCTCATACACACTCAAAAATGCAAGCACAAATCAACAAACCAGTAAATAAAATTTAAATGTTGTTTTAGTGCATTTTCAGCCCTCTTTTTCTGGCTGAGTGTACAGTTTGATGAACCATTTTTTTTTTCTATAAAAACGTGGCACAAAATGTATAGGCCATGTGAATGTTGGTACTGCAATGATGACTTTTTATCTTATGCTTTGTATTATTATTTTTTTTGCTAAATTACTTCTAAGAGTGCTTTGAGTAAAAAAACTTAATCAGTAAAATTAATCCTTAAAAACCAAATTTTTGTCAATATAATAAAACAGGAAATTTGCAAAATTAGTATCAGGGTCACTGTTTAAGAATTTTTTTTACCTGACACTTCTTCATTAATACTGCAGCCCTGCTAAGCTTATTGTTGTCCTTTTCCTACACATCTGAATACATGCTCTGTGTATCATCTCACTGTATTGCACTGGCTACATTATCACAATTCACATGAGTAAGTACTTGCAGGTTTGGTGTCCTTGCCTGTGAACCAGCTTTCTGGTGTATTCTGAAATGTTCACTTTGGTGATTTTCAAAAAAAAAAAAAAAAAAAAAGAGGATTCACTAAAGAAAGTTAGGAAATTGACTGCAAAGTTGGAGGTGCCTGAATTAAGGTTGCTTTTGCAAGACAGACGTGGCAGACTTATGCATGGATCCTGATCGTCCTGAGCAACACTGCACGGGAGATCGCTGCTGAACCATAGAGTCTTAAGCAGGAGTGGATTTGATTTCTCCCCTCTCCTCTGCTTTTGTCACTCTTTCTGCAGCACAATGCGGGAAACAGGGTTTGTGAAACAAGTGCTGTGCTGTCACCTAACAGGCAGGGTAAAGGGCAGTACCCTAAAATATAAGGAGGCTCAGCTCAGGTGATCGTGGGGAGTGTCAAAATGAAGGATGCAGGTGGAGTAAAAAGCAGGTGAATTTGTTTATCACAGTGGATGACTGGGTGAAAATTTTGAGTGCAGTGACCAGATCTATGTAGCTAAATGTGTGCTGAAGACACCATCAAAGATACATGACCATGAGTTTGCTGGCAAGGCCTCAGGTTTAGCATTTTTGTTAGATTTACATTTGTGGAGTGAGCAGAGGTTGAATAATTTATGTTGGTGACCACTTAGATACCATATGTCATGTTTTTTTTAAAGCAGTATGGGTTTTTTAATGCACAAAAGGGAACAGACACTGGAGCTGAACTTTCTTAATTCTATTCAAGAAAAGAATACTTTAAAATGCTTGGAGTAAAGGGAGCCCTTTGAATCTGCACTAAACTTGACTAGTCAGCATCACTCTGTTTTTGCAATGAAAAATAAATCCAGTGTTTTCACAGTGTCACACACAAGAAGAAACAAGACTTTTACACAGGTCTCAGTGAGAGAGCACACTCTACTGTAGTTCTAAAGTTTAGTGAAAGCATATTTCTATCTGTTATTTAAAAAGGCATATTTAAATAAATAGCTGCTTAATTCCCACCCAACAGTATATAAATGGTAGCCTTGATGTCACAGGCAAATTTTTGTAGGTGGTTAGCACGGTTTTGTCAGGGACATTACATTACAAATATTCTATTGTGTATTTTATTTTGCTGTGAGAGACATGAAATCCTTGCGTACAAGGAGTTCACATGTCCCTTTAAGTCTTAAAATATGTTAATTTTACATGCCAAAGTCTTAAGAAGTGTTTGACTGCCCGTGGCTTTTGTGTGCATCTCCAGATGGCAGATGCCATTTTGTGTTTCACATTAATTGAGTAAATTTCCTTGCTCTTTGTACATATTGCAGAGGAAGCCATTCTCTGCTTTCAATAGGACAGAACAGCTCTTTGGCATCAAACCCTTCTGGTCTGGTGGTACTAAAACTGTTTTAAGGTGGAATTCTGAGAACAAGCTGTTGGCAATACAGATTTCCTCTATTGTAGATTAAAGTCAGACATTTAACAGTTATCTTAGAAATATCTTGAGGGTTTTTCCTGCTGAATTGCTAAACAAGCCAGTTAGGATAACCTAAGGGGCTGAAGATAAAATAAGATATATGTTTTGTTAATATTCATTTAGATAAAGGAAAAAAATTCTTTCATCTTGGAGGGTACTATATTTATATTTATTTCCTTCTTTTTTTTTTTTTTTGACCAGGTTTGTTTTTTCCGCTCTCACTTTCTAGATATTTAAAAAAAAAAAAAAAAAGGGTTCCCAGGGCCTTTAAAACACTTCGCTTTGTCCGAACATTGGTTTAGTTGTAGAAATTCGCAGTACTGCTTTCTGGGGCACAAACAATGAAAAAGGATGTGAGAAACACCTGAGGGATCCTGTCCGCTGCTGGGAAGCAGTGATGGCCACCCCACTGCTGGCACCAGGCATCCTCACGTGTCTCCTGCGGCACAAAGCCCACGGGGTCCATGTCACACTGAGCCACTGCTTGCCTGAGCCACCCACCACCCTACCCCTCATGTGAGGGCATTTTAAGTCTGAAATCTGTGGTTCTCAGGATAAAACAGTGTAGCAGTTAAATTGCTAAACATGCCCTAAATCCAGATGAATTTCTATATGGAGCTAATAGTGTTTATGAGTTAGGTGTTTGTGAGAAGGAGAATTTATGAACAGCAGCACCTTAGAGGTGGCTCAACATGTTTTAACACCAAGATAAAATGAGTCCAGCAACTAGATTTTAAATCACCCTTTTTAATTTTTCCTGTATGTTCCCTCTTCCAAACTCCTGTAGAAGGGAGGCAAAACAAACATCCTGTCTGTGTGAAAAAGAATATAGAAGACAGAAGTTAATGCTCATCAAAGAAACCAAGATTATATGTCATATCAGATTTTTATCATGATAAGTAGTGTCCAGATATAGTTGAAGTGGGCAGTGTACATAATAACATAATTATGGGTGTTATAGTGACGTAACAGCAGCAGGAGCTCGGCTCCTGACTCCTTTGTTTTCCATTCACACCCACTATGATCTACTGCTATATTTAGTTGTTTTTCACAGTGCTACCTAATACCGTCATCCCAAGTATTTTTTTTCTTTAGTAATAAAATAAAGATAAGACCGTATTGATTTTCCATGGAAGCTGAAACACTGGAATCTTTTCTTGCAGATGATAATTCAAACTGAGGAGAGGGTGGGGTTTTTTTGTTTTGTGGGGTTTTTTTGGTAGATTATTGTCATCTTTTGTGTGTGAAATGCAATTGCAATCGAGGCAGAGCGGCAGCTGGTGGGAACCGTCCCAGTTCCACTGCCTTCTGCGAGCTGGGACTATCTGTGTCGGCTGAGGAGCTGCTCCAGACAATTTAAGGCAATCTCGTGGAGCATGAAAGAACTGAGATTATTACATAACTAAGTGGTGTTTGGGGATTTAAATAAAGGAAGTTTTGACTGCTGAATTGCTGTACTTTAACAGTTCTCAGTCTATCATTTTTGGCACAGCTTGTTTGCCTGGGCTTGCAGTTCCAAAGATACCCAAAAAAACACTCCTGTGCTTCTCAGGTAGTTTTGACATGGTGACAGCAGCACAGCTCAGACCCTGGGCGGCATCTGCAGCAGACAATCTGCTTAAACCTCCTTGCAACCTAACTTCCCATGCCTGGAAGTTAGGCATTACAATTCTCCCCAAAGAAAAGATCTCATTTTCAAAGAACAGGTTTTGTGGTCAGATACACCTGCTGTGGTGAACTAATTATTGGTATGTGGGGCTGTATGACACCTGTCGGCATTTTGCTTTGGCCCACAGCAACAAATAAAAAGGTTTAATGCCTCATGGAGCACTGGTTTTCCATCTATGTCCTTGTTCTCACAGAACTAGCTCCTGAATTAAAGAAAAGGCTTTGTCAAACACCACCAAATCAAGTATGCCACGAATGAAGCTTGCAATGTGAACATCAGAAATGTCTTCTGTGTTTAGCAGTATAGGAAAGTATGATGCTGTTCTAAAGAGTAAAACACTGAGGAGTCCCAGACTAGATGAAGCCACAAGTCCAAGAGCCCTGGAAGGATGTTGTTTGCCAGCTTTACAATAGGTTTATTCAGCAGGAGTCAGCAGGGTTGCCTATCTGTGTTCCTATAGTCAAAGCTCATTCATTCTGTGCAACATAGGTCAGCTCTGGTGCAACTATTGATATCTGTAGAGCACTTGCCCTACTGCTGTGATTTAAAAAAAAATCAGCACTGTAGTTACAAAGCATTACTGGACTCCTCTGTGTTATATGTATTACAACATCACAGCTCCCTCTTTCTTTAGTTGAGTACACATACTATGTCTTACCCAAAGCAGTGTGAACATGTGAACAAAGGTGGAGGGGGGTCTGTATAAGAAGAGCTTTCAAAAATTATACCCTCTTCCCAAGATCTTTGAAAAAGTATTTTGACAGCAGATAAACAAAACTCCTCTCCTCAATCTCAGTCTCATTCTTTGCGTAAATTCAGAGACACTGTGCAGATGATCCAGGTCATTCAATATTTATTCTGATTTTAAATGACTCCAGAATAAATAAAACATTGTCCTTACCTTCTTCTGGACCTCTTTTGATCACCTCAGCTCTGTGTAGGAACGTGGTCACGGTATATCACCAAGTCACTGTGTACTTGGGTATGCTTTGGAGCTGCCTGCAATGGTCCATTATAGTTTTTGAGAGAGAGATTCACGATGCCATGGATAGCTGCCCAGACTGAAGCTGCCAAGATGCAAGATAAGAGGATCACCTGTAGCCAGTCACTCAGAAGGCAACTAATATATTGAATAACAGTAGCACAGACAACTGATCTTTGTCTACTGCCAAGACAAGCAGTTCCGCTAATGAGATCAATGCAGTCTTCCATATGTAATAAAGCTTATGCTCAGCTTGATGAAGGTGAAGACAGAAATTCCTAAAAAGCCTGATTTTAATAGCCAAATTCAAGCAGAACTCCCTTTTGCCTCATTGAGCAGTGCAAAAGATTTAGAGCATAAGATAGGAGATTAGGATCTTGGACAGAGGAATTCTCTTCATCACTTTGCAAGGCATATAGCAGACCACTGCCTCACTTTCCCTGACTTCACAGTGTTGCTTTCTTTCCCCAAAATGAGTTGTCTGACTGAATTCAGAAGCGTGAATGAGGTTCTCATATGCCACAATGCTTAAAGCCAGAGCAATGCCTATAAATATGGAAATGAGAGGTTTACTTTATTCTGGGAAGGGCTGTAACTTTCCTCAGGAGACTTTCTGTGACTTCGGGACTGGTTTCAGTAAGTACCCTTGGCAATGCAAAATGGAAGTGCATGAATAAATTAATTGGAAGGTGTACATGCAGCTCCTGCCACTCCCCAAATACCTTTCCCAGCTCTGAATGCAACACAGATTTTAATCGTGGAGCAACAGATGATTGATGGATGATTAATAGCTAATTTGCAAGATTCATTTAACTTCATTTTACTTATACACCGTATGTAGAATTAGTTAAGGCTTGTACAGGAAAGGAAGTGATGAACCATTGTTCCCATTAAATTATAATGACAGCCTTCCTCATCACTGTGTATTTATTATGTAAGAAAAGGAAATGTCTAGTAAAAATCTGTATAGGTTAATAACACCTTCATAATATAGTCTCTCTTTTCTATTGACTTGAATAGCCCTCCTACTGACTTTTACTGGATTATTAGAGTTAATTACATCAATTGCAATATAATTGATTCTTAAATACTATGTAGGAACCTCATACAATTATGGAAAAACAAAAGTCATCTAGACATCTCCGATCAGAAAAGATTTGGAATTCCTGCACATTTAATTCCTGTTAATCACCAGTCAGTTTGGACATTAAGATTGCAGGGTTTCTTGTTTTCTTTCTGTTAGGTTTTGACAGAATTGATAGTTTTACAACATTTAACTCAGTGTGCATGGAAATATGAGATTAAAGAGACAAATGTGATTTGCTAAAATTGTTACTTCATCTCCTAAAAGTGAAATGAATTACCTGCCTGTCTATAACAAAATGCAACTTACTCTCACACATGCAGGCTCAAGAGGGAAAAAAAATGAAATAGGTATTTATCATTCAAAGTTGAAGTCCTTTATCCACAGGTGCAAGCTTTCCTACAGATCATGCTTGCTAAAGTCACCAAGGGCCTTCAATGTAACGACGTGAAGAAGAGCTGAACACTGATCTCCAGAGGGTAGGAGATCTATACGTTATTTTACTGAGTATCTTTGACATAAAAATGGTTTCTAAGGGATGGTTCTGTATTTCAGATAAAGATTATGGGTCATTCAAAAGAAGGTGCTGTAAGATAAACCCTCTGAGGGATGCTACAACATTATTAAGCAGCAGTTAAAGCCAGTCAGACATAACATTTTTTTTTGTACCTCTGTTCTTGGTCATAGTCTCCTGTGGTACCAGCGTAGGAGATGTTAGTAATTTGAGGTTTTTTGACTGACTTTGTCATGATTTTCTGGTGGCCTTCCAGGAGCTGTGTGGCGTTTTGCAAGAGTGAGTTTACTTTGTGTTTCTGCAGCTCAAGTCCTCACAAGGTAAATTCAACACTCTTTACGTTGCTCCATTAAATGTCCTTAAGTCAATTTGGTCAGTGTGAGGATATCACTTCAGAGTTCCAGCTGAGCAATAAGTGCAAGTCATTATGCAAAATAATAACTTTGGTTGCAGTTATTATTTTTAGTATTATTAATACTTTTGCTTTATAGCTTAACGCACACACTTAACCACACTGCAGCAGCCGGCTATCAAAGGCTTCCCTGAGGAAAAATTAAGCTCTTGGAGCAATAAATTATGAAAAGACTACATCTAAGGGCACCATCCACCTTGTTCTCACACCCGCTTTAAGTGTTAAATAAATCATAACATCCTGTTCATCGTGCCGTCAGTAGGGGTTAAATAAGTCACTGTAAATGAGCTCCAAATCATAGGACGTTGCTGGCTTCCAAGTTTTTTGTTTGCAAGGAGAAACAGCTCCAGGCCTTTTGATAGTTCGGGTCTTTAAGGAAAGCCTTTTTTCCATTCCAACTACTTCCTGTTAATGTGGAAATGGGAGGAAATGAACATTAAGCAGAAGGATGGGCCCATCCTTTTCCAGTCGTGTGCCTAATTTGTCAGGTGCAATATTGGCACCTGGAGGCTTGTTTTGGCTCCTATTACGTCCTTGCTGGGGAAATATCAGGATACTTGTAACTAACAGTACAGGACTTCAAAGCATTTTTGTTATGGGGAGAAAGAAGAAAGGCTACCGCCATTAGAAAATGCAGAGTTGAACAACTCTGTTTGCAGAGTGTAAGGGTTACAAACAGCAATAAGTTGAAAAAAAAAAAAGAGAAGAGGAAAAATATGTTACATTTCAGCCTAAAGCCAATCGTGACCATTAAACCTTTAAGGTAGGGACACCCTAAGGAGGTACACTCATAAATTGTCTCTTGGAAATATGCATGTCTTGGGTGTATTCTTCGTACTTCTGAATCTTCATATGAAACACCCTATTGCTGGGAGCTTGTCAGCATGTATGTGTGTTTCAGTAGGAAGCTTAAGTGTTTTTAGTTACAGCGATGGCAAAGTTATTGTTGTAAGTTACTCTGGATCTTAGATCAAAATCTGCAAACTAAAGATGCCAAAGCCTGCCTGGTGTGTTTACTTCATGCTAAACACTGTAGACATACTTTCTTTTTTGTGACCTTTCTTGTATTAAGGAGCTGTCCAAGTTGTGTTAGAGTGCCCATGCTTGGCCAGTATATTAGTGATGCATCTCTCTGGCTGAATCTGTAGAATAAAATTTATTTAAGCCTCCAGAAATGAAACAAATGAGACTGAAGTTGAACTTATTCCCCATCAGTGTTTCAAACTGTGAATTGACTAGAGTTGGTTTGGATTTTTAGAACTGAATATTTTGGGCCAAAATAACCATTCATGTGCCACTTTTTTCTGTCATAAATTGCAATTAATTAGCATTTGGTGGTGGGAGGAGAGAAGACAGTGTAGCTAATTAATATTTCATTCAGGTAAAACATAGGGAATCAAACCATGAGTGATATATACAGATCTGCAACTGTTCTGAGAGCAAATTCATTCAGATCAGTGAAATGAGATAATAGACTTGGGAAATCCAGCTGCTATGCAGATGTTGGGTGGAATTTTCCAGGGAAAAGCAGCTATGCCATTTTTTGTGCCTGATTCTGCATCTCTTGCTCAGGAGGAGGTCTCTTTTGCTGGATGGCAAGTTACCACAGAGCAAGCAAACCCTGTGCTGAGGAAACAACAGTTGGTTTAGGATTCACTGACCCCTTTCTCCCAGGTTAGTTCTGGGAGAAACTGTACCTGAATTCAGTCTGTACCTGAATCAGATAGAAGTCTTCAGGTCAAGCATCCAGAGTCAGCTCTTCCCTGTGAGCCTCAGTTGTGTCTCAATCCAGCCATCCTGGACTTGCAAGTAGTCTCAGTTTGACTGTGGAAGATGGTTGTGTGTTTTAGAGTGACTGTGTCTCTCTTTACTTCAGCATTGTCAGTTAATCAATCAGTTTCTACAAGGGGACTGTCTTTTGTAGCCATCAAAGATTTCATTGTTATGCTTCTCTTAATTACACACAGTGTTAGACTGGTAGAGGAGACATGAAAATGGCTTGATGATAGTGCTATGTTGGTGCTTGGGGCACTTGACCATTTTTTTTGTTAGAGACAGTGATTCCTGGCCTTCATCTTCTTGAGAGTGTGCTGACTGATCTCCTGTCCAAATCCCACCAAGATGAGGCTTCTTTGTCGTAACATCATGAATAGTTTCAGCTGGAAAGGCCCTTTAAAGTTCCAGCCTCTCTGCAATGAGCGGGGACATGTTCAGCTAGACCAGATTGCCCAGAGTCCCATCCAACTGACCCTCAATATTTCCAGGGATGTGGCATCTACCACCTCTCTGTGCAACCTTTGCCAGTATTTTACCACCCTCATTGTAAATAAGTTTTTCCTTATGTCTAGCCTGAATCTAATTTCTGTTAGTTTAAAATCATTACCTCACTACAGGCCCTACTAAAAACTCTGTCTGCGTCTTTCTTCTTGGCTCCCTTTAAATACTAAAAGATTGCAATAAGGTCTCCCTGGAGCGTTCTCTTTTCCAGGCTGAACAATCCCAATTCTTTCAGCCTGTCCTCATAGGACAGGGTTTCCATCCCTCTGATCATTTCGTCTAAGGAAAGAAATCTTTGGATATGCATAGAACAGCAGTAGCACATATTGTGTGATGACTTCAATGCAAGGGCTCTGCAGCAAAGGCGATTTGGTTTAAACTGTTCAGCAGCCATTTAAACTCAGCCCAAGGATTTTTTGCACTGAAGTGGCTGAGGATCACTTGTGTGTTGTGTCCTGCTGACTCAGTGGTGAGGTGTGGGATCTTGAGCTACGGGAGAGGTACAAAAGTGGTTGGCGGTAAGAAAAGAGAGGAGCTTAATAATCCTTTACTCTCACACCCAGAGACATTTCTGCAGGTTGTGGCCTAATTTATGGTAAACTGCAAAACTACAAAAACGCAGACAATATCTGAAATAAGTGCAAGGATTGTCCTATATATGCTTGTTTATATGTATGCAACTACCTGAAAGGAGATTGTAGCAAGAGGGGAGTCAGTCTCTTTTCCCAAGTAACACAGGACAGGACAAGAGGAAATGGCCTCAAGTTGAGACAGGGGAGGCTTAGATTGGATATTAGGGAAAAATTCTTTGTGGAAAAAATTTCCTCATTGTCAAGCATTGGAACAGGCTGTGCAGGGAAGTGGCTGAGTCGGCAACACTGGAGGTATTTAAAAGACATGTAGATGTGGCACTGTAACACCCATGTAGTAAACAGGGATGTGGTTTAGTGGTGGACTTAGCCATGCTAGGTTTACAATTGGACTCAATGATTTTCATTGTCTCTTCCAGCACAAATGATTCTATGATTCTGTGACTTTCCTCTAGTAATTTTCCCTGTTCTGCATTATCCAAGAGACACCAGGAAGGATTAATGCTGCAGGAGACCAGAGTATTCTCTCTGCCTCCACAGATAACCATTATACTGATAGTTGCTGAACCATTTTGAGGTGTGTACATTGCCAGCATACAGTGGCACTGCATGATCTAGGTAACTGACTTTCTTGCTTTGTCATTTTTGAACTTAATTGTGTTACTCTCTACAAACACAGATGCCATGAATTTTGAGGAATAGGTCCTTCCTGTGGATGTGTGAAAGAGCTTTGCAGAGAGAATACAGCCTTGCTCTGTTGACATGTTCCACTTAGAGCTCATAATCTGGGATATTCTTTCCATTGTGTTGATTATTGCATTTCTCTGCAGCTTCAAGAAATACAAATAAATAAATCAAATACACAGGCTTTGGGGGCAATCCTTGACAGATACATCAATTGTCAACTACTTAAATTCCTCACATCTGTGAGTTCAGACAGGATTGGTGTGCTCCTCACATGCCATTTGCATGGCCCGGGAACAGTAGCATTCAGCACTTCCTTTTCCTTTGTTTTAGAGAATTACAGAACAGGTTGTGTGCTGGTGCAAATATAGCTGGTTGCTTTCCACACTGGTATCTTTTCTACCGTATGTATAGCTTTGATAAGCAGCACATGTGCCTGCTTCCCGGCTATACAGTGTTTCCACTCTGATCTCAGGAGTGTAGCTAAATCAATATATCCTTTGTGATGTGCAGATGGAAATAATCTCCAGAAAGATGCATTTCTGAGCATTGCCCAGTATGTATTTATTTGAGAGGTACAGCTGGTTTGTGGAAAGGTACAATCCAAGCCCATATGTGAGCACACTGCTAACCCTGCACAAGCAGCTTTGCTCTGCTATTGCAGCCCCCTCATGACCACCGGTAGGGCCTCTGGGAGCTCCTTTGATGTGAAGGGAATTGCCAGGCAGAGTGTTGCCTGGCCTCAGAGGGACAGAAAGAGGGGCAGCCTGCCTTTACCCCCACGTGCTCTGCTGCTGGCTGCCAAACCCTCCAGCATACCTCAGAACCTTGCTAGTTGCCCCATTATCAGTTTGCCACGAGGTGCTCTTTAGTCCTGCTCCCTGAACTGGACCAGGTGCAGACAAGCCATTTCCATCCTGGAATGGCCTGGGTAAGGTTTGCTGATGTACTTCTGTCTACTGCTTCTGTTGCTAGTTAATGGACCTAAATACAGATTTCAGATCTGTAACCAGGTGCAAGTCCAAATGTCCCCATATTCCATGACTGCTTGGGGTGACACTTGGATTCAGGTTCAGTGTCCAGAGATCTCTGACAGACTCTATGCTTCTCACCCTATGATGTCAGAGCATTACATTTCTGATAGTTTTGCCCAATTCAAGCCACTCTGGATGCTAAATGGGTAACACACATCTAGTAAACTCACATAGGCAATGTAAAATCACTTTTGTTTCCTTAAAGGCTTGCAGTATCAGAAATGACATGACTATTTTGACCAGAATTCACGAAGATCTGACAAATCATTCACACCTGTAAAAACACAGGTTCGATATCAATACCTGCATTGTTAATGACATGCTACTAATAACATATTGTACAGCTGAGATCCAAGTAACCAAAGAAGAGAGACAGGCGTTTCTTGGTGGGATTCATCTCAGCTGCTAGGATGAGGCTAATGTTGCCCTGTTTTCTCTTCGTGGGTTGCACAGCAAATGTAGGGCAGAGAGTACTGTACTTGGGGTACGCTATGGTGGCTGTAGGGGAGCAGTTGGGTGGTTACAGGCATCTGGACCTGTCAGCCCCCCTGACTGACACAGTGATAGGGATATGGGGCTGCGGCAGTTTGCTAAGAAAACTCATGTCTGTTTATCAGGTTTATTCACAGATATTTTAAAATATAGTTCACTTGTGCAAATCAGGCTGTGAACACCTGAACTTTGGTTCCTCCCAGAGCAGTTTCACAAGGAAGTTGTGCTTTCTTTCCCAGAGTGAATATTTTGCATTGGAAAACACCCATCTTATTTTACAACCCCAAAGCCCCATTCCTCTACGTAATCAGATGTTCAAGCAAATATTTCTCTGTGAATAAAAACTTTGGGGATTTTAGCTCAAAAGTTGAGCTTCCTGTTGCATACCAAAAGCAGCCCTGGAAAACTCCCTTCTACCCAATCAGTTTGGACAAATACTCCTGGAATAGTCTTTCCTCTGTCTCATGCTGCTCCGATCACCATCTTCACATTATTGAGGGCTGATTTTAAATTGGATCACAAGTATTTTATACGTAAAGAACTCATTGCCGTGTGATGGAATCATCTGGGAGCTGCTCCTCCTCCTCCTCCTTAGCAATGAGGTGAGATGAGATGAGATGAGATGAAATGAGATTGAGATGAGATGAAGTGAGACAGGAAGGCCCAGCACCATCATTTCTATCCCTAGGAAGGTCAGTGCAGACCATCAGGAGCCTTGGAACCACCATGAGCCTTGTGACTACCATGAGCCTTGTGGCCACCATTTTGTGCCACAGTGGGGGCCTTTGAGACCATGCTTTCTCCTCTACAACGTGCTTGGATTGTTGTGTGTGTATCTACGACAACTTTCATTGCAGGATCTCTCAAATATCCCCTGCAGACCTTACAGGGATACCTTACTGTATTTTGCTGTGTGAGGAGCCCTTGGCCCCCTGAGAGGAGGAGCACACGTGGCAGCAGGGATCGTGACCCTCCTGCAATGCCATGTACCCCCAGGCAGGATGGCCCCCATTGCACAGGCAAGCATACTGTGGTGTGGCACAGTTATGTGGGCTTTCTAGAGGTCAGGCATCAGTCAGCAGCAGGGCTCTGGCATCCCCTCACAGCTCTGCTGTTTGTAATATGTATTATCAGCACTGCGATAATGCTCGAAAATGGATGCTTCTTTCTGAATAAAAGGAAAGTCGCTGCTCGTATCTCAAGGATAAAAGCCTGTCTGGCTGGAAATCAGTGCAGGGTGCTGAAAACAGGCAGAGCAGCTGAGCCAAGCACAGTGGTCCATGTCCCCAGAGAGCAGCGCTTTGGTCCTCCAGAGCAGAGACTGCTGCTTTGGCACTGAGACGGACCTCCCCTTCCACTCACCACCGCAAGCAGCAGCGGAAAACCCAACCCACTCTCCAGCATGGAACTGCCTAGGCAAGCCAAGCACTGCAGAGTCTGGTCCTGGCTGACCGTGATGATAACCAGCCATATGTCTTGTTTTCATGCCCTTACTATTGATTTGTCAGCTCTACCCCCTCTACTAGTCCAACACCCCAAGACCTCTTCCTTCACCTGCATTTATTTGACCTTGTGGTCCCATTCTCTGTATATTACCTGTGATACATCATCAGGAGGCTTCATGAGGTTTTTCAGAATGTCTTCAGGAGACTTTAGAATGAAGGCAGTACAGTGATGCTGTTGCAGGACAGCCCATGAGGAAAGGTGCCTGAGGGAACTTGGGTCTCTGACCCAAGAGGAGAGGGAAACACAGCAAATCCTGTCTGGATTCATGGTGAAAAGGGACAGTGTGAAATGAAATTATTTTTGTTCTGTTACCAACATGTGAATTTTGCAGAATGTGGGGCTTGGCCTCTGAAAGGTATTTGGTGTCCTTCAAGATACCATTTCAGTGAGCTCAACCCCCATGTCCTCGTTGGAACTGTGTGTCTGTGCATGAACACTCCCCCAGTACAAATCCAAAATCCTTGCTTTTAACGAGTTCACAGAGCCTCACAAAAGCCTATGGGAATATCTGGTTTTGCATGCAAGTATTTACCAAGAAAAAATGGATACTTTTGCACAGCTTCTAGTACTAGACTTCTTCTGCAGAGAAACTGCCAACTGTACATGCGTGCTGGTTTGGCACTGGGACAGCGCATTCCCTGGAGAGTAGAATGAAACCACACACTCCTTTTGCTTGTGAACACCTTTCCATGAAGCAGGTGAAATCATGCTGAACTCACCCCTGCATTCTAGCATGGCTGTTTTCTAAATGTCATTTGAAAGTCTCACCCCCTCCTCCCCCTGTCCCCAGTTTTATCCCTCTTTCAGGAGGCAGCCATCAGCAACAAAACCACAATGCGGAGCTTGGCTGGCTGCATGCATCCAGCAGCTGCTCTGTTCCAAGTTCTGGGCAAGCCACAGCTATCCAGATTCCCGCTTGTCCTATGTCTTCTGCCTCAGTTGCAGTACAGCATCTTGAGCTAGAAGTACCACTAATTGACCAGCTTGGACCGGTTGCCAGCACTGCAGTACAGTCAGCCTGCTGTCCCCAGTTGTCTGTGCCTTTCCCCCCTTCACTACGTTTCCAGCCCTTCCTGATCCAAAGCTTGTTACATCTTCCAAGTCCTCCTTGCATTCAAGACTCTAATTCGGCATGTGGTATGCTGTGCTTTTCCAGCAGGCTGCTTTTTGTCATTATCTCTCCACCCAAGTGAATGTTCAGGATGGGCATGTTCTTTCTTCAGTTATTGCAGAGAACTAAAATGTAAGCAATAAATGCTAAAGCCAGATTTTTCTAATACAAAACACCAAGCAAAATCTTCGTGTTCTCATATAATTATTCCAAAAGAGTTACAAGCCTGGAAATAAAAATACAATACTCTGTCTTAAAATATGAAGCAGTGTTTTCTTACAGGATAAGGATAAGAATGTGATTTAAGTTTGCTTTAACCCATTTCTTCATTTTGTTGTGCTGACATGATTGTTCAAAGAAATTGTGCTTTTGGAAGGAAAAGGTTAAAGTTTGCTACTGATATTCATCAGGAGATGGATATTTAATCTTTAATCTCTTGTTCTAGGCCCCTACTTCGGATCAACTCATTATCCCGAATAAACGATGTGTCATTCCCATTATTTATGTTTCACTGCAGCCAAAGTATCTGGACCTCGTTTTGGTAAGCACCATTCATTTTGACCCATTCAGTATTAATCTCCCTTCTAACATCTTTCCTGTCCTATGTGCTGTCCCCTATTTGCTTTTATGTTTTCCGCAGAGTGTTTATAAAAGGATAATCTTTTACAAAGCAGACAGAATTTTTGTGTATAAACTGCTCTGTTTGAATGCCTCATTGATATACCATCTAAACTGAAGTGTTCAGCAAGATTAGTACATCCACTGAGCCACTGAACTGGGCAAAAATATGGGAACTGCTCCTTTCTTTATAGCGAGAGAGGGTAGCTAATGATGCCATCTTCTTTTAAATAGGATACTTTTAGCAGATGGACTCTGAGAATATGAATACATTGCACAAATAAAAAATAATAAACAAGGGAGGTGGCTTATTGTGACAAATAATAGGAGAAAAAGACACAAAGTGTATATATTATGTAGAGACCCTGAACCAGCTTCCATCTTAGTGAAACTGGTGTAAATGCAGAATAATTCAGTCAAAATGACGTGAATTAGTGGGGGTTTTTACATCATTGTCGCTCACATCAGGATTTGGTCTCTTTGTACCATAATTGCCGACGACTTCAGCTAGGATTGCAATGCCTTGAAATGCAAATGATACGTTTTTCTCTTTCTCATGCTGATAAAAAGTTCCAGTGAGAATGTTTTGAGCATGATCCCCTCCTTTTTGCATGAAATAAACAAGTAAAGACTGCCTGGCACACATAATGTACACTTATTTCGGCTGTCTCCTTTGCAATGTGTATCTGGTGACATTGGGTGCCATTGACACACCCTCTGTGATGCCGACACTTTATGTTAGAAGAACACAGTATGCAAGTGAATCTGTGCCCACATTCCCACATTTAGATGGGAAAAATCCCAAACAGACATGTGGTAGTATTATTTGAATGGCATAGATTCTTAAATACATTTGTCAGGTTGTACACTTGCCAGCTCTTCTTTGAAGATATAAACCACCAAAACACTCCAAATTTTATCCGTCACGACTCCATCAACATGTAGCACTGTTTAGCATGTTATTTTAGTTAAATTGCACTATTGTTGTCCATCTATTATGACATAAACTAGGATTGGTGCCCTTGCGTTAAAATTAAATAAAAACTGTAAGAAAGAGTTGGGCAAAAGAAAACATTGAGAAAGTCATGCCATTCATTTAGCAGTGTAGGAATGTGAGGAGAAATATTAGAGAGGCAGTAAGCACAGAAGGTGTCAGGCACCTCTAGTTTCAGCTTCAAAAAGGATCATTCATGTTTACAAGAGGCTGCATGTGGGGCATGGTTCAGTACCACCTTTGGGGACTGTGCGAAGAGAGGGATGAGATCCCTCTGAATGGCTCCCCTTGTCATTTTTAATTCACTTCCCCCACTGATATGACCCAGACCTGACTTCTAGTAAGAAAACACTGTTCATGGCTATTTCTGGAGTCTGTCAACACCATTGGGAGGTTACTGAGAGCAGTTTGTGGGTTGGCGGGAGAGGTAACCCAGCTTACACCCAGCTTACTGAGTTGTCACTGGTCTTTGGAGAAAGTCCATGTAATTTAGTACACAGAAGCAGTCTCAAAGAAATAATTGCCTGTTCAGTCCTAAAAAGACTGGTAATAAGAAAATGAGTCTGTCACTTTCTGGTTGCTGTTAGCTGAGGTTAAAATCTTTGTGTCATAGCTGCTACTCAGTGCCCTGTGCTGGGTAGGTGGTCTCAACAAAGGAGAGAAAAACCCATATTTGGCTCAAATTGGCCTGCTTACTGGTGGGATTAACATTGGAGTGGTTGGAGAGAGCTACTCTCTGTGTTAGGACTGATGCTCTCCAGACCTCTATGTTCAGTGGTCAGATTTCTTGCAGAAACCAGTGCAGTTTCCAATGTGTTGTGGGAGGCCAGGCACCTGACAGTGTGAAACAGAAGAGATTTAATGACATTTGCTTGACTATTTCTCATGTTTTACACCAGTGAAGTAATTAAATACAGAATTTTTTTCTTCAAAAGATGAGCAGATATGACCTTCCAGGCCTATAAGTTTTAGTGACAGAGCAGTGCTTGTAAGCGTGATATATTTCCTTGCAGTTTTGTGTGATTAACCATGAGGTTCCTGGAAATCCCACAGGAAAGAACATCTCTGTAGACATCAAAATCTTTGCACAAGTGATACAGAGATGACTTGTGCCAAGGATCCATGGCTCTGGAATGTGTCAGACTTGATGTACGTGTGCAGGTCAACTGCGTGGTGCGTTGCATTAGCTCAGATGCAGGATGTGGCAGCCCTGTCACTTCCTAGTTGTCATGTTGGCAGGTCTTATTCAGACAGATTTTTCCCAAGCACCAAATTCAAGTCAGTGAAGACCTAATGGAACAGTCTTTGGAAAATATTCGTAAACCATTCTGAGGCAGCAGTGTGGGGATATGTTTCTGGGTGATTTATTTGCACTTAATTAATCTACTCTTCTCACTTGCTCTGACTAAATGGTGGACCTGGGATGAACTCACTCACAAATTTGTGGCACTAGGTCTGTAGCAGAACAAGAGAGACAAAGGGAGGATGAGTGAGAGAGGACCAGAGACAGACTCAGGGAGGTTCATCTGGATCCCAATAGACCTGCTTTCATAGATAGGTAAAGAAAGGAGCCAGTGAAGCAATAATAAAGCCTCTAGGCTCTCATACAGATTAACATACATGGGAAAATCAGAATGGGCTGCTAATAAGTGTGAAAATAGAAGAAAATAAATGTACACGGAAGAGGACAGATGATGTGATTGAGTCCAATAAAATACAATAAGATATGATACAATGTGCCTCTTTTACAGCAGACATTGGATGCACCTCCAAGGCATTAAGGTGGTCCTTGTTAAAATAGTCTTTTCCATAAGGAAAGGACCACATCCAGCACAGAAATACTCTGATGGTGTATCAGTATCCTCCCTTCTCATTAAACCCACACTATAAGGCAGGAGAACGCACAACTGATACGGGTGGGCTAAGCCCATTTTTTCCACGAAGTGCCTGTCATGACTATAAAAAGAGGTGGGATGTTCACGTGAAGTCTGCGTGCCACCCTTCTTTTTGTAATGTATGATTGTGCATAGCAGGAGACAGGCCTGGCTGTCATTAAAGGAGATTAGTGAAAGTGCTCATTGCTCCTAATCTGGGAATACCCTCACATAAATGCTAAGCAATGCCGTGATTTGGTTCTGACCTGTAGTGGCATCCCTGAGTTGTATCGACACTCAGGATGAGTTCCCACATCACTCTTCCCACACAGTCAGTCTTAAACATGTAAAGGTGCAGGCAATACAAGGGGAAAAGGGAAGGAAGAGAGAATGCTGATATGACAGCTGATCGTTAAAGAACCAGGTTATCCCATCTCTTCTGAGGCATGAAATCTGTCAGAAGATAGTGTATTTTTAGGAGCTGACTGTGGACACTTAAGCAGTATATCTTGTTGGTCTAAGGGCATGGAAATCTAGGCACTAACATGATTAATACCGTATCTCAACAAAAGGGATTTCTTACATTTATATCACTCAGAAATAGCTTTCCATAAATTTGATATGAGTACTTGGCAAATGAAGCATCCGTCAAATACCAGTAGAAATATGTTTGTGATACTTGGAATATACACCTGAAGAACTAGAGAACATTAGTATTCTAGAAGGATCGTTCAGATACCCATAAAAATTGGATGTGGGGAGACTATGTCAAGGTAGAGGTGTTCAAACCTTTGCCTGATGTAAAAATTGCATTGTAAAATTTCTTTCTTATTGTGAAAAATCAAGATTTCACACTAGCAGCATGCTTGAAGTGAGTGCTGACCAGCCATGTGACTGCAGCGTGCCTGGGATTCACTTGGTCCTTATGGATCAGTTGGGTTTTTGGCAGTGAAGGGGCTAGTCCCTTTACCTCCAAGCATCTGGGGCAGCCTGAGAGGCAGGCAATGTCTTGGGCAGAGAGGGATGCAGACCTGCTTTGTAGGTACAAGGTGGTGCAAGGTGAGGCTGTGCACCCAGAGAAATCTCTTTAAATATTATTCCTTATAGGGTAACATTTTTAGCTGCCCAGGCAGTGTGGCTGCATTTGAGAGTCCAGGGCTCCTTTTAAAGCTCTCCAGACAGAGAGTCTGCACTAATTTCTACATCAGGATTGTACTTTTCTCTTATGCCTTTTTCTCTGCTCCCCCACAAGTACCCCCTCTGTAAATGAAATGAAGCTCTTCTGGGGTCTCTCTTTGGGATAACCAGCCCTGACCACTTTAAGAGAATAATTGAGAATGTTTCCTGCAGATGCTGTCTGAGCACACAGAAATGCCAGAGTGATAGACACAGCTTAAATCCCTAGACTGCCAGACAGATAAAGATGGTCTGTTCCAAAATCTGCCTATCCCATGTATCACCATGTCAAAATGAAGCAGAAGGCTTTCACACATCATCACTTCTGTTAGCTTAAGTCCAGGTCCTTGCATCCGTATCGTGTTTAGTAATGCGCTACTGAAAAAGTCTCCAGGGCCCCTCCTGGAAGAAGAATATCTTTAACCCTGCAACAGGAATCTAAGTATCAAAGCTGCAACAATTCCTTAGATACATTTAAGGCAGCACTAGTTAATTTACAAATCCAATTCAGCAAAAGAAAATTATACTGTTTACCTAACTAGCTCTTCCTATGGCTATTAGTACTTTGAGGGCTCAGATAAATACATATGAATGCACTTATAGCTCTTTTTATTGTCCTCACCAAAGAATCATGTTAGGGCTGGAAGGCAGCTTTTAAATCCAGAACAGATAGTTGTAATTGTGCTGCCTTATGTACATAGCCCAGGCCACTCATTTTGCACCCACCATTTCACTTCATGATATCATTTCACTTATGGGGACATTTCTGCACATTTGAATACATCCCTACACAAAGTGTTTTGCCAAGTGAGGTTTTTTGGACCTCATTTGGAAAACCCCCAAAGAACTGGCTTTCGGGTTTCTTCCAAGTTTGGAAAAAAAATCTGATGAAAGCTAAATCAGTTAACACCAAATTGGGTTGATAGGAGAATCCTTGTCTTCTCAGCTAACGGTATGAAACCAGATAAAGGGGTTGATTTGACAGCTGAATAGATTTCCAAAGAGGGGTCATTTTCTCCCATGACCAAATAATATGATAAAGATATGCAAGAGTATGTGTGTGCCTTTCAACAGCAGGCAGAGTCCAAGAGCTTGCTTATCTCTAAATAGCTTCTCTGGTGTTTAAAGTAAAGAATGCAGAGTTTCTGAACAATCAGGGAACAGATGCTTTTTCTATTTCGCCTTGAGTGACCAACCACACTAGGAGAACTTATGGCTTCATTCTCAGTAGTGCTGTGTGTTCTCATTAGGAACCAAAATGCTGCAGCTTTCAGAAAACATTCAGCACTGTGAAAGATTGAGCCTTTAAGTTTAACAGTGTAATCTTTGTAGTGTCTCCACACAATATTCCACTGACTATCGCACGGTCAATTTATTCCATAGTCATTGAAATATCTTGATGCACTGTTGTTCTTCTGGAGTTTATGAAAATCTATGGGGGAAAGAAATTGGACAATAAATCTCTTAGGTACAGATTTTGGTTCCTTTTCCACCAGCAGATGTGGAGAACAGTCAGATAGTTCGTTTTCAAAGGACCTGATGACTCTACTGTTTATTTACTATTTCAGTTTTTGTGGCAACATTGTCATTCTCTCACGCTCTTTTTTCTTTAGTAGCTGCAAATATGGAAGAAGGATTCTTCAGTGTGTCTGCCATGGTGATCTACTTTTTCACCTGTTTTTGCTTTCCCCCCTTCCCCATGTAATTTTTGATAGGATAAGGTTTTTGCATGTTGCACATCACCTAACCAACAGTGATGTCTTGAGGTTTGGATGTGGAGGCTGTGAAACTACCAGGGCTGAATTTCTTGGATACTTCAATCTTTTTAAAGGAATCATGTATACTACCATTCACCAAGGGAGAAGCAGATGGAAGGCAGTTGATTAGTAATGGGATAAAAAGTCATTTAGCTCTAAATTAGCAGTAGTAGCAACTGATAGCTGTTTGCATCTGAAGGTTGGTCTGTGTGAAACGAGCTTGTGGTTTCCATCCACTTTCTTGGGGAAAGCAACTATACCTCTGCATACAGTGTCATTGTTCTCATTCCCTCACACAACTTCAACAAAAAGACAGATGGCAATTTTTCTTACCCAGCTTTTGGGAGTTAGTGAGGGGTCTACCATCAGTTTCAGTGATACCAGGTCATGCCTGACTAGACAAGGAGCCTGACCTTCCCAAGAGCCACGGAGAAAGCTCTAGGGTCAAGGGCACAAAGCATTGCACTGGCTCCTATCTGTATTCTGGATAACAATTTTGGTGGTCTTTAATCTGTCTCCGGTGTTCATTTTTAAACACGTTAATAGTTACGAGAAATTAATTTTCTAATGGGTTACTCACAGCTAACAAAGTTCGGAATAGCTGGAGAGCCAAACATAACAATATAGTCCTTTCTCATAGAGACACATTTTAATACTCATTGACAGCAAAACTGTTACAGAATTCCATGGATGAAAAACATGAAGGTAGAATAAGAAATGTAACCTTCTGACTTATGAGTGGAACTGTATCTTCTTTTAAATGGTGTCACTACTGATACTTTGCTTTGAAACTGAAGTCAGTGTTTTAACACAGCTTGCATAATTTTCGCATGTGTTTTTTATGCTGTACCATTACAGGACTCTGCTGTGATGGCTAACTCTTCTAGCCAAAATTGTTGACCTGCACACTTTTCAAAGAGTACCTCATTCTTCTACTAGGATTAATCAGGAGCTTTTCTGCACACAGTAAAGTTTTGCTACATCCCTATGCCTTTTGCAGAAATTAACATAGATTACTATTACTGGAAGTGTACAAGTTATTGTAGAATCATGGAATGGTTTGGGTTGGAAAGGACCTTAGGGCTCATCTAGGTCCAACTGCCCTGCCATGGGCAGGGGCACCTGGCATTACATCAGGTTGTAAGAGCCCCATCCAGCCTGGCTGTCACGTGAAAGGTGGGAGTTTAGATTTTTGCCTGTCGGTATCCCTGGGAGAGCCAAGACCCTGGAACCTGACAGTGTATCAGTGTCTTGTAATGAGATCCTTCACCAACAGATTCACAAGACCAGAGGGTACCTTGACCTCCCTTGTTAGGGGGAATCCAACAGAGCTAAGGCCCCTCAGTGGGTCCTGCAGCTGGTGTTATCTGCTGCTGGTGACTGCAAGGACTCACTTTAACAGTTTATGGAATAACTTTATTAATACAAATTGTGACAGATTAATAAGGTTTGAAGGTTGACGGTGATAGTGTCTACTGCAAGAATATGTCTTAAAACAACAATCTATTGCATGTATTAAGCAAGCACAAGTTCTAATACAAAGCAATCTACTAATATGCTATGGGATAAGCACAAGCAAAAGCTCTGCTCCTAAAAGCGGCATTTAACATGTGTAGAGTATATTTCTCCCCCAAGGCATTCCTCGGGGGGGGAAGAAGATGGACTCAGACCGTCAATTGATCCCAGCAGTTTCAGTGAAGGTCTTCTCCCCCTTTCCCCATATCCCCAACTTACTTTTATACTATTTTCTTTATGTTTGGATGGAGTTTCAGTGGCTCTGGTCATAAATACCTTTTATTTCTGATTGGTATATTTAATGGGAGGTGGGTGGTGGTCGTGGTTTAGCACCTGAGGAGGTGGTTCAACATGGTTGTTGGTTTCATCAGCAGAACATCTTGATTCTCCCTTATCAGACAGGTACTCTATGGTCTCAGTACCACAATGTTCTCCCATTCTGCCGGGATTAGACTGGAGGGGGGCCACATAGTCTTCACGTTGTTCCACACTCTGTTCTGTTTCTCTGAGCAGATGTTTATCGTTGTACTGGGGAACATATTGACCTTTGTCCATCCAGGGAGTTGCAGCTACTTTTTACCTTAAAATTCTGAATCCCTTCTAGGTTTAACTCCATCCATCGTCCCACACTGGCCTTGAACATGTCCCGAGATGGGCACAACTTCTCTGGGTAACCTGTGCCAGTACCTCAACACCCTTAAAGTAAAGAATTTCTTTCTAATATCTAATCTAAACCTACCCACCCTTATAGTAAAGAACTTCTTCCTAATATCTAATCTAAATCTACTCTCCTTCAGCTTAAGGCTGAAGGCTCGTTCTCCTATCACTGCATGTGAAAAGTCCCTCTCCAGCTTTTTTGTAGACCTTTTAGGTACTGGAAAGTTCTATAAAGTCCCCCTGGAGCCTTCTCTTCTTCAGACTGAATATCCCCACGTCTCTCAGCCTGTCTTATAGGAGAGGTGCTCCAGTCCTCTGATCATTGTTCCAACCCTCCTGTGGACTCCCCCCAGATCAGTGTCCTTCCTGTGCTGAGGACCCCAGAGCTGAACACAGTACTTCTGGTGGGGTCTCATGAGAGTGGAGCAGAGGGGGAGAATCACCTCCCTCAACCTACTGGTCACACTTCTTTTGAAGTAAATAGCTAATAACTAAATATTTAAAGTAAATAACTGATATGAGGCTGACATAAATAGCATTATTTTGCTTAACTGTATTACCAAATAAAATACATAAGAGCTAAAACAATCTGTAATGATCAAAGTAGGTAAATGACACCCAGAATTACATAGGTGACAAGTGGGAGCAGGCTATCTCTCAGTGGGTGGCCGTGTGATTTTGAGCAAGTGTGTAGCATACTTATTTTCTATGGTGGAAATGAAACTGTTGTGATGCTGTCCAGCACCTAGGAGTGGAACTGGGGCCTTGTCCCTGCAGGCAGAGCCCTGTTCCACAATGAATTTTACTTTCATTGTGACATTTTGAAGGTACTACATGGTAATGACACATTGCTCCAATAATTTTTGTACAATGTCTCTATGAGCTCTCTCCATCTGTCATGACAGCACTAGTCTTGGCATCTCTGATAAAAGAATCAAAATTAAAAGGGAGAACAAAAAAGTCAGTTTCTAATATGTTCCAGATACCCGTATCTTACAAGCATAAATTAAATATTGCTCTCATCTTGCGGCCTTCCAGCCATATTACATGGATAAAAACCTCAAAGCTATTTAAAATTAAAAATCCTGTTAAAAGCTGAAATATATATAAAGTAAAATAATATTCAGCTGTTTAAACTAACCTGTTGATAGGCTATCAGTTGTCATTTGATTTGCGCTTCATTTAAATTAATAAAAGGTAAACCATAAGCATCATGATTTGCAGTAATATAAAAGCTATTAAGAAGGACCTTCATCGTAAGCTTCTTTGTCATAAAGCTATTGTATCTTACTTTCAATCACCAAAAACTGTTAAAAACATTTCCTAATACGATACTGCCTGACGCAATATACAAATTCCTTTGCAGATCTATAGAGATGTGACTTTGGGTCTTTAGAGGCAAATTGGAAACTTCTTCTTGTATAAATTCTTAAAAAAAAAAAGAAAAGTTATATTGGTGTTCTTTGTATTTTCTTGAGGCTACACACACATACACCCTAGCTGAAGTTCTCTTACAGCCATTAAAATACCTTTGTGCCTCCTCCTTTATTTGAAATAACCAAACAACATCTAGTTACTCAAATACACCAATTTGTTTGCTCCTATGATAAACGTCATGGACCTCAGTTTCATATCTCCTGTTAAAAATTGTTTCTCCTTCTCCCAGATGTGCTGCTTTTTGAAGTTAATAATGCCAAGAAGAATAAGCTGGAGTTGATAGATACCTCACTTTACTTCCTTCGGGTTGTCCTTACCCGTGGTATGTAAATAGTCCCCCTGGTTCTTGTCTCTACTGCCTGGTCATGGCAGTGTCACAGTTGCTGGCACGAGATGTGTTCCCCTATCTGGCCCTTGCAGCAGTCCTCATGTGCCCACAGACAGGAGTGCAAGGAGAGAACTGCAGAGCATTCAGGCATCACAAGATCCCCAAGGCACACTCAAAGCACTGGGCACTCCTGTGTGCCAACACCAGGGCCACTAACACGTGTCTCAGTGAGACACCTGGCACAGCACAGATCAGGGCTTCTGTGCCCTCTGGCCCTGCAGCATTCCCAGAATGCAGGTAACCACCCAGGCCAGTGAGGATGCTGCTGCTGCCAGTGAGGGTGAGGTCTGTCCTTCCCCAGCGATTTTCTGCTAGAACTGATCCAGGACAGAATAGTTCTCTAGTATCACCTGCAAACCAGAGCTAGTGTGCTCTTTGGTTCTCTTCACACGTTGGCTAATCCCTGGCAATAAAGGGCAATAAAGGGCTAATCCCTGGCAAGTTCCTAAGAGGGCAATGGGACATACTTCAGAGACAATAGCTACAGGCAGACAAGGTAAGGTAGGGCTGGGTGCATTCCTGGGCTTAGACGTAACTCTGAACTCCCAAAGGGATGCCTGTCTTTGGAGCATAACAGCTTTCAACTTGCTGTTCACATGTGACGGTGGAACTCCATGAGCAAACAGAGCCTGCCATAAGTCTTCTCCACAGGTCTGACTGTACAAGTCAGAGGACAGTGCACCTCACCATCTTACTCAGAAAGGAACGCCACTCGTACCCCAAGCTTCCTCCATACCATCCATAAAGACTGAGGACAGGGATGAAAGGGTATAGAAGGGCAAAAGAATGGAGTAGTATGCTACCCGTTTGTCCTGACTGCAGTGCCTCTCCCATCAGGAGGCAAAGAACCAGCGTTGGCAGAGCTCCCACTGAGGAAGGCAAGGAGCAAGGGCAGCCAGCCCAAAATGCTCCCATTTCTAAGCCGTTCAGAGACAGCCCCAAAGGCTGCCCAGCTGAGGAACTCCCTGGGGCCTGGTATGTACAGACTAAAAGCACAGGTATGGACAGGTATGGACCCATGGAGACAACTTACACAGCCTATGGCTGTTGGCAGCCATAGCCAGGGATAGATCTGAGGCTGGAGTGCATAAGGATGGAGGGCAGAGGTGCCTGGCAGAGGAAGGCAGCTGCACGACTTAAGACCATGAGACTACTTTTTCCCTCATGTTCTTTTAAAAACTGGGGCAATGTACCCTTTTAACAAAAAGAGATGGTCCAGAAAATGGAGGCTAAGAAGACTGTTAACCTTCTCTTTTGTTCGCTGTATTTCTACAGATATTCCTCCAAGGACGTTCTTTGCTTTTCAGCTCCCTTCAAAGCCAGGCTACAATCTGGTCTGTGTTCTTTGTTTTTAATCTCTCTTTGGGTTTCCTAGGCCATGGATCACAGAGGCCTTTAGGTGTCTTTAAGGTAAATGGACTCAGTTTGACTTCAGACAGTAACGAGAAAGAGAGATATCTTCCTGCCACTCAGTAACAAAGCTGTGCTCAATGTATGCTGGTCCTGACAAGAAGACCTGGCCCACATATAAGTAAATTATCATACCTTTACCTCCCAATAGAGCAAGAAGTGCCTAGTGGAGTGTTTACTGTGAGCTAGGTGAAGTCAATGCCATTTGCATATACCTGGGAACATAGGAAAAAGTTTATTTGAGAGCAGTTAAATGTGAGCAAGAAGTTTGGACTAGATGCCCTCCTGTGATCATCCCCAACTTGAATCATCCTATAATCCTACCTGTGTGGGATGACACCATGGATAAATAAAAGTTTGGCACAATCAAATTGAAGAAAACTGTCCAAATCCTTTGGGATATGTCTGACAATGAAAGTGTGTCTGCTCCAGGGCTAGCACAATATGCTGCTCCAAGACCATGTTGATGGTCTTTTGCTGTCCAAAATTAGCAGTGATTAGCTGATCATTCACTGCTGCAGGGCAGTGTGGTTTCTGTGAGAGGAACTCATGTGCCCACAGCCACTGAGACATAAAGGACCTAGTTTTGGCCTCTAGGAATTTAGCCATGTGCTTATTGTACCAGGTAGTGGCTGAGCTCCTGTATCATAGTATACCTCAGTATTATTTTTGTAGAATTATGTGGAATTGTGGTGCGACACTACTTAAAAATATGGTGGTGGACTGACACTGAGGAGCACCTCACTCTCTTGCCTGTGAAGCAGTGAGTTTGCTTCCCTTTGGTTTGGCTCTCCCCAAAGCCTCTTGTTTCTTTTATGGTCTGTCCTCACAAGTCACAGCATGTCATGTCACAAAACTGATATAGCTGGGCATGCTACTTCAGGGTTTCAGCAGATCCTGTATTTGGAGTAGTTTGAAAAGTGTCTAGTGGCCTTTGTCACATGATTTCTCTGTAGTGTGAGACCAGCCGGCAAAGAGCCGTGAGCTCACATGTTTAGATGGCTTAGTTTCTGCATGCAGATAACGTGAATATCTGCTTGGCAGTGTTTTACAGCAACTGAACATTCCTGACACTGCCTCTTTTCATCCTTCTGCTCCCCCTTCCTTAACAGCAGAATCAGCAGCTGTAACAACACATGGAGGACACTTGGCAGCTGCAAGACACAGATGCTGAGCTCTGTAATAAACTTCTCCTGTAGAAGAATCTGAGTGCTTTTGCTGGCTGCTTAAAAGTCCTTACTGCCGTCTGACTCACTTGTTCAATAAGCAGTTGCAGTGTGCTGATGGCTGTTGCTAATCACTCTTGGGGTTATAAGGACCAACCTAATTGTCCTGTTTAGTCCTTTAGGATGCTGCCATAGCCTGGCTTTAATAATTTGTAAGTGAATTGCATGCTTTCAAGTAGATATTTAAGAATAAGGTACTGTGCAACGTTTCAGAGGGCCAGGTTTTTTTGTATCTAGAGATAGGCAATAGCCCTGGTTTTGATCACAAGTCACAACGTCCAAACCAGAAATAACTTCACTGTTGCTAAAGGGGTATAAGCTGTTATAAAGCAAATGTGAGTGAGGTCAGAGGCGAAGGAGAGCTTTAAATGAAGTCTGCGTTGCCTGCTAAGGAAATGGCATATTTTTAATATCTCAGAAACTGGTGTTTGTTGGAATTGGTCTGTGATAAGGATGTGAATAAGACTCGTGGCAGTAGGCTGCTGTTGGGATGGTAGGCAGGCTTATTTCAGAAAAGCCTTGCAGAAGAGTGTTCTAAGGAGCCATTTGAATTTGCAGAGAATGACCAACTTGGAAGGTTGTCCTGGAGTCTAAAGAGCACTGGGAAAGAAACCAGAAACAGACGCTTGTGGAGATAAAGACAGGAACTGGGCAACTAGTCTGATATGTGGCCAAGACAGAAAGGGATGCTAGAAAGAGGTAGTTGCAGATGCAAGCAAGAGAAGAGCCATATACATGAAGATCCATAGATTAATCTTGATGTATAACATGAGGGGAAATGTTGAAGGAAAATGAGAGAAGAGTGGCATGGTCAGTGATGTGGGGAATCATGTTTTTGATCAAAAGTTCCTTCCATTTATTTTTGAGGAAAACTGAAGTCACAACAATAGCAAAGATAATGTAGCAGTGGGAGCAGAAATTGAAGCACAGGCACAAGTAAGGGTGCAGAGTGTAGTGAACAGGATGGACCTCACATTCAGTGACACAGGGCTAAAGGGGCAGCTTTATGTGACAGGATAAGCAGGTAAACTGACGTGGGCAACATTTTGATGGATGTCTGCTACAGACTGCATGATCAAGAAGTAGATGAGGCCTTCTTCAGAAAACTGTAAGAAGCCTGATGATTGCAGGCTCTGTTCCACATGGGAGAGACTTGACCACCCTGGGGGCTGCTGGAGGGCCAGCACAGCAGGGCACAAGCAATCCAGGAGATTTCTGAAGTACATTGGTGGGAACTTCCTGACACAGGTGATTTAGGGGTGCTGAAGGAAGGCACCTCAGACCAAAAACAAGGGAGAACCTGTCAGGTAGGTGAAGGTTGGAGCAGCCTTGGCTGGAGTAACTGCAAGGTGGATCCAGAGGGGAAGGAACAACAGCAAAAAGTGGAATTAAAACCCTGAGCTTCATGAAAGCAGAATTTGGCCTGTTCAGAGATCTGCTTCAAAAAATCCTGTGGGATACAGCTCTGGAGAGAAAAGGAGTCCAGAAGAGCTGATTCAAGGATTACCTGTTCAAAACATTATCTATCCTGACGTGCAGAAATCAAACAAAGGTGGTACAAGGTCTGTAAGTATGAACTCCTGACAAAACTCAAACATAGAAAGGAAACCTAAAAGATATGGAAGCAGGGAGAGATGACCTATGAGGAATAGAGAGGCACTGTCCAAGAATGAAGTGTTGGGGTTAGAAAAGCTAAAGGCAGAATTGCATTTAGTGAGGGACGTGAAAAGTCAAAAAAAAGGCTCCAGTTCTGGGCTCTCCAGTACAAGGGAGAAATAAACATATTGGAACAAGTCTAAAAAAACAGCCAAGAAAATGATTAAGGAACTGGAGTATCTGTCATATAGAGGAGAGGCTGAGAGAGCTGGAACTGTTCAGCCTGGTGAAGGCTGAGTAGGATCGTATTAATGTGCATAAATCCCTGATGGAGGTGAATGGAGAAGATGGAGACAGATGCTTCTCAGTGGTGCCCTGTGATAGAAGAAAAAGCAACAGGCACACACTGAAATGAAAGAAATTGCATTCAAATATAAGAAGAAACTTCTTGTTTACTCTGGGGGCTGTGAAACACAGGAACAGGTGGCCCAGCTAAGTTTTGGAGTGTCTGGCTGTGGACTGATTCAAAAAGGAGCTGGACAACATTCCTGGGCTACCTACTCTATCTGACCATGCTTTGAGCAGGGGATTTAACTAGGTCATCTCAAGGGGTCCCTTCCAACCCCAGCAATTCTGCAGTTCTATGAATGTGACATATACTAAAATGCAGATCTGGCTAATGGTTGTTGATGTGAAATAGTTACCAATGGGTACATCTCGATAGTATGTGGGAGAGGGAGGAGGTCTAAGAGTGAACAAGGGCACTGGCACAGAACAGGTGGATGGTTCATATCAGCCAGCACTGGTGTCACCTTGGCAAGAAGCTACCACCTAATCTATGCCTGAGGAGAAGACTCCTGTTTCCACTTCGGTTAGTCCTGTCTCCTTCATAAGACTGACATTCATTATATACACTTTTTTACTAGAAAAGGACAGTCCTATTTCTAGTTTGCACAGGAGATGTTTTCCTGTGACCTTTTTTGCGTCCTTGTACTCCAGCATTTGAAGACAAACAGCTGTCCCAAGCTTCAGTTGGAGGAGGAAAAGGAAGACACCATCAGGCACAAATGTTAGTAAGTCACTTTTCCTCTCATTGTCTGGTATATCTAGCATGATTTTTAACCTTAGAAACAGTTATCTCTCTGATTCCCTTACACTTGATATTATTAACTAGTACTGGACATTAGCATTTAAAAATTCCTTCTTAAAGTATTAGTCTTGTTTCTCTTGATATATAGTGGAAACTGATCTGCCTCTGTGATGGCTGCTTGGTAAGTGTTTTGGGACACAGCTAACAACATTGAATTTTATTTTATGTAACAATTGTTATCTTGTAATTTTATAATATTCAAGAATTCTGGATCTAAATATAGTATATAAAAGTTTAATATATTACAAAAAAGTCTAGTGTTCCTCCAAACAAAGCACAGATTAGGCACCAGAAAATACTAACCTTCAACTAATAGGACTTAAATACCTTTTTCAGAAGTGCTTTCATGCTGCTTTGCTTGCTTGAAAACATGTGAACTATTTATTTTTAATTCATATTATCTTAGTATTGCAGGTTTCCTTTACAACATGGCTCACTTCAGGCATTAAAAAAAGCCTAGTGATTTTTATCTGTGTTTTAGATTTTCCAGTAGTGATCAGTCACACATACAGTGCTAGTTAGAACTGATGTAGTAAACTGGTTTTGTTTTTTCTTTTGTCACATTGGTAGTACAGCAGGCAAAATGTGTTATGACAATCGTCTCTGAGATGCAAAGATAAATGTGAAAAGGAGCCAAGGACTGTTGCAACTGAACTATTGTGTTAAGAAGCTGAAGGTGACCAGTGAGAACTTCTCACTCCCGCTTACATAATGAGTGATGGCTTTTCAACACAAGGACTCTTAGTCTTTTACTAAGTAGGTTCTGATTTGGCAAATACAATCTGAGACACATTTTTTTCCATGTGAGTAGCTCCACTGAGGTGTCAATGTCATCCACCAGCTTCACAGGAACAGGATCAAAAGCTACAGATGAGGGAAGTTTGAAACTCCAGAGGATTTGCTCATCAAAATCAGGTGTTGTAGATATCCTACTTTTAGTTGTTACTGTAATGAATGCTTAGAGCCTCCTCTAATATCTGTACTCTTTCTTCTGCTCAGGGGTAGTCCAGTGGGTCGGGTCTAAGCTGATGGGTCCAAGCCATGGCAGGATGCAGCATCACACTCCCTCCTTGTTCAAGGGGTCTAGTTCAGTCCTACTGAGCACTTGAACTCTCTCTCCTTTTCTGCAGAGACCTGGGTGCAGCATGGGAGGGTGCCAAGACCTGAAGAAATATTCTGTGTCCTTCAGCTTCAATGCAGTCTTACAATCTCCTCCATGAATTAAGTGTCTAGTTTACATGGCATAACTAAAAAGTGGTGAATAGTCCATGTGCAGGGAAAATTAATTTAATCCTCCTACAGAGGGTTAAATTAATTGATTGAATTGAAGGTATAATGACCTTTGTGGTCTCATCTTTAATGCCTGTGATCATGCAGAGAAGTAAATTAACGAAAATGAAGGGTTAGCAGTTTTTCAGACAGGAGAAGAATAACAGGAGGGTGATAGAAAATGAACATGAGGCAGCGCTAGTAAAGGAAAACTACAAAGCAAGTCACGAAATAGTCTGGTGGTGTATACAGAGATAGGGCTGAGGAAAGGGTGTTGGTTGATGAGATACAATAATGAAGGGAAGCTGTTTGATCGCTTGTAGCTCCTGGGTCAGTAGCAGCTGCACCTGCAACACCCCTGGGCTCCCTGTGTGCTGGCCAAGGCAGTGGCTGAGTGTCTGCTGCTGTGCAAATGTGGGCTGCCCTTCTCCTGTATAACACTGCATAAATCAAACATCTGGACTCCAGAGAGACCTTATTAGCGCTAAACAACCTTGATTCAATTATACTACAAGATGCACACAAGATGATATCTTTTGCACACTCTTACACTGTAAAGGACTTATAGGAAGTAAGGCACTGGGGAAGGGGTGGAGAGCATGGAAACTCAATTATTCTCTTATTTCCACCGTTGGCCCATAATAGTGCATAAGGGGGTGGAGGTTGAAGAGTTTGTATAGTCTAACGGCAGGGATAATTTGAATGATTCTGTGCTTTGAAGGCTCTCATTCTCATTTGCTCCACAAATACTGTATCTACATAGACAAAAAATAAAGTAGGGCATGATTTTCAGGCCTGGGTCTTAGAGTCAGCACTTGGCTATGTGGCCAGAGCTACTCAGTTGTGCCTCTGCAGCTTCTGCTGCTTTAAAACTCACTTTTCTTTCCTGACATTAGAAAATGGATCAGCAAAAACACCAGCAGTAAGGCTTTTGCAAAGAGCGGGGGTGCGAAGTGCACTGCCTGGGCCAAATTCCACACCAGATAATTCCATTGAGGAGATGGTTTCAATTGGGCATCGTTATCTTCACTTCCTGTCTCATACTGCAGTGCTGTGCTACTGAGCAGCTGCTGATTTTGTACGTCTCAGGCCTGGCTCCATGTCATAGTGGGGCTGCAACATCTCCTCCCAGCTCTTTGCTTCGCTCACAGGAGTTGCATGGAAAGGGAGCAAACCATGGAAAGTGCTTTGAATTCCTCTGTTGAAATTTACGTCTTCTAGTGTGGTTATTTTTTGCTATTACGGAGCAAAGTTGTATTTCAAAAACTTTCCTGTTGTTTCTGCAGATCTGTCATCCATTTCCATGGATACATGAGTGGTAATAAGGCAGCCAGTAGCTGTCAATTCCAGCCACTCACTGGCTGCCCAGGGAGTAGTGAAAAGCTGCTGAAGTCATTAGGATTTTACACTTGAAAATAACACCATAGTTTGAACTTTTCTGGTACTTTTCAATCAGGAATCCCCAGGTCTGGTAAATGAGCCACTACTATAATTAATTAAGCATCATAACAGCTTGGTGAGTGTGTTAGGAGGACCTGGAGGCTGGGAAGCACTGGAGTGACCTGTTGAAGGCATTCAGTTCATCTGTTCTGACACCCTGAGCTCATTCCTGAATGTATTAGGTGTAGACCACCTACAGATCAGGTTATGGAAATTTGCCCATCCTCATTTGCTTAATGACAAAGCATCTCTCTCTTTTTTTTCCCCCTAGATAATCCAAGACATCTTTGATTTCTGCTGTAGCAAGAACCATCAGATAATAGAAGGGCTGCATTCCTGCAGGATATGGCATATGTTAACTGTTCACTGAATGGTTTTCCCTGTCCATCATGTTGAATTCCTCAGTCAGGTTCTTGCTAGCTCTTCTCTAAGGATAAGGCTTTACCACTATGACAGGGAGATTATTCCATGAAGAAGAGAGACTATGTGTCATTATTATCCCTGAACACTTTGTTTTTCTGGACATTTCCAATATAAAATATCTCTTAGTTGTGTTTCAGGGAATGAACCTAAAGAGTAAATTAGAGGAAGGAAATTTTTTTATATATATAATGTCATTATAGTATGCTCTGGTTTTCCACATTCAATTTGTCAATATATTCACCCTATTTTTCAGCTTTTAATTTCTGCTCTATGAGAGACAAACATTAAGTGATGATTCTTTCATTCTTGCACCTTTACATAATCCCCTGAATCAAACAGGTCTTTGCATGTTAAACAACTGTTCAGAATAATTAAGGTAGGTGGAACTGGGTCCGTAAAAATTTACCTTTCGTGAATCCTCATTTTCTGTTCCTAAAAGACCCCACAGGTAGGTGACTCTGTGTGTTTATGAAAAGATCTATAGAGTTTTTATAATGGGGACTGCTCAAGTAATCCTTAACTCAGTTAATTTGCCATCAAACTTCCAAATTTACCAGCAATGCATCTGGAGTTCTTCACGCTCTCTCATAATTATTATTAACCAAATTCAATCTCTGAAAGTACTGTGGGGATTATCCAAGTAACTTTTACACACAGAGCCCATTGAGGTTCAGTGGCTTTATTTGTGTGAAGAAAGATTGCAGAGCAAAGTCTAGAAAAATAAGATGGCATCACTCAAGTATCCCCAGTCCATCTACATTGTCTCCTTTGAGTCATTCACATGGATAGTCAATAAAATTGGTCACAGATGATAATGGTACCCAACCATTAACTTCTTTCCATTCGCAGAGGAAGTTATTTATTATGACCCTTTATTTTCTGTTACTTAAACCATTTTTAATCTTTAACGAAAGACTTCATCTCTAGCCCTGTGATTATGTATTTCCCTTAATAGTATTTTATGAGGGATCTTACCAAAAATATTTTCAAATTTCAAGTAAATTAATATCCTGCAGATCACCTTTATCTGCTGGTTTGTTCACTTTTTCCAAAACCAAAATGTCATGCTTTTCAACATTATTAATTGCCTTGGGGAAGACATAAAAAAAATGCAGATGTATTTTGACAGCTACTGTAATGGTTTAGCAGAGCTGCGCTTGGATTAGCACTGTTCTTCTGCCTGTACTTAAGAACTCTATTTCATTTCCTGGCATCTCTCTCCTCAGGTCAACCACTAGTTCAAGGTGGAAATGATAAGTCTGCAGCATCTCGAGTGTGCTGGTGTTAGCTCTTGGGAAGTCGAGAGGAAGGAAATAACAGTCCATAAAGTTTTGATTGCTTGGAAGAGAAGAGATGTTTGCTGAAAGTATGAGCAAGGCCAGCTGCAAAGAGTTCAAGAATGAGTAGAAGTGCTGCTGCATTGTCTGCTCATTCACTTTAGCTATGAGTCGACAGCATTTCATATTGGACATTGAGTAGAGGAAGACTATTTTTCTCAGGCCTTTTAGGAGACTATCTTACAGCATCCACTTTTTAGTTAGTGGAGGTTCCACTTTAAAGATGGACAGAACAGCATGATCCAGAATAGTGTGGTAGGGAAGGTTTTGGCAAAAATAATGGCACTGAAGAAGTAAAATAAATGTGCCATGCTCTATTCCTCCCCCAATTTTAAAATATCAGCATTTTGCAAGCAATGGGCCATATGCTCCCAGGGCTTGCAAGCCAAAAAGTATAGCAACTTACTACAAAACCGCTCTCCAAATTCTACACACAAGCCAAAACCTCCTACTTGGTATTCTGCCGTCATGCCAACTTGTGGAACAGAAACTGGGCCTGAGCAAGGAGATCTGCAAAAGAATCTCAGGTTATGCACATACACACATGAAGGGAGATATAGGATGTGGCTGACTAGGGCTGGTGTTGGGACAATTATCCTGAAAACCCAGCTTGGGGAAAGAGCAAGATAAATCACCACTAATAGCAAGCACATATTTCCAGGTCAGAATGCCCCTCTCCACAGAGGGAGGGCAACAAAGTCTCCTTGGGTTGTTTCTGCTGGGTTTGCTAGGAGAGGAAGCAGGAATGTGGGCCTGAAATACCAGCCTCATCTGGTCCATGCACTGGGAGGAGCATGGCTCTTCAGCATGAGGGGGGGGCTCTAGTCCCATCCTCTTGGATGGGAACCATTCTGCATGCTCTGGTGTCTAGAACTAATTGACTAGTTCTGAAACCAGGTTCCTGAAGAACACTAGTGCTGCCCAGAGATATATAGGTGCTCTTCCCCTGTACCTCACAGAATTGTCTACCTGTTTGGAGCAGTGAAGGAGATGTCTTTGTTCAAGAATTTTCTGTGTGGAACAGCAAGACAAGAATTAGTCTGTCACTGTCAATTTGCTTTCAGCAGAAATGTACATTGTACTGTTGCAAGACTAATAATATTGGCACGTGAAAGTACTGGGGAATGCCACCTCTATATGATGGACTTGTGGATGTTGTCTGAAACCTCATGGGGCTGTTCATTTCCATGTTCCCTCACCCCTTGGTACAAGACTCTCCTATATTTTCCATACCCTATTTCTCTATGAGCATCTGGAGGGTACTTTTTATTTCTCCAGGGATAATCCCTGCAATATTTTAGCCATTGGCTAGCTCGGAGCTCCTCCCTTTTCTGGCTTGTACACTATACACTCTTTAATAGAGATTTAAAGCAGTACAGATACTCAGCTTTTCTGAACATTGTTGTGGACTCTAACTGATAAAAAAAAGAGGTAGAGAATGCCTATTTGAGGAGCTGTACTCGCCACTGTAGGCAGAGTGAATTGGGGCAATAAAATCACAGGGTAGGGTGTATGGAGCAGAGCATATGCTCTACCTCGACCAGGAGTGAGCCAACTGCTGCTGGGAGGATGGGGCTGTGAATGGCCTCCGGACCAAACACTTGCTCGATTTGCACGCCTGCACGGCTGCTGGTGGATCCAGCTGCTCCTTCCCCTGACTGCCTTACACAGACACAGGGATGCTCATGACCAGACACAGAGGGGCAGAGCAGCTCCTTGGGAACCTGAAAGCAAGCAAGAGAAGAGGACCTGGTCTGGGAAAAACGTGTTCTCTGGCCCCACAGCTGGGCCGAAGTACTGTAGGTAAAACTGAGACACAGCAGGCTGGTACTTGAATGAGAAGTTTATGAGAAGTAGCTTATGTCAGGTGCTTCAGGGTATAATTTTCTACTTTCAGTAGGTCGTAGTTTCTACCTCTGGTATTGTCCCTTTGAGACTGGTGGAAGAATTCTCAAAGGCAGTTGTTGGAAGAAGTGATAAAGTCCATTTCCTTTAGTCAGAGTTACAATTAAGCTTCTACTGAATACTGTATTGCACCCTGAATGTGACATTTTCAACAACAGGGCAGTCACTTCTCTCCCCCAAGGGAGCAACCAGTGCTGTGCAGTCCTAAAAAGACAGCAAATGTCAGTGACTATGATTTTATGAGGTTGAGATATAATATATAGGCTCTTGTCATCAAATGATAAAGACAAGATGTGCTATTTTAAGCGTGCAATTTTACCAGTAATAATCATTTTCTCCATAATGGCCCTTTTTTTTTTTTTTAATGTTGATATGAAATAAACTTTTAAGAGCAATGAGAATATGTTTGGAATTTTCTCATCCTAAAATTTATGTTCATTTATTTTCTGAAGCAAGTAATCAAAAGTCTCATGCAACAACACATGAAACAGGATTGCTCTTTTTATTTCTTGGGAGATGGCCATCATTATATTGGGCCAGAACTATGAGTCAGGACTGCTGTTTCCTATCCTGAAGTGAGGAATCTCTCTCAGGAAGTCCTGTGTTGTGCTGGAGATCAGAGCAGGTGATAATGGTCTCATCTGGCTTTGAAATTTACGAGAAGGAGATGTGTCTTGTAATGGAGTCATTATTTTGTTTTAGTCCATTCTTCAAGTTGCAGCACTTGGAGATGTAAAAGCCGTGTGGTGACCAGATGGATGGAGCTGGGAACAAGGAAGAGCAGTAGGATGGCTTCCCCATTACTAGTAAGATGATATTGAATAGAAACATAAATGCTGTGAAACTATGTGATTTTATCCATGCAGATGACTATAGGAAGAAGTATAGGTTATGCAAATGTAGGCCCTAAACTGAGAGGAGGTGGAAAGAGAAGGGAGAGGTCAGAGAATATAGACTTAAAACCCAAGATAATATGAGTGGTTGAATCCCTTAGAACCTGAATCAACTCCATTAGTTGACATCAACAGGGGCCTCTGAATTCTGAAATGAAAATGGAAAAACACTCAATGAACATGAACTTAAAAATATGGCTAAGAAGATTGAAATAGATGACATTTATGTGAGGTTTAGAAACATTCCAAATTGCTAAATAAAAAGATTCCTCCTTCAATTTTCCTGTAATCTTTCACATATTTCATTCAGAACTCTGGGACTCAAAATTACCAGTGCATCCAAGTTCAAATTTTTGGCTTATTTGCCTAGGTTTTATTTTCTTGTTCTCTTTAATTCCATTCCTAAATATCTGTTTGGTAACTCTTGGTTTCTGTTTGGAACTGGACAAAGTAATATCTTCCATCAGTTCTTAAGCTTCCAGTCTGTCTTCTTTGTGGCTATGAGAGGAAAATGTATTTTAAAACCATTAGAAAACTGCATATTCTAATTCTATTCTAAACTAAACTAATGAGTTTATTTCATAGTGGACCAAAAATTAATTATAATATGACCTTAAGTAGTTGAAACTTTTCAAGGTAATTTGTACTAAAACTTTGCTTTGTTTTATGAGGAAATATTGAACACTCTTTAAATGCTTATCTAGTAAAATTAAGATGGAAGGGGGATGAGTTTTCACAAAGAAATTCTGAGAGAAGCTTCAAAGACAAAAAAAAATTAGTTAAAGAATATTACTATTACAAGATCAAGTAAATGCGAGGCAGTCATTAATACATTCATAACGGAAATTTAGAGAGAGATTTCCATCCATCCAAGAAGTGATATTCTGATTATGGTAACAGAGAAATTCACTGGTTTAGGCTGCAGTTGGGTATGTTAATGAAAACGATTGTATCGCAGAATTCTTAGGGACAGAAAATGAGGCTTGTGATGTGGATCAGTTGGTATCTGATGTTTAGATGTCAGCAGCTGAGTTTGAAAAGAGACTTGGTTGTTTATTTGCACCATTGCTTTATTCTATTAATCACATGCTTCAGGACTTTTGTTTGCAGTCTGCGGAGGTCAGGAAGGGTCATTTTTACTTTTCATTTATTCATTGCTAGACTTCTAGGTTGGTCTCTTTTTCACCTCTGAACCATGAAAGAGCAGGAGGTAGGCTAGAGCCCCTAATCTCTACCTATATCTCACTCATAAACTCAAGTTTAAAGTGATTACAAGATTTGGGGTAAGGGAGGAATTTCTTTGTTGATCAGATAGTCAGGAGCTGCTGCAGAAGAGAGGATTGTCTTCACCTGTCTTAATTTCTTAGGATTTGCAGGAGATTTCACCTAACAGTTTCCTTCTATTACAAGGATTTGGGCTATTGACAATGCATTACATCTTGTCTTTTTGCTTCCTGGGGCTCATTAAGTTTGCAGCTGCTTTATGATGAAGTGTAAAGTTTGTTAGAGGCTCCTGGGGCCAGTGGTGTGTAGGGACACATTGGGCAGAATGCCTGTGGACTCTCCAAGTTAATAATCTGTGAAAGTCTGCACTTGCTAGCCCAGCTGACCCTTTCCATCCTTGTTTCCTACATTCTTTATTCTTCTTTCCAAAAAAAAAAAAAAAAAGACCTTCCAAATGTTAATTTTAAGTCAACCTGAAATTCTTTGTCTTTCATGATGTGCCAAACTGGTTAATAACGTAGGCATTGAAAAAACAGCCTGCTCACACAGGAGCTCCTAATGCCCTGGGTTCCTTCATGACCTCAAGTTAGATGCAGAGGCCTGTGGGCAGCATGCATACAGCAATCCCTCTGGACCTAGAAGTCAGAAAACAGGCTGTAAAACAGACTAGAACACTACCTCTATCCTGGCTTACATTAGGCTGAGCAACCCAGTGTTCCAGGAATCTGGTCTTTCCAGAATGTGACTACTATAGATCTCAAACGTACTGACCAAAATTGGGAAGCAGTTGTATTTCAGTGGAACACTTTTGAGGGTGATGTAAGTCAGGCATTGCTGCTGGCTTGGGATTCAGGTGGAAATCACCATTAACCCTAAAGCAGTGCTGGGTGGAGGACTCAGACCTCCTGCCCACCTAAGGAGTGTAGTCAGTGCTTTAAAATGGGACAAAGTGGGGATTTAGGAAATGGACAGGCAGGAGGAGGCCCAGCTCTTCTTCTTCTGACACAGCTCTCACTTGTGGAGCCACATGCTGCACCAGGTGGCTCTGACACAAGAAAGCCTAACAGAGCTGCTGGAGAAGTCTTGATGATGAATTATTTTGAAGCCACCATTGGGCAGCAGCTTACCAATTGATCAAGGAGAAAGATGGATCGAAACTACAGTGACCTGCAAGATCCTGGTACTCTGCTTTGTAACTTGCACATGCTAAAGACATAAAATGATTGTTATGGCTTCTTCCTTCCTTTCCAGCCTAAAGATAGTAAAAAAATTCCCCCCTTGTATGAAACAGACAAGTAAACTGCAAGGATTCCTGTGGTGCACTGTTTTAATACATACTGTTTAATTATACTTTTATGACTGGGAACAGGTAACAGTGTTCATGCTAAAAATATTTAGACATATGGATTCCGCTTGCATTCAGAGCTGTTTTCATCTACCAGACTCATAAAGTACATGATAATGCCATATGTACAATAAAAACACATTTTTTGAAGACTACATAAATGCATACTACTAAAATACAGATATTTTGCTAAGGAAATTAAAAATGAAAGATAGGTTTAAAACATTGTTAAAGACTATAATGGGAATGGCAAGTGGCATAATGGGAATAATGCCGTGGGATTATCCTTGGGCAATAGGGAATAACCAGAATGAGATAGTATTAAGGACAATAAGTCCAATCCTGCAGAGCACAAGCAATCCTGAGAAGTGCTGAGCCTGCTCAGCTCATGGTGAATTCAGTGGATGCTAAAGGCATTGAACACCTCTGCAGGATGAGACCCCAGTCAGAGACTTCCAACCTAAGGCTGGCAATTTGAATGTCTTAGTGGGACCCTGGAACACTGAAAACCATTCAGAACAGCAGCCAAAATTTTCCGAGTGGGCCTGATCCGCCTGCCACTTATATTGAAGGACAGATCTCCATTGTCCTCCATGGGCTTTGTTTCTGGCCCTTTTATCAGGAGGCACCCTAAGTGCATTGAAAATTGGCTGAGGGAGGTATGGAAGCAGCACATCTCAAAAATCCTGTGCTGCTGGCACTCTGGTTAGGTGGAGCCAGCTTAACTCCATTTTCAATTGTGAGATGGCCAAGTTGTGCAAGCGCTTCTGCCCATTTCGTTCCTTAGCACAATAAACCCCTATTTTACATGCTTCAGATAGCCAAGGTTACAGAGCTGTAAGGACAGTGAGAGTCACGTATCTTGATTTCAAGCAAACAGTTTCCTTGGATGGAAAAATAATATTTGTGATTCCCTGAGCAGAAAAATCCTGGAAAAGCTATCTTCCCCTTTCCCAGAGTCCAAGCAGGATTGTTTTAATAACCTTATTAACAAGGTTTATGTGAAATACTAGTGACTATGGCCTCAATCCTGCAGTTTTAACATGATCATCCGTGGCCAAAGAGTGAAGGGGGGATGTGTGCGAAGTGTTTGCAGGACTAGGGGCTATGACTCTGTCCCACTGAAATCATCAGAGAGTTAACGAGTGTTGTTAAGTTTCACTGCTCCCAAACCCAGTGTGCACTTCCCCAGGGTAGGCAGAAGCTGAAAAATTTAGCCATTTTGGGGGCTCAGGGATTATTGTAGCCTGGGCCCAAACCCGCATGGTATTTACTTGTATATCCTCGCCTCTTTGGAGCTCTGCATTAGCTGCTACAGGAAAATCATGCATGGAGAATGAAGAACCCTGCTCAAGGGGTCAAAAATCTCGTGTTGGGCATGGAAGCAGCTCCGACAACACATCATCTGTGCCTACATTGCATAAGAAAATAGTCTGGGCTGCTGAGAAGGTGGCATGGCTCCTCTTCTCCTGCTGCCATCCTTCTCTGGCGCAAGAGAGGGCAGTTGTGCACAGTGATCCAACCATGGGTGCTCCCTGGGAGATCTGGAGCAGGAAGTGTCCTCACAGCGGGTGGCCATGTGGCTCGAGGAGGCCCTGGCTGCCTGGCCAGCTTAGCCTAGCATGTCCATGTTGCATCTGCAAGCCAGACCATCTCCCACCTGCCTGGAGGTTGGCTTAGGAGCTCTCCTTCAGGGTGGGAGTGAGGCCAACCCCAGGAGAGGATTTGCAGAAGAAAGTCACCCATGGTGAGACATTTGTTTCTCTTAGACTGGGCTAGACATAAGGCTGCCCTTTCCTGGTTGCAGAGTGAGGAGAGCAACAGATCTTCCAGGAGCAGCTTCTTCAATGTTCAGGTAAGCTTCAATATGGACAGCTTCCACAGCTGCTCCTAAAATGCTGCCTTTAAAAGGCACCTGAAGGCACCTCTCAGTTCTTCAGTGGACCTTCAGCACTCTGAAACTATTTGTAAATACCCTTGTTAAAACGTGCATTTCGGCATAATCACAATGAGCCTAACTGCTAAGTCCAGCCTTACAGGGAGGATGGCACTTACTTCCTTAAATGTATAATATAGAGCATCCACATTCATATTTTTAGTAGCATATAGCAGTGGTCCAGCCTTTAGTGTACTGTATGTACTTTTAATAATCTCCATAAAAGCCTGATTTTCAATCCCTAGGCTCAAGCTGACAGTGTAAATAAAATCACCCAAATCCACAGGGTAAGAGAAATGAAAATGACAAGGATTAAAATTTTGTCAAACCTCTTTCTTTTTAAAATTCTGCTTCCCTTCCAATTGGATCACGACCCTCTGTGTGCACAGCTTAAGACCAGACGGTATGCTTTCACTTTTATTCCGCTCTGCAGCAGGCTTACAGTATTTAGTGAAAGTCTGTAAAGAATGTGTGCTGTGTAGAGAGTTAATACCATAATCCCCTATCGTTAGGGTCAAATGCTGAATAGAGCAGAAGAATTAGAAAATATGTTACATACAATGGCAGAAAAAATGCATCAGCATGCTGTTCTGTTAACACATGCATTCATTACCAACAAGTAAATGACAATGAGGTAATAGAGTATATTAAGAGATGTGTACTTCAAGTCTAGTGGGCGTGTTATTATGAGAACCTGAGACTTTGAGTGAGAATCTCACTCTGAATACACACACATCGCAGGGTTCTTCATCCCATATTATTGCATCTTTCTAGGAAGCACTTTGATGCAAAAATCAGCTTTTAAAATTATTTGGCAGGGATAAACTTTGAATACTCCTTTTTTTAATTTCCTGTGAAGTGTGATATCTGTATTTTGCTATCCAAGCACGACAGTGCGTCTGTCTCTAGAGAATTCCCGAGCATGAATTGTGGTAATTTTAGCTAAGGAAGTATTCAGAAAACAATCCTAGTGCTTGCCTTTTCGAGAGATTCTTAGGGGGATAGCTACTTACATCATATAGAATTGGCATGGGTATTTCATTCCCTTGGGTTTTCAGGAAAAATGAGCCAGTATGTGCTGGAGGAGTGACAATTTGCTAGAAAGACAAGAAATAAAATACATTTTATATGTTGCATTGCCTGAAACCAATTGCAAAATACAAGAATCGCACAATCTAAAAACCTTATCACTACGAGTTAGCATATTATGCCTTCCTCTAAGGAAGAGTCTGAGCTTCACAAGAAGGGGTGGGTGACCTTATGAAATAGGAAGAGATATAGAAGTTATTTGGCTGCCTGTACTGGCACTAAGTAGTGTCTGATTCCCTAATTATTCCTGCTGATTTAGCCTGGTTATTAAGGGAGAGAGACAGTGCTGAGCTGGAGACAGGATGAAGGTACTTAAAAACCATCTTGCAATAGCTGGTTAATGACAAACTGTGGAAAGCACAGCAGCAACGTGTAACCTCAAGACTTTGTCCAGCCCAAGCGTGTTATCTTATCTCATGACTGATCAATTGTAAATAGTACCAGGCAGCACAGCACTTCACCAAATGGGTCATGTATGGTCTTATGTAGACACATATGCTGGTTGTGAACGATCACCTGCACAATGTTTCCAATTTTGTATTATTTTCCTACAGTAAGAGTTGGGAGTGGTCAGGAAATTACTTTTATCTGAAGAAGGAAAAGAAAAAGAACTTTAATTTCTCAGAAGCTTAGGTTTGGGGTTTCTTTTAACTAATTCAGGAAATGCATTTCTCATAACGCCTGCATCAAAATAACTTTCTTTTAGTTTTGAAAGTTTTCTAAAATTCTCCTTGAGAATTTTTGAGTTCTGTGAGTGGGGCTTTAAGCAGTTGTCCAGGCTGTCTGACAGATGCCAAGGGTCAGGCAACATTAGCAGGGCTAGGTCTGAAGGTGTTGGTGTCCTGCTCCTGAATTGTGGTGTCCTGTAGTGGCCTCATCGTTAGACGTGAAAATTGCTGATGGCTTCCTTTCTTTTTCATCCTCCTGAAATTTGTTTTACCTACTTTACAACATTCTGACAGTTCTTCCTTCAATGTCAGACTACTGCAAAAACAAATATAGAAAAAATAATTAAAAAGGAGACATACCAGCAAAACACAAAAATCCTCCCCATTTAGGTGCACAGTTTTCATATGCATCCGTTGATGTAAAAGATGTTTTTCATCTGGATAAAATTCATCTTCATGGTTTAGTCTTCATAATCTCTGGTATATATTTCTTTATACCCTTGGGCAGTAAATGTAGAAGCTATAGGTAAATTCTGGGTATTCACTTTATTTAGCCACACTTCTGCTTTATGGTGGACAGCCAAAGCCAGACTGTGCCAGACTGCTGCCCAAGGAAATCCTGGTGAGGAGGTTCTTAGAAACTGAGATGTATATATATGTTTGTCACTTACAGTAGTAGGAGTGGGGTATTTTTTATTAAGGGAAGAACTTCTCACGTGGAAACTGCAGACTTGATGAGTTGATATTATTTAAATCAATAGATTATGCGTATTTGTCTTGACTCAATTTAATATCTGAGTCAGTAGGCTGAAATAATTAGAAATTATGACTGGAAAGGGAAATGGAGTGTGATAAATTAAATCAAAGAAACAAAACCAGTTGTTTCTTTGGTGTCAGGAGAATACACAACAGCAGAAGAGAAAGTATTTGATGTGGAGTTCCTTTTCTAAGACAAAGTAAGAATAAGCAAGATAATTCAGGTGATTGAGGATTAATCAAGTTGGTGCTTGTCATTCAACAAATGGTTCAGCTCAAAAAAAGAGGCATTAAACCTAGAGGAGGAATCTAATAATAGTCACTGCTGGGGCTAATTTTAGAGCTATAAAAACTACAAAATTAGCTCTTTTCAAAGTGACTGATGCCACTGCCAGCTTGGGGCATGAGGAGAAGGGTAGGCTGGGTCAACAGGATAGCAAGCAGAACCTGTCGGCTCTTCCCTGGTCCCCAGTTTTGCTTTCCACACAGTTCTCTTGGTTAGGCTCAGACAATAAAACGCTGTACTGGGGGTTTACTCGCATTTTGTGAAAGGACAATTAATGCCCATTCACTAGAAGGGCCTGGATTGAGGTTGATTGTCTTAGAGATGGTTATTTTCTAAGATCTAATTTTGGGTTCGGCTGAGTGGAATCAAGCCGGAGGTCTGACTGTTGAGTGTTCAAGTCTGTGCACAGCAGATGCAGAAATTTTTCAGACAAATTAGTGAAGAGACCTCTGTTATGCACAAACTGCTCTGTAATGATTATGGGTACTGTCTGAATGTTTCAGTGCTCGTGATATGACTATAAAGGGTTAAGCCAATGGTACTGTTGGGAAAACAAGGAGAAAAAGGGAAAAGAACAGTGTCATCTGCTTACATGAGCAAGTTGTGACCAACATTCTGGTCACCATCAATTTGCATCTTGTCATATGGCTCCACACAACTCCTTTCTGTGGTTCAGAAAGGGATTGACTCATGAGAATCACCCAGGAAATGTTCTTCTCTTGCAAAGACATTCAGTTCCCTTTATGCTCAGTAACACACAAGTACCAGGAACAAATTTTTCCCCCCAGTTTCCTTACATAATCAGTGCATGACCTGCAACCCTCTTTGGGATGAAAATTATTTGAGTACAAGGGAAATGAACTCTTTCTGGTGATATCCACGCCCTGTTCAGATCAATGGCAGCTGCATGTCTTTGAGTGCTTTAGGAAAGGATTTAAGGCCATCTGATGGTTTGAAAGAAATGGTGTCTACCTTATTTCTTAGTATTGACCTCTAAGCATAGAAAAGTAAAAGTGAACAGTTTGGGGTTAACCCTAAGAGAATTTACTCTTCAGAAAAAGTGAGGTGACAGTAGGTTTTGCAGACGTTTTTATAAGAAGTTATATTTGGTTCTTGTGGTATTTACATAGCCTCTACCATTACAACATCTGACTATCTTCCAAATACCTAAATATACCAGTGTCTTTCATTTTTTCTTTGTTTTTCTTCCTTTTTTTTTTTTAGCCCATAAGAAAAGTAGCTTGATTAGCATGTTTTTGTTTGCTTATGTTTGTGCTTAGATGTGGTTGTACCTGGCAACTGTATGTGAAGAAATTAATGAGGCAAAGTTAAGTCAGAGAGATGAGTTTTGCAATTAACACTGAATGTGGTGAGATATATAGTTATTCTCATCTCTTGTGAAAACAAATTAACTTGCCATAGGAAAGTTGTATCTCCTGCCTTCATGGGTTTCTCTACATTGGTTGGCCTTTCTTGGTTTTGATAGCACATACCAGCTGCAAGTTGTAATGTGATGCAAAATGCATCCATGAACAGAGCATCAGGAAGGCTGGATGATCAGCTGCTCGTGCCACTGTTGCTTTTTTTAAAAAAATCCTGCAGATGCACCATTAGCAAAGAGGAAAAGTGTCATTTATTTGAACAGAAGGATTCTGATTGATTTAGAAAATGCCCAGCAAAACATAAAACACATCATGTCTGTCATTTTCCTTTGCTCATTTGCAAACAGCAACCGTTCACAAATCAAACCCCAACATTATATTTCAGAGAAAATAAAAACTTATGCCTACCTTTGAAAAGTGACATAAAACTTGATTTCATCATACATGCATACACAGGCAGAACTCATCACTGTCACCAGAGAGTTCATGTGAGCATGGTACACACATGTTTTCAGTTTCATGGTTTTCATTGCAGCTTTCTTGATGACTGCCAGTTTATTGCCTTGAAAGGTACAGCCTGAGTACTTTGCTAAACTTGTCTTCTTACTAGCTTATCTGTCCTCCCTTTTTTATTTGATGTTGGAAAATGCTGTGTAAAGCTATCCTTCATGCTCAAAGGAAATCACCATAGTGCAGGACAAAGTATTTTTTAGAAAATGCTGAATTCACAGAAATCTTCCAAGGAACTGAAGAAACTGACAACAACTCTTGATCATAGCCAGTAAATAGTCAATTAAAACATGTATTTACTGAAATTTTTGAGAAGTCAAGAACAGTTTCAACTTTTCAGTAAATATATGGCCTCTCTTTTCAAAGCAAAAGTTATTAAAGAATGTAAACCAAATACCATTATCAGAAAGCACAAGTTTAATGCAGAGAAACACTTTGTGCTAAAACAAGTGTATCAAAACTTCTTATTCCTTGTGTGTTTAAGCATAAAAAAAATGTGTCAAAATTATCTCTTATTCACAATGCTACAGCATCTCCACAGATTTGGGACTACAGAATCCCCAGGCTATCACTAATGGAGTACTGACACCAATCTCAAGGCAATTTTTCAGAATGTGAGTTGTTGAACAGTTTTTGTCTGATTCAGGTAACATCCTTTACAGTGGCCTTAGTTTCATATCAGATCCCCTGATTGTTGTCTGTAGAAGTGGAAATACAGTTCATAGCCAGCCACAGACAACAAATGAAGGGAAAGTATAAATAACTGGACCCTGATCCCACATAGTGTTTAACTGTCCTGATTTTCTAGGTACTTCTATCACAATGAGGATTATGGAGCATAAATACGATTCTGTAATTTAACCCATCTGTAATCTGCATCTGTATGGAACTGAGTTCTGACTCTCTATTTCAGGGCAAAAGTTCCATTGGAACACCCGAGAGTAAAGTCTGCTTCAAAGATGTTTGCACGTTTTGTATACAAGGTTTTGCTTCTTGTGTTAGATCCAGCATGGGTCAAAGTTGCTTTATATCACCTTGACTGGTTCCAAAGGAAACCTTCAAATAAAAGGATCATTGCAACATTGCCTGTTGAAATACATCCAAGTAAGTCATCATGGCTTAACTTAAGCAAACGAAATCAAGTAAACTTATATCCATCTTGCACAATTCAGCTTGGTTTTGCTTCCTACCTGCTGCACAGGATGCTCTCAGAGCACCAGAGTATTCTTCAGGTAATGCATATGATATGGATTGGGACTGTCATTATATCTTAACAATTTAGGAGATGAAGGGGAGAAATGTTAACACTTTGCATTTATTTACTTTTACAGCATGCCATAAAGATTAAAAATACATTGTACACAAGTGCAGTATTTAATGTAGCACTTTAATTACATTCAAGTGTGTTACTAAATAGTCTTGAGAAAACCTTAATGACCAGCTGTTCTACCCTCTTCCCATATGTCAGAAATGGTTTCAGAAATCGCATTCTGGGACAGTAAGGTTGTATAATTAGACAGTGTATAGTTAACACTTCTAGATTTTCCTCTTAAACTGCGGGCCCTTTTCACTAACATATTGTGGTTTGGTGCCAGTTTGGCACAACACAATTGTGTGGTGTGCCAAACTGCAACTGAGATGTACAAACTCTCAGAGACATGTTATGATTGCACCATTATCTTTTTATATCTTTTTCATCATTAGGACTGGATGCTTTTTATGTTATGTAAGATTCAGCTTTTTATGGCCAACAAATAAACTTAGTAAATAGGACTATAAATTTTTAATACTTCTACCATAATGCCATTTGTCTAATCAGAATTAGATGGTTACTGTAACCCCACATCAGTTTTCACCAAAAAAGGCATCATTCCAAGAACAGCAGCTATGGACAAAAATTTCAAAGGAGGTACCTTCTGGCCCAGTTCAGGAATGCACTTAAGCACATGCTTAGCGTTAAGCACATGAATGCTTGTATAGAGGCATGTGCTGAAGCTGGATCAGAAAATGGTTTATGCCAAAAAAATAAAACAAACTCTTTCTGGAAGTTAACAAGTGTACGGGCAGCTCAGCCTTTTGAACAATTATCATCCCTCTTCCCGTTAGCATCTAAAAACGACGGTGTTTTTCTGGGACGTTTATTATTTTGCAAGACAAAACAGATCCACAGTTTGCAAGGTGGGGGGGGAGTTTGTGGGAACACATTAAGCGCGAGCCGCCAGCCGAGCCGTCAGTGCACAGCGCGCAGAACATCCATCCTGCCCAAGCGCAGGGGGGGCCGTGGGAGGCAGCAGCTTCACCATCCTGACAAGAGAGGTTTATGGCAGGTTGTTTGTGGGTTTTTTATTTTATTTTTTATTTTTTTTTCCCTGAGCTTCAATTTCCAACGACTTATTTAGATGTAAGCAATGACAGCTGTAATCATGTTTTAAATCTTGCTTTGTATCCTTAGTTATAATGTTGTTCAATTAATATTCAGAATAATGGAAGTGATGTGCCCCTTTGAAAAAGACTTGAATGCAGGCCAAAGCTTTGGGAAACTGATTCTCAAGAGGATTAATCAGCATTTAAAACTTGCATTAATAAAAATCTGATCTTCTACCATGTAGCATGCATAATACTTTTCATTTTTAAGCATTTTATTTTAATAGTGTGGTATCCTTTGTCCTGATTTTTAAAGGGATTTTAAAATCTAACTCCTTCAAATCAATCCTGCTTTGACCCCTGAACATTCTTTTACTGAATATAAAAACATTATAGAAATCCTTGGTTCACAAATACCTCTATTGCTAAGGATGAGCAAAGTACAGTGCACAAGCATGCTTGTAATAGAAATTATATGTATCTTCCACAGGAATATACGTTAGGCAAGGGCTCACCTTTTCATGTAAATTATTGATGCAATAAAACCACAGATTTAGACATAATTTCTTAAAAGTTTGAAGGTAAATTTTACCCTGAGAATTCATGAAGAGCCCTGGCACTCCAGAAAAAGTGCTCTCCATTTTTCACATGACTTTTCACTCTTTCATATGGAATATTATTGTAACCTATGCCAACAAGATATAGTCTATATCTGAAAGACAGATTTAATCTATGTTTTGTGTTGTTCTCCTGATCTTATTAGTGGGTTAGAGAAACAAGAGGATTTTGTATAAAGTTTCGCATATAAGTGCAATTCTAATAAACCAGCTAATTTACATGCTAAACAGCCAGCAGTTGGTAAGAGTTTTGTTTCGTGTCAAATGCAGAAGTTAAATGTATTTTATAAATACTAGAAAATATTATTTCTTCTGAAGAGGCATTTTAATAGCAAATAGTTTACTCAGATCTTCTCCAAAGCAGAGAAATCTAGTTGAGAAATACTTGTATCCTTACTCATGTCATTGAAAAGCAACAGTTTGCACTCTGAGTATGGACCATCTGCTTTTACTTTGTTTCATACCTACTGTGATGCTTCAGTTCATCACAAACATAACCAGTTTTCTAAATGAAGCCAGAGGTTCTCAAAAGATATTTTTATAATCTTACTGCCTTCTAGAAACAGAAGGTTAATATGTTCTGTTCAAAAACAGTAACTATAAAATGCATTGTATCCAATGGAACAACAGAAAATGTAGTTTCTTAGGCACTAGGATGACTAGACTTTGAAATACTACAAAGAAAAATGAATCATAAAAATATGTCATCTTTGCCTCCAGTGGATAGTGCAACCAACATGAGAAGTGAAGTGTGAGAGGGAAGGGTTTTACACAAATGTGCACATGTTTGAACTAAATGCTGATTTAACTATTTTGGAGTTAAAGGAGGAAGACTCCAATTTAGGGTGCCCTTTGTCTGAGTTCCTAGACCTAGATCTGACCCAGTATACACAATGACCCCATCACTTGGGTAGAGATAATAGGAGCAAGTTCCCACTCTTCATATACTCTATAAGAGTGACAAGCAGGAGTTACTTTGGTATCCCACTAAGCACTACATGTCTGTTTCTGGTTTCAGAGGATATCTCTGACACTACTGCTCACAGACTAAAGTATTTCCTATTAATTAAATCATGGCCATAAGAAGTCTATGACAAAATACACGGTCAAGATTTCCAACTGAGCTAGTACATTCGCTTGAGTTGATAGACGCTAGATTCAAATCCAAAAATGTACATGAGACTTTTACTTATTGGATAAACACCCAGACACTGGTTTTCATCTCTAGCCTCCTCCATCCTCACCAACCCAAAAAAACTCACTTCTGTCTCTCTTTGGTCCTCTCAGAAGAGGGATAGAGAAGTCCCTTTGAAATTCAGTCTGCAGTGTTCACATCCACAACCACAGGTCCATAGCTAGCATATGTGACTGTGTCTGATTTGGAAATAATCTAGACAGGGGCCCATCCTCTCACACTTAAGTGAAATGTCATGACTTGTGTCCAAACCTAAATTTTCTAAAAACAATGTGTTTTTGTCAACCTGCCTACCAGGAACAGTGCCTGGGAGTGAAGCTCTTTCCCTGCTCTCTGCGTAAGCAGTGCCAGAAAGGAAGCTATAATCATGTCCTAACTGTGAGACACCACCACTCCCCAGTGAGGGCAGCAGATCGAGGGACAGCTTTTGAGTCTCTTGCCAACTGCCTCGTACAGGGATGAGAGAGGGAACATCCAAAATTATGGTAAGCAACTATTACAGCTTAGCCTGAGACTTTGAAGTGTGAAGAGGGCAAAACAGCAGTCACCCAGTGTGGGAGTTTATTAATACAGAAATTACTGTATTCACTAAACTCATCTAACCCTTAGTACGGAAGAACAAAGCTACAGTTAAGTGAGAGGGAGTAGGTCTGATGCATCACTGCAGGGAGCCTGGGTCCCGTTATGTTGTGCTGTTGGACCACAATCTTCCATTTGCTATCTTCTACACTTTTCTTGTTCTCTCTTTTTAAGCTCCTAATTGCCATGAGGAACCAACATCCATCATGCGGTCAAGGATATTACTCCCACCATGCATCCAGCCCTATGTCCTTGCTCCCTGGGGCTCTAGACACCCCTTGCCCTGCTCCTTCTCCCTGCTTCCATTGCTGCTTCCAGGCTGCCTTGCTCTGGGCTGTGTGTGGTGGTGCCAGTGCTGGATTAGGCTGAATACAAGTACCACATTCTTTATTACAGAGTCAGCATTTCTTCCTCATTCCTTGCCTGGCTGCTGCCCAGCAGGTTATTTTGGGAGTTACACTAGCTGGCCCAGAGCACTACTATGCCAGGCAAGGCACTAACAGCTCAATGCTCCTGAGGGTTGTTTGCCTGTGCCAGAGGTATTCCCAAAATGAAGTACTGTTTTATTTGGGACACTGACATAGTGTAAATGTCCCCGAGGAGTAGGGCAGTAAAGGCGAGGGTTTGTAAGTGACCAGTACTAAAGCGCCAGCTGGGGGAAAGGGAGGCATAGCTAGGCAGCAGCCCCTTGCAGTGCCTTCCCTGTAACCTCATTGTTGCAAAACCACAGGCTGGGAGTGGGAGGAACAGGGATGTGAGAAGGATTAAGCTGTCTGCACATTTTTCTCCCCTTACTCCTAGTCACAGACCAATCTTTCCCAAGTCAGGACAGTGCCTCTGCTCCCAGAATATGTGGTTCCCCTCACTTCCCCCTGGGTCAAGGTGAGAAGCAGCAAAACTAGAGCAGCACTGCAGGACTGTCCTGTGGATCTTGGTGGGTTGGGAGTGGGAGACATTGGTCTAGCATCTAGGTCATGGTTCAGGTGTTTCTTCTCACCCCATGCCTTCTCCTTCCAAGACAAGAAGCACTGAAAGCCCATGGTGAGGAGACCAAGCTGTAGGTCAGGCAGAATGTGTGCAGGGACAGGTGGCAAGGGGATGCAGAAGAAGGGGCAGGAAGGTGGGACGGAGATGGGATAGAAGAAGTAGGATTTAAAATGGCATCTGTAACATTTCTGGGAAAGACTGATTTGGTTGAGCTGTCCAGTTAAGAGTTAATCCCCCATGTGTTCTCTGAGCTGGTAAATAATACTGATGTAAAGGTACAAAGTTGGGCTCCATGACCAGGGACAGAAGCTGCAGCATCTTACGTGTCCTGCCTATTACATACACATTTTATTTGGAACCAGACACAACTTTACCCTCTCTGGTACACCTGCTCTCCTTGTAAAATATTGTGTCATACTTCAGTGCCTCCTACGCCTCTGAAGCCAGATGGCCACCAATGACTTGTATTTCTTTTTCTGGGAGACAACTTGGAATAGCTTAAATAGGTCTGAATTTCTGCTCTGGAGAACAACCCTTTGAAAATGCTTTGAAGTTGCTGGGCAACTTTCAATATGTGTCATTAGGACCACATGATACCATTGCACCTTCTCAGCCTTACTGCAGTGGTGCAGGCCTTGGAGGAAGCCTGAGCGCCCTTAGAGCAGCCAGTGAGCAGACACAGCGGAGTTGTTGTGGTACCTGTGCTGCCCTATTTGAAGCCAGAGTATATCTACAGGATTTAGGGTAGATACCCTCTCAACTTGCAGCTGGGTGTGCTGAGGACACAGGAGCAGCTACATGGATGCCTGAAGAACAGTGTTAAATCCTATGGCAGAGTTCTGATATGTTGCTATCTTATTTCTTAACCTTTCACTTTCTAATGTAGTATTTTTGTGGGGGGAAAAAAAAAAGAAAAGGTTATTGTTATACTTGAATTTATCATGCTGTTGGAGAGCACTAGGCATGAGTCAGCCTTGAGGCAGTAAGATGGACAAGATGAGCTTCTGAAGTACCTTTCCAGACCTATTTCTACAAGTCTATGAGCAGAACAAAACGAACTCAAGATGTTTTCCCAGAAGAGGCAAATAAAGGAACCCTTTCTTTGAATTTTACACAGATTGAATATGAATAAAATGAATCCCACATCTGGGCCACTCTTCTTTTTCATTTCTTTAAAGAACAGATATAATAATGCCATACATACACAAAAAACAAGCAGGGAATATCAAGTCAAGTGTGCCTCAGGTTTTACGTTTTTGTCTCTTTTTGAAATGGCAAAAGATTAAAAACAAAAAGTCTGCATGCCCCCCATGCTTAAATAAAACAGCAGCTACATCTAGACCGTTCAGTCCCTGTGCTCAGTGTTATAAAATCAAAATCTGAGAGGCGGAAAGGAGCTAGCAGTGGTCAGAAAGGGCTGTCCTCACAGGGAGGAGGACTTAGAAAGCTGTTAGACTCCTAGGAATCCGTGATATGAAAGTAATCAGCTGGGCTCCCTACACAATGTGTGAAGGAAGTTTGGTCCCCTCTCTTTCAAAAGCCACAGTGTTGAGCAGGGACCTGCTTCTCCAAGCCAGTGGTTAGAGATTTGCCCCTCATCGTATCTTTGAGAGCTGCTCAGTTGCCCAGCTCAGGCCAGAGAGCAGATACAGTGTATGACAGCCCCTCCACGTTGTGAATACTGAACAATCTGGTGCCAGATATTTAGAATGAGCCCATTCTTGCAGTTTCCTCAACTGAATTGTTTGCCTTTTCAGAATCTTGCAAGGCTACAAACAAACCATATCCATTGGTTTTATAATACTTTCCCATTTGTTAGCTAATTGTTTTGCGGCACAGGTGACTTTATTTATGTAATAGATTGCTAAAATGCTATTCCACAATACATTTACTGTTTATTCCCTAATTACTTAGGAATGTATGTTTTCTGGATAGTGAAGGCACTCTGCAGAGCCCCTGGTAGGTTAGCTTTTAAAATTAACTTTGGGTTTGGGTTTGAGTGGTCAGCACCAAGGAAGAGACACTTTAAATGCATTAAAAAAAAATAAATATAACTCAAAGTTCATGTTGAGACAAAATTATGCAATTTACTTGCACATTACCTTCTACTTACTGTAATTTCAAAATAATATTTCTGAATCAGGTTTGTTGTATTAAGTTTATCTCTACCCAGAAAGCAAATTTTTTATATGCTGCAACTATCTTTCAAGATGCACATTGACATCAACTTTGTAAAACTCATGCCTCTTATTTTGTGCATTAATTTATTCTGTTCATGTTTTTCCTTTTGGTAGCCTCCTTTTGCCATTTTAAATTCTTGTTATGTATGTGCTTTAGAAAGAATGCATCCACATTTGAGTGGTTAATCAAGGGGAACTAACCAAAATAATCACTTTCCAGTACTTCAAAATATTCTGATTTTTTAATGGAGAACATGCATTCTTACATTAAATATGCATAATAAGTAATAAGTACTAATAAGAATAAAGTGGGCTCTGTAAGAATGAATGTTATGTTTTAAGCAAAATGCATTTGATTTACTGGGTTCAAAGCTGCCTTGAATCCGTAAGAATCAGTGCAAAAAATAGGGTGAGGAGGCTAGAGAGCCTCATAATGCCTATAAATTGTCCATAATTGTATGGATTTTAAATATAAAACTTGGCAGTGGCAAAAGCTAAAAGCCATTAGGAGAGATCCTATTGTGCAACACATCAGTAATCGTAACTCATAATCTTAAGGGAAAAAAACTAACTAGAGTTTTCTAAAATTTTCATAACTGTACTTGAGCCTTGTCTTGATGTTTACTACAATGATGGCATTGTTTGAAATGACATAGCCTAATGCATATATAAGTCCTGTTTGAAAAGAGCTACTAATTAACATGAATAGTCTTCTTCTCTGAAGGTCATTTATTGCAAAGTTCATTTTTCAGCCGAGCATTGCTAAAGTAGTCACCCCCGCTAACAGCCATTAGATTAAGAGACTTAGGTCTGTTCTTGTCCTGACACTGGGTCAGGATTTTCAAAGAAAGAGGCTCTTCGATGCCAAGAAGCCCTTAAAATAATATTTGAACAGAAAAAGAATGGATGTAATTACATTGTAAATATTTCCGTGGTTATTGAATTAATGAAGATAATTCTATTCATTTTATCTTAAAAAAAAAAGCCCCACACCAAGTTTTCCTTGTGTGATGTTCCAGTGCAGCTCTTCCCCTGGGACCTTTGATTTCTTCAGTCATAACGATTCATTAAAACTGAGAGGCACTGAATATTTAGCATCTGATGTGAAAGCGCGTTCACCTATTGCCAAATATTAGGCATCTGAAGCCCCAGGTGCCTTTGCCTCCCCTTTGGAGGCCCCAGAAAGGCTTTCTCTGTCTATGTACATGCCAAGTACTGCTGCTTCTCTAGTGAGAAAAAGAGATATTCAAACGTAAAGTATGCCAACTTCCCACTGCCAAACTTACAGCCTTACAAATTACCACTTTACCAGGGCTTTAGTGTTGCCACTGGAATCTAATTCTGAAACACTATATGTCCAGGAGCCCCATTAATACCAGTTCCATGATAGTCACTTAATATAGGTTTAGAAACTGCAGTGATAGAAAGTTACTGCTGGGGCTAAGGGACAACCCCGATGGGTTTCATGATCATGTCTGTGGACATACGGTGATTGAAGAGATGAGGATCCTTTGTTGAGGCTGCAAAAGCTTGTTCATCCTTGTCCTGATGGTGGCTGTGGAAGCTGGTATGCTGTCCCTGTGCCATCTCGGGGCACGAAGGAAGTTCTGGTAAGCCTTGGCTCTATTTTTTGATGCTTGCCTCCAATTTGAGCAGGCTAAAGGTGGGATCTTTGGTAGTCAAAGAATGACTTAATGGAATATAAGTCATTCCCAAACTCATCCCCGGATTAGGGTTACTCTTGTCAGTGAAGAAGAGGTTCCATGACCCAGTGGGGTTGTGGAGATGGGGAAGGAGACTGTGGGAGCTCTTAAGCAGAGCCAAGAAACCCATGGAATTTCTTAGAAGTAGCAATTTTGTGTGACAAAGCTTCTCAGAGGGAAGCCAGCTGAGGCCGTAAGAGCAGCAGGAAAATTCCACAGATCTCAGGGCACTCATAAAAATATTGTACCTTGGACTACAGATTTGTGTCCTCTTCTCCCTTGGTCATTCCATGCTCCCTGCTGTCAGGCTTCATGGGCTTCCCATGATTACAGCAGGGCCTCTGGATGTCAAAACTGCAAGCACAAAGAAGCCCCTCCAAGTCTGAAAGTCTGAAAGAGAGCAGCAAGGTGCTCCACTGCCCTTTCCATTCCTCCCTGTCCCCAGTCCTGGGGCAGGAAGATCGCAGATAGGATGGAGGGGAGCAGGACACTTGTGATGTGGCACAACCGCTTCTCCCTGCCAGCTTCCACAGGGTTTTTGCTCCTCTCCACTTGCGTTAGCAGAGGGGAGCATATGGGCCTTGGAGATTTAATGTTTCATGGCTTACTTGGCTGTCAAAATGTTTTACATTATTATTTGTTGCAACATTCACGGTGATCATCTTTAAGGAAAAAAAAACCTGTGCGGCAGGTCCCTAGATGCCCTTGCTGGGAGCAGATGTCGGTGCAAGAGCATTGTTAAGCCTCTCCTGGATTTTTCATTTCCCACCCTTTGTACAGCCAACACAGTGTGACGTGGCATGCACACAGCCTCTCTCACCGCCTGGCAGGACCCACTGGGGTGGTTTAGGAAGGTTGAAACTGGGAAACTTGCAGATTTATAGGGCGCTGAGACAGATTCGTAATCTGTATTGATGGCATCATCCCCGACCATGTGACAACCAAAGCAGATAAGCCTATGACTGAACTGAAAAGATTTCTTAAAGCTGGTAATCGATATTGAGCAGCTCAGTCTGTTGAGCTATCGGGTTTGAAGATCTCCATGTGTGCGGGGTGGGGGGGAGCTCTGTGTTGGTAAAACAGGGAGATGCTGAGCTGCTGCTAAACTGCAGCCTAGCACAATGCTGGGGGTTACTGGGATCTGCTGCTGCAGGCAATCACTTTAGCTGAAGAGCCATGGGAGGATTGGTTATTAGGGGGGAAGAACCAGAAGCAAAGGGATGATGAGTAAGAAACCTGAGTATCACTAACTTGGGGCCTTGAAATGTTGCTATGGGTGAAGCTTTCCAAGGCTGCTGCATGTTGTCCCTTCCTCAGTGTCCCAGGCTCAATAATTGAAATCTCTGGCTGATACTGAAAGTTTCCACAGGGGTTTCCTTGCTCAGGGTCTAAGCCCATTACTTAAAATTATTTTGAGAAACTTGTGTTTCAAAAGCGGTCCTAAACCGGATGGACATCCTAAAGGAGATGCCCCCATTCTGGGAGTTCTTTCCAGAGCTCCTCTTGGAGACAATCTGTTTTAAAATGAATAAAATTGTTTGGCTCTTTGCAAAGATATAATGACTTTACAGGAAGCAACTATCCATGCCACTGTTGTCCATAATGCACAATAAAAACAAGTCTACCTTTCAACCAGATGGCCTGGGACGGAACTGCCCCCAAAAGTCACTTCCTGCCTTTCCTGTCACCTTTCAGATAGGGAAGGGAACTGGTCTCTGTTGAGAGAAGTCATGTATGGGTAGCACCTCCTCAGGGACTGCGTTCCCATGAAAGGGAAATGTGTTGTCTCCAGATGATCAAACCTTGTGCTTTGTTTCTACAAGATGGCTGGATGTTATGAAGCTGGACTGGTTAGACTGGCACATAAAGATGAAGGGAGAATCTGAGCCTTTCTGTTCTTCTATATTTATTGGGCAAGACATCTGGGGTTCAAACACACTCCGTATTATGAAGCACCTATTAATATCGTCTCCTGATGGAGAACAGGGTATTTTTTTCTTCTTAAATGTTTAATTAGCAGGCATTGTGTCATGTCTTTACTTCAATAAATTCCAGTTGAGAAAGATTTTGGGTGCACATGTGAATGAACGCTTGTCTTGAAAGACAGAGCAAAAAGAAATTCATAATCATGTTTCCCTTGTTGTATTTACTGTTTTGCTTCTAAAGGGAATATTACTCCACTAAGAGATTCATAATTAGGAGGATGCCAGATGGGTTATCAATGTGGTTTTAAATTTTTATATGTAGAGTGCTTGTTTTTGCAGGGGATGCTTTGGTTCCATGTACAGTAGTTAAATATAAATGTCTTCTATGAGGTGACTGTTAACTATTCCATGATTTTGAATTCGCCGTTGATTTAATTCTTCTTCCCTCGTCATCTTCCCCCCCCCCATCTTTTTTTTTCCAGCTTTTCTGATGGGATAGATTAACTGAAGGAAACTACCCAGGTGAAAGAATAAAGCTTGAAAGCAGAACTGAGACCCATATCTTCACTTGAAAGAGATAACAGTTTTACTCAATCCAAAGAAATGAAGAAAAGTCAGGACTTCAGGCACCTTTCCTAAATGCCCAGGGAAAGGTTTTCCTGTTTGGCCAGGTGCCTCAGAACTCAGTGTGTGCTTTGTGCCATCACCACAGAGAGGTGCAGCAGAATGGTGCCAGTGAGGAGGAGAACATTTGATGCTGGAGTACCTCAGGTGGGCAGTGATGTTCCCACAAAACAATTTCCAGAGGGACAGTGAGAAGTTACAGGTGACCAGAAAATCAAGATGTGACAAGGCCGTGCACCAGACCCCACAGCTAGAATTACTGCCCCACAGAAATCCTACACCTCCTCGGGAAGGGGGGATTCTGCCTTGGTGGTTTTATGCTTTCCAAATATGGGCTGGCTAAAAAGCCTGCTGCACACAGCTCTAGCCCAGACAGTGACAAAGTCCTGTGGTCTGATTATGGACCAGCTGCTAGAGGGTGGGATGCCTGCACAAACACCTGTAGACACAAGCAGAGCAAAAGGGTGTACACATGACTGTGCACTTCACCTTTTCACTCAGCATTCTTCGACCCTCAGCACCAAAGTGAAACTCCCCTCTGCAGGATTTGTGTCAAAGCCGGCGTATCTTCATCACCTGCCAGGGCTTTTTCCCTTTTCCTCTCTTTTATTCTGAGTCCCCTCTTTATCCCGAGCTTTAGGAGTTGTGATAAACAGAAGGCAGCCATACACAGCATAATGATAACCCAGATGACAGTGTCAAATCTGCATTCATTCCATGTGTAAGTGTTACTGAAGGAGAAGACACTGTTATTAAACACCACGGAAGGGTGATCGGAACTGGCAAAAAAAAAAAGGCAACCACAATGGAAATGGAATGAGGTTTAATCAAAGCCCATCAATGTAACAAGACAAGTTTATGAAAAGTCTATATCAGGCTAGGGACAAATCCAAACCAAAACCTTAGACTTGTCTTGAAAAACTTGTAGGGGTCAGCTCATTATCTCTGAATGTGATTTTCAATGAAAAACCTCAGTGTTGCAGAGCATCTTGGTCTGGGGAATCACAACCTTGTAAGCTCCAAATCTGGAGCACAGACCTGTTCTCTAGGGCAGAGGCCATACTGAAGGCTGATTGATAAAAACAGATAAAAGTAAATTTACTAAGGACTTTAAATTCTTCTATTCATAAAAGAATACATTTTCAAGGGAAAAGAAATGAATCTGTCATACATGTAAAGACAAGCTGGGTTTACATGTTGTAATCATGTGGCACTGGTATAAATGCTATCAGGAAAGCACTGGGTTATCAACAGAAAATCCTCATGCTTAATGATAGGGACAATGAGGTAAAGGTTACATGAGATTGTTAGGTCATTTTCATTAGAGTTTAAAATTATTGTTGATGAAATACAGAAGAAAGTTGTGTGAAGGAAGCTCTTGCATGGTATAGACTGCGGTGGTGTCCATGGTTTTGTGTGGACAAAGGCAAAACTTCATGAGCAATATTAATTAGGGCTTTATTTAACTGAAATTCAAGACCCACAGGTGGTGGCTCTGTGGCTTGCTACTGAGAGTATGGTCTCGTGTTTTGAAGTTTGCTTTAATGCTCTCCACCTCCTCATGGGAGATGTTTTATCAGTGTGATAGAAATGTCCTTCTTTCCTTCACACAGAGCAACTCTGCATCTGAAGAAGTTTGTAGACCCAGTGCTCTTCTTCAGTTCTATATAGACACAGATTACAAAGCACACATCCCACAGTCTAACCTGGTATGCGAGTGCCAAAATTTCACTATATGCTGTTTATTCATCCATCCCTCTGCTTCTCTTTGGCTTTCTTCCCACAGAGCCTCTGGGGAGGCTCCCTCCTTCCAATGACAGGGAAAGCAGGGACAGGAGATGCTCAGGGAGGAGACTGATCTGACCTCGATTTCTGCAGCAGCACAGCTATGAGAGTTTTTGTGGTGGGATTAGAAGTACCCTTAGTTTGCACAGCAGTGATGAATTTCACTAAATGCAATAGGAAGCATAATGGTAACTACGAGAAATGAAAAGATGTAGCACTCCAAACTGAGGGAGGTGACCAGCCAGTGAAGGAATGGCTGTATGTCTGCTCAGACAGTTGCCTATCTCATACACACTCTGCAGCTCATGAGCTGGACTGCTCTGTAGTCGTTTCAGTAAAGTCACATTTACTCTCCTGCCGGGTCTGACAGGAGCAGCAGGGGTAGGAGTTTTTCAGACTTTCTCTAACAAAGTTTATGGGACAAGGCAGTGAGCATTCCCTTGCCTTGCCAGGCCATAATGGGCTTAGAGGTCATTTTCCAAAAAATACTGTGTTGAACTTCTCGTGTCTTCTAGATGTGGCTGAGAGGGAGAAACTGGGGAGGTTTAAAGCCCCAGAACTACTTGACTATACAGCTAGGGCTCCCTGTGCTTCCGCTTCTAACCATAACAGTGTCAGCAACCTTCTGCTGGCATGTATGGGTGCAGAAGTTTTTTCTGAGATCCCAGAACTGAAAGACTCTTACCTGTATCTTTGTTTTCCTTCTTGTGCTAATAACAGCAACTATATTCCTAATAAAAATATTCAGAGGACCATGTTACGCCTGTTTCTTAAATTGTTATTATTATGTGACTAATCATAGTAATAATATTATATTATGGGGGGAAATGTTGGAAGATATTCCCTAGAGGAAAATGAATTTCTTTTTATCATCTACAGTGGTTTATTTCTCATATTCATGACCCTCCTGGTATTCTTTTTTTTTTTTTTATGATGAGCCATAAAAATGACAAAATACATTAGCAAAGTTCTCGGTTTATGCTAAAATGACCATATTCAAAAATAATAACAGAGACTTGTATCAGCAATGCAAAAGATGCATGAAGTAATTGGTGCTTAATTTGTACACAAACTGTCAAGGCAGTTTTCCTCACGGCCTGCATCTTCTGAATTCATTAGTCTCTAATTAAGGCCAGTTGGGACCAGCAGTTAGAAGGTTAAAGAGGTTCTGACAGCCCTAATCATTGCTCAGGAAGCTGAAAATGTATGCAAAGTCTCGGCAGATGGGGTGAGATCTGCTTCTGCCAAGTGATAACTGTTATTCCTTTGCACCTCCAAAGCTGTCATCCTAATAGGCACATTTTAAATTTATTAATGCTCTAGTTACAATGCATACACAGTCTCTAATGGTATGTCATTCAGAGTATATAAACTGAGCAATTAACACATATTACCTGGTAATGGTAAAATTATTTGTTGCCTGTTTGATTTTTTTTTTTTTTCAGTTTCCTAATCCAGCAAGAATAGTCATAAGAAAAGACTTTTCTTTGTTAAAAAGGGGGGGATTCTGAACTGCTTGTTTGTTGACCATGAATTCTTTGTTTCTACAGACAAAAAGCTCACAAGCCATAACTAACTTTTCTTTGATTTTCAGTGCCTCAAAGATTTTGGTTTCGGGGATTATATGTTTTTCAAACTTGAAATTTAAAGATGTGTGTTTTCAACACTTCAAATACAATTTTAAAGGGAGATATATATTTTTTCTTTTTTTTTTAAGCCTTTTAAAAAATAATCCGTGAATTGTCCAGCAAATTGTTGTTGTCCTCCCCTCCTTCCCCACTACTTCAGTGAGGTGCCCATATTATGTTTCCCTCCATGGTGGTATCTCTCTCCTTAATCCTGTTTGGTTTAAAGCCGCCTAATCAAGAGAAAGGCATGTTTTTAGGTCTCTCTGTCCATCTGAAGGCTGCAGCCATGGGAGGCCTTTAATTGCATGTGGCACTGGTGCCACGACGGGTTGCAAGGGGAGAGCCCACAGCAGAGCCTCCTGTGCAGGGAGCAGGAGCAGCCACCGGAGCTCAGGAATCGCAAACAGTGCTAATCATGTGCTAAGATGTTAATGTAAGCAACAGAACAATTATGTATCCCGTGACTTATAGGCAGGCCAGGAACCTATTCCTCTGTTAGAATTAATTGATTTTGCACTGTGTAATGAGCATAGCACAGAGAGGGAGAGAGAAGGTACTGTGATTGAACTGTGGGCCTGGCTCTACGCTCATCAGCCTGAGTCATGACTGACTCCAAAAACATCAAAAGTTTTAAAATGGTACACTATTGGCATGAAAGACAGTCACAGGCCAACTTTCTGCTGCTGTGATCTCTCCAGGTTGCATTTCAGGCCTTAGTGCCCCATGGCAGCTCATTGGAGATGAGGCCCAGAGCACCCCTGCTAGCCAGCAACTCCAATCTTGTGTTTTCTTGACACATCAACAGTCCTGATGAAGTCAAAGAAGAATTTTCCTCAGTGAGAACTGTGGGGCCAGACCCTGTGATAGACAATGGGACTCCCCTGATGGCTACAGATATTGCCAGAGTTGTTTGCATGGGGAAGTGCTGCCAAGGTGGTTGCTGCTGGAACCTGGGGTAAAATAGCCCTGTTATACTCCCTCCCTCTGCAAAAGTACTTTCTTTGGTAGGTCTCAAAGCACATAAGGATCATTAGTCCTATTTTACATCAAGGGAAACTCAGGAACAGAAAGAAAAATTACTTGTGCCAGTAGTGAAAAAAATTTTTGGAAAACCTAGAAACCCCCACCTATAGAACATATAAGAAGGGAAGAGAATCAAAGCTGATAAATTATATCAAACAACTTTGACCTATATGGTTTTCAGAGAATGGATAAAAACCTTGATCACCTTGACCTGCATCACTGTTGTATAGGAGAGTGTTACTCTAATGATCTTCACTTTCTGATGTGGATGTACAGCAGAGCTCTAATCCCTATACCTTTCAAGTTTGAGCAGCACATAACCAGCGTGGAGTATGCTTAAGCCTAAACTATAGATAGCCCCCTGAGTTATGGTAGCTTTATGCAAGGACAGGTCATTTCCACTGAGATCTGCCTTACCTGAACGATCAACACTGCTCCTAGACCATCACTAAGTGATGCAGTACCTCCTAGGCTGAGTTTCAGGTTACAAAATGCACTCTATCCAGGCCTCCAGGCAGAGAGAGACATTTATTTTCTTCAAAACAAAACACACATTATGGCAGAACCAGCTCTCAGGATATCCCTTTGCACCCACAGCTTGATGTGTATTCCCACAAACTCAGGAGGGCAGATGGTGCAGAACCAGGATATGTTGCTGGAAGCTTCTTGCTTACACCCAGGCACTGCTCACTAGGTTGTCCAAGACATGTAATTTTTGATTATTGTAGATAGAAGTGGGTAAAAGCTGAATTTTCTACAATGCTTCTAACTCAATAAATGAGGGTATTAAATTACAGTGGTATAAATGTGGTGGGGCTCTGGTTTAGGATCGTTTGAGCAGCCAGAAGGCACACCATGTTGACACAAAGCTAGAAAACCACTCAACTGTGGAGACACAGCTTCCCGTTTCCTCAAGTACCTCTCCCCCAACCAGTCTGGAGCAGAGAAACCAGCAAATATCATATGCTGCAGATGGATCAGCGATGGATCGCATACAGCTAGCTGAGTCTGGCATGGTCTGATTCCTCTTGTGTTTGCTGGCTACTTACCCAGCCAACAGCCAGACATTTGTGGGGTAAATCATTTCCAGTTGTTTCACAGAAAAAAACTGTCCAGCAGTATAAATAATAATTCCTCTCGGACAGGGATTTCAGTGTTTACCTGAGGCTTTGGTGCTCTGCTTCTTCCCTTCAGACCCCACCCAGCACATCTTCTGGAGAAAGGTATGAACTCACGGCTAAAGACCAGTCATAGACATCAAAAAGAGGTGCCAGCTTTTTTTTCTAAATTTTTGTCTCTATCCGTACACAGGGCATAAGTGGACAATGTTACAAACAGCAATAGAAACTCTTGGTCAAAAATAATGGAGGCAAATTTCTTGTAAAATTGTGAGTGAAAATGTTGTTTGGTCTGTACCACTTATAATACATAAAACTTGAGGGACTGAACACAGACTGATGCTCTGTCTAGAGACAATTCAGCCCACGTGAAAATTACTAGATGTTGCCATAGCTTTTGCTGGCAGTTGTATTCTGAGGAAGCTCTGGGGATAGGGAAAGCTTAGCAGCGAGAAGCTTGGTTTTGCTTAAATTCTGCAATGTGTTGCTTTTCCCTTTGCCATCTCCTCTAGGCTGTCCAAGGTGATGCCCTCTTCTCACTGCCTGCCCAGAGTCACACGATAGCCACCTCCTGCCAGCCAGCACAGGGATTTCTCTGCTGCTTTCCAGCCTCCCGATGCTGGTGTAGGAGGGCAGCAGAAGGAAAAGGGCCATGCAGATGATGACCCCACACTACGCTGAGCCCCAGGTGTCATCTCTGGCCCACTGGCATCTGGTGTAGCATCAAGAAGTCAGGGCAAGCAGAAAGACATATGGAGAGCCATTGTGTAGCTTGATGGTGTCACTGCATTGCCCTGAGTCATGGCATACTGTCCTGGGAGGGTCCATTGTTCACTGAGGAGCAGCCAAAGCTCAAGATGCAATGAGAAAAGGTTTCTGCAGCTAGATAGAGGTGCTGGCTTCCCCCACAGCCCATGTTTGTAGTGGGGGGTGTTCCCACCAGTGACACTGCAGTGTCCTGCTTATCTTCTTGTTCAACAAAGTGCCTTCCATACAAGTTGCCAATTCCTTGGCAAATATTTGTTCTGTACCACATCTTGCCTAGAACCGGAATTTGGGACCTGTCATGCCAATTCAGTCCATATTGCTGGGCTTCCACATTCAGGAGGCATTCCCTTTGTGGGTATGCTACCCATGAAACGTCACTCGGGAGAGGGTACCTCATGCCCAGGGCCAAGTGAGTCCTGTTGGTCCAGACAACTAATGTTGCGCTAAGTGATGTCACACTGAGGATGAGGCGAGGGCAAATGATCACTGCACTTGTGTGCAGTGTTTACTGCAAGGTGGTACACGAAATACATCCAAGTCAAATGGGCTTGAAAGTGCCACAAAATGCAGGGCTGTAGCTAAGCTCCTTTTCAATAAGAGTTTATTTGGAGAGAGCTAGGAGTATGACCATGAACCGTCATGGGTTGTTTTTTGAGTAGCTGCCTTTCTGTTGAATCTTCCTGACATCTGGTACTTTTTTCCAGGATGGGTAACTTTTCTACCTCAAGGCCAACCAGATTTTTCTACAGCCTTTGCTAACTTACTACAGCAGGGAGAGCTAGGAGAACTGATACCATTATAAATATTTTCTGCAGGGCCAAAGTTGCTTCTGGTCCAGCAAGAAGCTGATAGTTCCAGTGATACGCCAAGCCTCAGGACCACAGTTCAGGATGCCCAGTAGGACCCAAAAACAATCTACAGGCTGAAAACACAAGCTGTGCAATGTTTCTGTTGAACTGGTGATCACAACATAAAATAGTAAGGCTTAAGAAATATGGTGGTGTTTAAGAAATTTCAGACCCATTACCATTTTGTAGTTATTCTGGGTTTATCAGAAAAAGATTGACAGATTAAAAAGAATTTGAGAAGGTGTTTGACCTCCTACTGTGTTTTTTTCTCTGTCAAAACCTTAAAAGGTGTCTACCTTCGTAACTACAATGCTGCATAGTTTAAATTCCTTTGCTTGTATGACTGCTTTCTCGTCTTAAATAGCCTCTCTTAGTGCTTGCCTGGTGATTTTCTTGTGGTGGTGGAAAAGCTCTATTAATGCTATTTTGTCACAGTCATCTCTCTATTTCTACTGAAAAAAATGTATGTTCAGAGAAGCTAAGTGAATAACCCAAAGGACTGGCAGCAGCAGAACTAGACAGCACAAAGAGTCCCAACTTCACACCAGGGTGAAACTTGGGTTACCTTGGAGCAGTTCTTCCCAGGTCACACCAGGGTGATCAGCCAAAACCCTCCTTGCCATCCCCTACCCCAGAACAAACCTTTTCAAAGGGTTTAAGGGCAGATTCATAGTCTTGGGTATATCACTAGCATAGGGCTCAGCATACAACTAGGGTAAGAATCACATTTAGTATGTTATGATTACGAGGTCACTTGTGCCACAAACATGCCAGGAACCACCCTGAAAAATGTTGCTGCATAGCTGGTGGGGCAACAGCTGGTGGTCCTTACAACAGGACCAACTAATAACATATATAGGAATCATTTCTTTCTGAATTGTTTGGTGGTGTTGGAAAGCTTCTGTTGGGCTGTAGGTTAGCACCACTGAGCTCCAGAAAATGCACTGTGTTACACCTCTGAGGCATGTGAGAAAGGGTGAGATGTATCAGGTGGTGTGAAGCTCGCTTCCCGGACTGTCTTGATGTGCTCTTACAGGACCCACACTGCACAGTCTCCTGCAGTATTGTTACCTCAGTTTTTACCCTTGTGGCAAATTACTCCTTTGCCCATGAGACCTCTGACATGGATCAGCTTTAAGAAACCTTTTACGGAGCATCAGTTCAGATTCTGAAGGTTTGTGCTGACATCCTGGAATGAGCAGTGAGTGAATGCCCTAGCAGTGGTAGCTGTCTGTACTGCCCACTATAAAATGCATTTTTCCTTATGCAGTAAAACCATCAAATACAGACACCTTCCCTTTAGTATCTGAAGGAGGCTCTGTACTGCATCAGTCTTTGTACCAGTTGATTTGCCAAGGTTTCAATTTCATGTCTTCAAGCTCAAGACCAATGTTAAACCAGTATTTTGAAAAATCAAAACTACCCCTTATCACCAGGGTTTGGTCAATGCATCAGATATTTTTTGCTTGCAAAAAGGCTGGTTTGTACCTGATCTCCTGAGCTGGCGTTACACAGTGCTACAGCACTATTGCCACAGCTGGGCTAATCCCTGTGCCAGCGCTCCTCCTTGGGTTGCTCTGTACCACAGTCTTCTGTCATTCTTTCACAAAGCAGGCAGCCCAAAACTGCCTCCAGCCCACCTTACTGGCTCCTCTATCAACAATTCTCACACTTCAGTGTGGAAAAAAAAAGCCCCTAGGCAGCTTCAGTTTCCAGGGACCTCTGGAGATCTTCCATCTAGTTTACACCAGGATTGAGCTGCCATTAGCCACGCCAGGTAAGAGGAAGCAAAAATGTTTTTCTAGTGCCACCTTTTTTTTTCAGTCAGTCCAACTTGGTGAAACCAGCAGATATCTGGCCCCATAAGCTTAAAAGGTGTTTTAAAAGTTTTGGAGTAAAAGAAATCCTCCCCTGATAAATAATGTAAATCATAAAGTAGAAAAATGGAGGAATTTATAAAACTACAGACAGTAGTGAGGCATTCAGCTAGAGCTCTCCTGGACACTAATCATTTCTCCTTGGATACGTGTATAGTGATTTTAAGCAGATTGTATCTACAGTGCTACAGCCTCTGACATATAGTTATTATAGTTGATGCTGTATGCAGTCAGAGCAAGATGTGACTTGTCTGCTATACCATGCAAAGGTGAACAGCTCCATAAGAAAAGATTCAAGCAGCGTAATCCATTAGAGTCCATTTACAAACTAACAGATACTTTACAGACATTCAACAGACGTTCAATCAAATCATAATCTCAGAAACCTGCCAACAATAAAACCCATAAATTAAAATCAAGTTATATAAGCATGACTTGATGAACCTGATGTAATCTGATGGCATGAGATGCATATCCTACATTAAGTAACAAATTCCCCTTCTTTTCTCTTATCCATTAATAGTGGGGCAGAAAATGAGTAGCAAATGTTTTGCAGCCAGCAAACCTGAACCTGAACAGAATGACATTATTTTATGGGGGATTATTTGTCATTAATTTCTCCTTAGCATATCACCTTTTTATTAACAAATTGATGGCTGAATAGACTTCCCATTAAAGGCAAGACAGTTCTTCCTTTTAAAGGGCAATATACAGTGCCTAGTGTGTGCTTAGACCCAAATGAAATAACCTTTGATTCTTTGTGGAGCTCCTCATAAACATCTGTGACTATCCTCAGATTTTACTTCTCTGCTACAGAGAAGTAGACTTTGACTGGTTCTTACTCAAGAGAGAACTGACGTGATGCAAAAGCTTCATGGACTCCCTCATGACTGCCTGCAGGAAAGAGGGTACCTTGCAGGAATTGGGTATCTTTCCTTCATGATCAGGAATTATGTTTTAATAACATGGCTGGTGATAACATGGAAAATGAAGCATTCTGGAGGTAAGGCATTCTGGAGGTAAGGCATGAGTTTCTTTACATGTCTAGGAGAGAAATTCCCACCTTTGTGGAACATGAGGGTACACAGGAGTCTGGGGGCAATCATTAGTGAACAAGCTGTGCAGAAGGTCTGAAGGCTGCTCTCCCAGCTCTTTGCTTGGAATATCAAATGCACTCTGATCTTGAAACAGGAACAAATACACCACTTCACACCCTCTGCTGTCCCATCCACCCCATGCTTCAGCCTGGAATTTGCAGAAATAGCTTTTCAAACACAACCAGGTAGCTCAGTAGACCTAATAAATCTTAATTGCCGCATGTTTATTACATTTGCAGAGAAAAGAGCACTGCAGTCTGAATGTCTAAATTAATCCTGCATTATCAGGCCAGCTACCATGACATTTCTATGTTCCAGTATAACACAAACCTAACAATTAATTTGATTTCTTTATATCAGAAAAACAAATCAGAGTATGGAGGTCCCAGTCTTGACCTGAACCTCTTCAAACAGAGATGAGGTTTTCTCTAAACTAAGAGACCTGAAAGCACCCACAAGCTGCAGGGATCAGGCAGGCACTTAGTCCCAGCCCCTCCAGTGGGGACAACTGGGGAGGACCTGGGCAGATGCAGCCTGCACCTTCCCCTACCCTTTCCCTAAGCTCTGACTCACAATGCTTTATAGCTTGAGGGTTACAGCTTTCTCAGGAGGCTGAAAAAGTGGGTGCTGAAATCCCATTGAAAGTAGATGCTGCATCCCTTTAGGTCTTAAATCCATCTGAAATGTTTGTTGTCGTGACGATGAAGCTGTTGAAATGTGTCCTGTATTAGGGTGACACGGTTCTTCCTGACTCTTAAAGATTACACCTAAAAATATGACCCTCAGGGATATTTTTAGAGTAACTCTCAGCTAGGAAAAAGACAAGCCACCAAGAAGAATAAGAAATAGTTTGAAAAGTAGATGAGAAGCACAGTGCAATTTTATCTTTATTTAAAATTAAAATACCTAGTTTTAACTCAAGGCAAGAGCATTTCCTTCCTTCACGTGAAATTTTTCTTTTCTTAAATGGAAAAAGATTTCTGAATGACACAGACTCTGTTCTATTCAAGAGATAAAAGGGCAGCCTTATTTATAGACTTACAATATTATCTAAGTAAAGAAGTCCCAGGTGGTGCAGAAGGTTTTTTTTGATTGCCAGCATGGTTATTTTCATTGCCCTAGTTTTGACTCAGCATATAGGAGGGACAGTGGGTGCTGGGCAGACAGAGTCCTTGCCCTGTGCCGTGGGAGAAGCTGGGAGCTCCCATGTCTGGGGCTGGGCTGGGAACCCCACAGCAGGGACAGAGCATTCTTACCTTACAGAGATAAATGACCTAAAACCTTTTCAAATGTTGTCTAAGTGTGAAAAGAAAGAACAACTTTCTCTAGATATGTTTTGCTAAGGTGCTGCTTTTCTTTTGAATAAGCAGCCTCTTCAAAGGGATTGGCTTTTTCATCTCAGTGCCACAGCGAAACAATACTCAATTCTTGGTACTGAATGTCTTCAATTACCACAATACCTTGCAGGATATGACACTAGAAAGGTTATGCATAGAGAGGATAATTTTGGTTCATAGCCTCTAAATGTTCCCAGCCGCAATAGTGTGGTGAAAGAAGATGTCTTCCAAGAAGTTCACATTACTGGCTGTAGTAAAATAAAATAGCTATATTGTTTCAGCTCGCAATTTCTTCCCATTGTCTTCGTTTTAAAAACCATGCATACTCAAAGGCGAAGGGATGTGTTTCACTACAATTTGAGAACTGTACTGTAACCAAATATTATCTTCATTTTGCTCCTTGTTTCATGTTACTTTTTGGTCCTTGAGTTCTCCAAAGTTCATCACTGTCTGTGACATTACCGTGACTTGCTAACTTTCTCATTATTTCCCCAATCAATAGGAGAACAATATACGGTGTTATTCTGTATTTCAGTTACCTGTCACTCAGTGTTTTATCTCCATTGATACTCCAGGTACTGCTCACAGAAACCAAAGTAGGCTGTCTTGTCTTCCGCTAATCTTGAATGCCTTTTGTTCAAGAGGTGTTTTGTATTCATCAGTCAACTAAGGACTCATCCTGAAGAAGCCCTCAGTCAGCACATAGATCTCAGTGAAAAAGGGATATGCAGCTCGTGAAATATTCATAGCAAAAGGTACCTCAATCATTTTCACCTTTTGACCCTTTGAGTCTGAAAGGATTATCAGTGGTAAGTGGCAAACTTCATGGATGTGAAATTTTCATAGGTGAAATACCTCACCAGTCCCCTTAGCCACTTTTGGTATTAAGCCTGTTCAGAAGGTACATTTATCTACCCACTCTATCTGCCACTACAGTTGTGTCAAACTCAAAACAGTTTTAATAAAGGTCCAAAGTTAAAATGATAGTGATCAAAACCTGGAAATAGCCAAGATTTTTCTGAGAAATGGAAAAATGCTGTGGATGTTCTCTGCTTCCTGCACTTCACTGGGGGCAACGAAGAGCCCTTTTAGAATAGCTGTAATAAATATGACGTAGTACTATTCCTAACCAAAAGTGTCATTTGGGGAATCAAGTGACAAGTCATCTCAATTTGTGAAGTTAAAATATAGCAAAATACATGAGATTTTCTGATACGTACAGTCTACTAAAGGAGAAAGATGAATGCTGATGGTAGGCAATTAGCTTATTCAGGGATCTCTACAGCTAAGAGCAGGCTGCAAAATCTGCAACAATGGCTTGAGGAACGATTGCAAGCAGAAACAGTTTTCTAAAATTGAATATAGTTTCTACAAATCTAAAGAATTAAATTTTACCTATTTAAATACAAGCATCTCTGCTTTGGCGTTAATCCAGGCACTCCTATCCACAGTCTGCATCCTGTAAGTAACAGGATCCATCCTTTCTAAAAAACAGATTAGCAGTGTCACAGTTGTGCTACAAAGCAATGTAGATGAGCAGCAAGAAAGGATGTGCACCTGGGCAGGAAAAAGGACAGGTCTGGGGAATCCTGAATTCATACTCCAATGTCTTACCAGGAAAAAGAGGAGTTTCCTGGACGGGCAACCCCATGAGAAGTATCAACATAAATAACTGTGTTAGCAGGGCTACCAGGATGCACAGTGTGTCCCATGCAGCCCAAAATGTTGGATGACTCTGACATCATTATCAAAAAGGTAGTCCTTTAGCAAGAGGCTTTATAATCAACCCACTGCAGAAGCAGCTCTTCTGGTGATATTTTACCAGTGAAGGCTTTAGTCAGATGAACATCCATTACTTAACAAGTTAATGTCCAATGGAATACCAGTAGGTAGGAGATAACACACCCTGAAACATGAAATGCAGGCAACATCCTCAAGGATAAGACAGCGTTGTGTTCTTCGACCAGGGAAAGGACATAAAAAGTTATACACTAATGCAGAGATGACTTGTGATAAGTCACCTAGCCAGTCTGTGCCTCAGTTTCCTGTACTGCATATCTGAGTCAGCATCAACACCTTTTAAAAAATATTAATAAACCCCATTTTCTGTAGGGGATTTTGGCTTTCCGTGTCCTGCAGCACTCTTTTTCCTCCTGATGATGAATCCATGTATGTAGTATATATCACCAATAAACAAAGGTTCCCATTACATCAAATTTTACATAAAAATGTCCTCTGATTTCAATAATGCATCTATATGTTCTTACTATAGCTGTAGAGTTACCTGTGGCATGCCCTTTGTTCTTGAATGCTCTCTGTCTTGTCTCCTTTCTTTCTCAAAGAGTTTTTGGTCATGCATTCACATGAGGACGACTCATTGAAACAATAGGTGAAAGCAAAGAAAATTAGTATACATAACAGGCCAAAGTCCTTGTGCCCTCTCTCCTAAATATTTTCTTTATTTCAGGAAACAAACCGCATGATTTGGTCCAATGTGCTGCATGGAGTGCATGAAAAAGCATACTTGGTGAAAATAAATGGTAAAATGTTTTTATCTTTGATTTCTGTTAGCTGTATTCTTTTAATGAGCATACTGGACAACAGATCGACAGAAGAAGAATACTCTAGGTTGGAGGTACCCTTTTGGATGACAAAAGGATGCTTCCATTCAGTGATAAATCATATGGATGTAAAAACTCTAAAGATTTATATTTCTCCTGGAGTCATGTCTTATGATTGGTAAAGTTATTCTCTCCCCCTATGGAAAAGCTCAGACCTATGGTTTTTAAAATGAATTAGCAGATTTCCAGAGGTATTTCAACACTGTTGCTATAGGGGAGAAATGAATGTGTTTTCAAAAAGCTCCCTAATGGCTTCAACACTCAACTCTCTTTGAGACGTCAGTGTTACCAGAAATCTGTCTGCCAGTGGCTGAAGTTGGGAATCTAAATCCTTATCTGGGCACCTGGAGGAGAAAATGGTCTGGGAGGTGCCAAGAGTCCAGCAATTCTCCCAGACCCTACTGGGACTGACTGAGTGACTTACACTGGAAATCAAAGAATGTATTTGGGGATTAAACACTGGATTTTGGGCACATTTAACCTGAAACAGTTAGCTCTTTGAGGTCTGGATTGTGCAGTAGAGTACATCACTCCAGGACATTCGTCTCTGACGTGCTGCCTCTGCAAGGTCCCTGGCATACGGTAAGGGACTGGCATGCAGAAGGGGTAAACCTCTACTCTGCACTGCTGAAGAAAAGAGCCATGGAGTGCCTGTCTCCTCTAGGAACTCTAGGAGTCTCATATTCTGTGCCTGTTGAATTCTTCTCAGCTTGTGTCAGAAAACATGGGATAACTGATTACACTCCTGTGAGGGCTATTTTGATAACATACATGCAAAAACCTGATACCCTATAAAGCCCATTTTTTCCCCCATAATGGATCCAAGGCCTAGAATCCATGTAAAATATCAAACACCTCATGGAAAACAAGCTTCTGCAATAGCAAATCTACCTGTATTTCTTTCTCTAACCCCTCAAAATATTCAATGAGCAATTACGAAACCTATAAAAATACAGACAGGGAGCCACATTCTGCCATTAACTTCAAAAGAAAATTAACAAACAAATGTGCCCAGAGGGGAATCCCACAGCTCAGGGAGAGGTGGGGCAATATAGAGCCTTTCACCTCAAGGTCACAGATCTAAATCCAGTTGAGTTGGTAAAAGTTGGCAGTCTTATCTCATGGCCAACACCAAATGAGTCCTTAACCTCAACCCAGCTCCATGTGGTCCCTCAGGTGAAAAGTATTGGGCACTATTTGATATCTCTGCAGGGAGCGTCAAAGAGTTACGGGCACCTGAAGGCCCAACTTCTGACCAGGCTTTTTAGCAGCGTTGAGGCATATGCCTGATCCTGTTGGTTTCACTGACCGAAGATACACACTTGTCATGTGTCTGTAGGTCTGGCTTTTTAATACATACAGCTGAGTTCATGTCTGATCAAGAAAATAATCATAATTTAACCATTAAAAACAGAAGTTGGAATCAACACAAACAAAACCAGTGATTAGAGCCGTTGATCGTAGGCACAGAGGGTGTAAGACTCACTTTTGCCCCATAAAATAAGAAACATCCTTAGAAACACAGCACAAACTTCACCTTTTTCATGGTTTAGCTCAACAGATATCAGCACTTGCACAGAGATTTTCCTTATAACTTTAATTAACATACCCAATATGAAAAGGAAAAGCAACACCTTACTATCACACATCCATCAGTATTAAAGAGCAGCGTTAGCTAGAAATGAATCACAGTGTCCCTCTGCAAATGGGCTGAATGTTTTCATTTCACATGCTGAACCAATTGAGTCATGAGGAAGCAGCAGCAAGATTTTAATTCCATATAGTACATCCCCACCTCTGAATTTATTTACCAAGTATAACATTTATTTAATGTAATTTAGTTCTAAATATTTAAAAGCTCACTTTGTTTAATATGTTTTCAAGTACAAGATGTTAAGTAATTATGGATGATGTGGTGGTCTTTTATTAGGTAGTTAATGACCATCTGGGAATTCAAGCCCCAAGGCAATGCCAGGGGCTTCTGAGTATTAGCTAGCCATTAACATAGTGGTAATGGACTAGCACACTCTACATGATTATGACTATTAAGTAAGCATAAAAAAGTAACATTCAAATTAAAATAGGAAATTTAGTTTAAGGCTTCTCTAGCATCCTTAATTTAATCAGATCATAGTGACCCATATGGCTGAGTCTTGTGTTGAACCGGATCAAATGGTAAAGAGATTCAAGCAAGCATCTCCTCTGGCCATAACAGAGTTGTATAACCAGGTCTCCACTGCTCCCAGGTGCCAGTGTCCCCTTGTCACAGTCCAAGAGACCACTCATATGAGGACTGCTGCTGCCATCCCAGTCCCCTTGCATCATTTGGGTGTTTATGAAATAGGAGTATAGGAGGATGCCGCCCTTCTCTGGCATTATGAATGGAGCCAAGAGGGATGTCCCAATCTCCTACACACCCATGGGGATTAGAAGCTCCTTGCTGGACCAGGTGGCATCTTGGTGACTGGCATTACCCTGGAGCATTGGTAAAACAGGCTCAAGGCTAGGATTGTATTTCCCCACTACTGCACACTTCACAGTCATTGAGTTTTTCTGGTGTTTTCTTTTCTAGTTTAATTAGGTGATGAAAGACAAAGATATTCATTGTGAACAAATCTAAGATAAAAAGCCTTAGTGCATTTTAATATGCTCAGGCAGTGTTGCGGCTCATAAACAATACTTTGGAGAGGAGGTAAAAACAGATACCGATTTCATTTCACTGTCGCCTCAATACTGTACTTCTTTTCTCATAGGCAGGTATCAACATTGCTTTCACAGAAGTTGGAGGCAGAAAAGATCTATTAGATTATACTGTTCTCTTGACATGATAATGTGCTCTGTATAGACTTGTATTGAGTTTGTTTTGCCATCGTTTGTCATAAAGTCTCTGCAGGCTTGAATTGCCATCATTTTGCCATCAGAATGACATCTTAATACGGTTTCTGCTCTACAGAGTTGCCATGACATTATCATGAGATCATTAGACTATGCTAAGTCTCATGCAAGAGAGAAAAACACGATGTTATAGAAAACTGCTGTTGGGATTTGAAAATTTAATTTCTATTTCTTCCTATGCACTACAGGTCTTTGATCAGGAAAAAGAGGTGTTTGAACACTGGCTTCAGTGGAAACTTAATGGACTGTGATAATCTGTGAAAATGCTCTTTACTGTTATCGCAAAATGTTAAAATATTTTTGTTAAAACAAAAATGTCTCTATTGTTATCATGGACTCCTTTTTTTAAATAAAAATTTAAAACCATTTTGCTCTGGTACAGAGATCTGATTAAAGTTGGATGCAAACAGGCTAAAATAAAGCATTAAAAAGAAAAAAAGAGTCAATGTCAAACAAATGTTCTTCACAGAAGAAATTGCAGTACATAAAGGTTTAGCTAAAGACTTTCTATCTTTGCTTTCTTTTTTTTTTTTTTGGTAGAAAAAAGAAAATATTTAGAGATTTATTACCCATTTATTTGTATAGCACAGTGCATTCCCAAAGCACCCAACGAAATCTGAGCTTTTAACAAGCCACATACTTTCGAGGTAACAGTTCCTCCACTGATGAATGCAGCCATCTCTGCACTGAAATACAGCAGTTTGGTAGGACATAGCAATGCTACATGAAGGCAAGAGCTAAAGGAAAAAAATATGCCCAATATGTGGTGTGCAGTTAATGCAAAATATTTGTGCTGCTGTGTCCCTGGAATACTTATGATCTCAAGTCCAGGAAAAATTAAAAGGTTAAAAAAGTTACAATCAAAGAAACAACTGGATAGTGCCAAGTGAAAGGTCACAAGACAAATGAAAAACACATCAAATGGCTCACCCACTGATGTGCTCTAATAGCAAAATGACCCCCATCAAAATGTTCACCATGAATGCAGTATCAGAAAGTCTCCAAAGAATGCATCAAAATGTTGGCTTCCTAAATTAATCAAGTTTTATAGCTTGCTTGGAAATTTTGGTCAGAACTTCTAAATAATAACATATCACCTCAGCTAATATAATTTCCCCCTGAAAGCACACCTTCTTTTCCAGTAATAGGAAGTGTGTTATTGCTGCCACCACCCCAATTTTATGGCACCCTGTGTGCTCCTGTGTAGTGCCCAATACTAGGAACGATCTTGGCTTACATTTTATCTCCATTTGCCTTAATGATTTCACTCGACTGTGCAAAGGGGAAAAAGAAAATAAAGGTTTAATGCGAAATCTGAAGGCAAAGGACTGCACTTTCTAACAGTGTGTACTATGCTCATTCAGAGCAATTATTATTGCTCATTACATTTCCATGCAAAAATCATTACATTTTATATCACAATATGCATTTTTTTATAAGTAAGCTTTAAACAAATTAGAATACTTAATATGCTTTTTGAACTTTTGCCAGATATGTGCTCCCAAGCCAGTTCCTTCTATTTACATTGTAGCATTTATCCATTTCCAAATATGAGAAGATTTATCTATCAGATTCTGTGCAAATTCAGTACACAGATAATTTGTAAAAAGCTTTCTTTTTCAAAATGTTTTGTGGTTTTTCTAATCTCATCTCTTTTCTAATTTCCTAATCATATAACCTTGAAGTCTAAAGACACAGCCTGTGATAATCTGTGTAAACTGTCTTTATTGTTATCACAGACATTTATTAAAAAAAAAAAAACAACACACACACGCACACATATTCAAAGCTGCCTTTTAAGTAATACTTTAGTCAAAGTTCAATCAGATCCACATTACTGCTACTCATCAGATAGAAAGTGTTCACGAGCAGGAGGGGGATATTGACTTTAAAAATTCACTGGCGAGGCGTACAGAGCCTGCAGGAATGTCAAAACTCCAACCTGCATTTTGATGTTTTTGCCTCAGGTTAGTCTTGACTGACATGCTTGGAGCACTCTTGTTTGTGCTCCGGCATCCATTAACTGTCCTTGACTCAATGTTACACGGGCCTTTACGGTCAGCTCGGTGCCTAATGGTTACGGCAGATTAGATGCCACGAGGTGTAAGAAAAGCATACGCCTCACTTTAAGGGATCACATTGGTTGGTCCCTGCTTCATTAGGGGGTATTGTTTGATCCTAAATTAATGAGAGCCTGTTAATTATTATTCTGATAACTCTACTTCACATGGGAGCATGTCAGGCAAGTGGTGTTGTAAAGAAACAGAGTTTTGCAAAAGAAAACAGAATGTCAAGGTTGAGATGTCTTTGAGTGGGCTTGGTTTACATGTAAGGCATTTCACTCAAGTGTGGATGTGGCTAGATGCGGGGAAAAGAAAGTCTCAGCTGTACTTTTGTTCAGCATTAAATGACTGCCTTGCAAAAACAGCTCAGAGAAGGCTTATCAGTCCTGCATATAGGCGGATGTATACATCCATAATCCCCTGCGATGTGCATTGCTGACTTTCCTTCTCTTTGACTTTGTCCTTCCCTGGTTTCCACAAAGTTTTTAAAAAATGATCCAATACCCACTTGCATTTGGGTTCATGGAAAGTCTTCCTTTCAAAATAGGGTAAAATGGGTGCTAAAGCAGTGTTAACATTAACAATAATTTTAATTATTCTGATGTCACTCACATCAATGTATATAGAGAGAGATCTCTACAGTAAGTGCTGACAGGTACAAATGTGTCCATAGAAATGTTTTTCTTTAACATCAAGCTCAGATAAGCTTCTGAGGTGCCTATATTCATTTACTGGGAAGTACTGAGATTAGACAGATGTCTCAATTTAAAAAGAGAGAAAAAAATCTCATGTAGATGTGACACTCGTTCACCTGTGTTTTTCTGCCAGTCTATATAATGCTATCAGAACATAACCAGAGTTTTGATTTATACACCTCATTTGACATTGACTGGCAGCTCTACAGAGAACACATGCAAAGAGGTGGTAATTTAAAAATATGGAGATCTTATTAGCCCAAATGGAAAGAAAAAAAGATCATCATTTCATTTTGCTTCTTTTGAAATTTAATGGGGGACAAACCACGAAAACCAAATATCTCCGCACTGAGACACCGGGAGCATGAACCTGGACGGGGCCCAGGATGTGCAGATGGCCCCTGTCTTTGAAAAAGGCCAGGCAAGGAATAGAAATGCCCTAAATTCTCGCATTGGAGGGGCTTGACATTTTAATCTGACTTAATAGTTGAGGGCAATCTAGGTTATTACATTGACCTCTTCCACTTATCTGAGATATTTCACTGGAGAGAGGGAGAGAGAGAGAGAGAGAGAGAGAGAGAGAGGTGCTCCTCACTTCTCTGTGGCTTGGTGCTACTCAGCTGTTGTTCACAGGAGGTAATGCAGAAAGTGTCTCTTCAGCTCTCCAAGTCACCCATGACTATTAAGTCATCTGCCTAAATTTAGCATCTTTCAGTCTGAAAACCACCTGAGCCTGGGCTCAGCACACTCCTCAAATTTGAAAAGCTCTAGGCAAAAAGGGTTCTAGAGAGGAGCATCATTTTTTCTGGAAGTGTCAAAGTTGACTCAAGTGTTACTGGCAACAGTTTGGGGCTTTTGAAATTGTGAAATGTTTGGAATTAGAATATGGCATGTATATAAAAAAAATTAAAAGAATTAAGAAAAGGAAAGAACCATATGCCCCCACACAACTTGTGAGGATTTTGGTTGTGAAATGTCAGGAGGTCACATAGATGACTCCTTTTTTTCACTAGACCATAAATTTTATTATCTTGAAACAATGTTTTTGTTTCAACAAATAAAAAGTTAAGAAGGAATTGGAATTTTCTAAGCACAAGGGTGGTGAGAAATATCTGTATATTTTTCTCATTATTTTTTGTCTTGCATTGCTGAAGCCACTTGAAATGTCTTCTGTCTTCTGTTTATTTTCCTTTGGAGAAAATTCTACTGCCTGTGAATAGTTCTGACAGCTCTTGAGAATAGCTCTTCTTCCCAGCTGCAGAATGAAGCCACAAGAAAAAGCGGCCTCATTCAAATTTCTCACAATGTTAAGCCTCTCAGCCTCAGCCCTGATCTAGTGGGTGGCCAACTTAGTCCATAAGGACTTTCCAGGTTTTGGATCAATTGTCAAGATGCCTGACTGTCAGTAGTCAAGGTAGGCTTCTGGTTGGTATTAATTTTCCTTGAAATTTCCAAAAGGAAAAGTTCAAAGTAAAACCAACTGAAATAAAACAGTCACTTCTTAGCTTGACAGTGAACTCAACAAGTTTGGGGCACTACTGAAAAAAAATAATTCAGTAGAGCCAAGGTCAGGCAGCTCCCTGGTCACACCATCTCACAAGGTAGTACGATTCATGTGCCTCCTGCCAGGCACATGAATCACAGTGGGAGCTTGCAGGACAAGCAAGTTCTTCTTTGGCCACTTTCCTACAAAACTCTTCTTACTTCTGCTTTCAGGTGCCACAAAAAGCACATGGGTACATCAGGAGCTGCATCGGGGTGCATCAGCTCTGCTGGGCCAGATCTGGAGCTACCTTTTACAAGTTTTGGAAATAGGGGCAGGTGAGCTTGACTATGAGCTATCACCATCTGCCAGTGCTTCTCAAAGCCGGTCCTTCAACCTCAGTCAGCAGGTGGACTGGTGCTAGCATGCATGTGATCACAATCCCATGTGAATGTGGAAAAAAACCTGATCTATCCTGAAGACAAGTCACAATGTGCTTTATAAGCTGTGTCTACTCAACAAAGGGTCTCAGCAACTTCTAGGGAAGCTCCATTTCCTGATGAAGGCTACAATGAAAGGCAAAACTGAGGCTTCTGGGAACTTCTTTGGGTGCGGATTTTTCCAAATGCATAAAAGTGTCTATGTGGACATGAGCAAGAGGTGTCTCATGAAGACTGGCAGAGTTTTGTTTCAAATGCCTTGCAGCACGTGCTCGCATCTTTTGGCCCTCCATTATTACATAGAACAAGCACTTGTTGAAGTTTCAAGGAGACTTTGAGCCTCCCATCTCTGCTAGAAAGTGACACACGATGAGTGAACTCAGAACAGCAGAATCTTGATGTATATATGCACAAATTTCTGAAATGCAATGTGCTTTACCTTTTTACAGCAGAGAGAGCTAAATCCTGCACTCTGTTGTTTCATGGCACTCTCTACGGAAATCATGTGCCTGCTGGAAGCATCCATGTGCAGAGGATTACCTCCACAGAATATATGTGCTGTAAAGGAAATTTTTCAGTCCTGTCTTGGAGGGGCTTTCATTGCTGTGGTGGAAGGAACACCAGGGCAATGTGCATGGCTCCCACCTGGCCAAGGGAAGGAGTGCAGGATGGGTGCCACTCTGTAGCTGCTGGTTCTTGACATTTGATATGCTGCGGTCGAGTGACAGGAATTGGGATCTCCAGAGCTTTGGAGGCATTCGTCACAGTCCTATTTGTTTTGTTATGAAGTTTCCTGCAGTTTTCAGCTCTGTTGGAGCTGCTGTGATTGCCAGATAAGTGTGTTTGGCCGTGGGTGCGGCTGAGCCAGAGGAGGGTGCCATTTCGGAGGTTTTGCTTTGGGATATTTATAGCTGGAGGAATAAGCACGTGCATGAGGGAGTTTTCCAGATGAAACACATGATTTCAGCATGCTGTGGAGTTCATCTCAGTGTGAGATTAGCTGTGCATAGTGGATATGAATAAAAACAAAAGATAACTTAAGTTGGCTGGCACTAATGCTGACCGGGAGTCCAAAGCAGCTCCCACTAACAAACTAGCCACCCCCTGGTCTCCAATGTCACTACTCATGTGCAGTGCCTAGAAATGAGAAAGTGCTGTTTGGTTTTGAGGGTGCTAATTGATTTTGTCCTTTAATGTGCATTTCTTACAGCTTGTTATACATAGTGTGGTGCTGTTCAAAGACCCCAAAGTGTAGTACTAGGAAAGAAACCAGGAGTCTGATCCAAACCAAATACCACACACACATGAATCAGTGCTGCAGCAGGATATGCAGAGGCACCTTGCATCACGAACCTCTGCACTCAGCAGCTGCCTAACCTCACAAACACCTGAGCAGATCAGCCCTCCTGCTGCCTCACTGTGGGCTGCCCAAGGTCTACCAACTCACCCCTGCGTGTACAGACCTGCCTTGATGTCAACAGTGAGGCACCCAGCCCACACCCACCAGAACAGAAGAACTGTCACCTTGCTTCCCCAGGAGCTGTGATAGGTCTGCTGAGGGGGAGGCGACCACATACCAGGTAGGTTTATGCACCTTTTCTGTAGTAACCTACAGTTCCCTCTCTGGTATGTTGGGATTTAACCCATTGGATTGATCTGCCAAAAGAGACCCCTATCATCATACTGTAGTGGTGAATGAGTAACCAACACTAGTGTTGTCTCCCTGCTTTCAAGCTGGGGTCACCACACTTGAAATGGTACATGGGGTCACTACAGAGCCAGAAAAATGATCAGAGATAACAAGTATGACACCTTGGGTGAAGTGTGGGGTTGGTATATGGTGAGTCTTTTAGATATTTTGCTCTTGTGTTAAACCGTGAATTTAAATCAATTAACAGTGTCAGAAAATCCAGAATAGCTCTTTTCTTTCCTGCAGTCTGGGTAATTTGGAAGGAGAGTCATGAGGTCTGAGGATTCATGACTTATCTCTACATCCATGAATCTTGCTTTCCCTTCTTCACAATGGCACACTTTCCATAAGAGGGATGCTGACATTAGCTTATAAAGTGGTTCCCATGTCCCTTTCCCAGAATAAGGAAGTGAACTCACTTTGGTAAAGTACTGAACAGAACTCTTACATTTCTTGGTCAGATGTTTGTCATGAAACTGTGAAGGTATCTACATCTAGAAGGGAACCCAGGGGCTGAGTTTTGAAATAAGGAGATACTAAACTGCAGAGGTGGCACTAGAGTTCAGACAAACACATGCTTCATACTTTTATGAGCAGGAGTTTTAGAGCATTTTCCTGGAGTAGTAACCTCTCAGTGCACTGCCATGAGCTGTTTTTAAAACTCCTGACTTGTTGGTATCTAAACCTTTCTTTTGATCTAGCCCTACCATGTCTGCAGCAGCCTGGAAACTTAGTGAAGGAGAAATCGGTGTCAGTGTTTCATTAAGGTGGTGATATATGCAGAAGGAAAAGTGTCCACTGCATAGCTGTCCATAGGCAGTTGAAGAAGTAGACACATCCGCATTTTATTGCTGCTATTGTACCTAGATGTTTCTAATTTAACCCTGCAACCACTTAACTGGTGTCAGAAGAACTTTAAAATGTGCTACTTATATCCTCCATCTACTGAAAACTGGACAGTTTAAAATCACCCATGCTGCTCAGTTAAAGCTAGATGTGTCCATTTTTGAAAGGATGACTTAAATTAACCCTCATACATGCAGATGAAAGCTAAACTTCTGTAAGAAAATTTTGGCAGAGGGGAAGGGTTGTTGTGGCATGAGATATAGACACAGGAGAGATCACAGATGATAAAAGTAGTGCAGTTTAGCATATTAACACTCATAAATTTTTAAAGGTATATTTATATAAGACAAATTAACTGTCCAAAGATAACTGCTTAGTAAAAAAAAAAGGTCTTCACTTTAGGGATCTTTCTGTGTAGTTACTTTTTGAAGTCATTTGTACCCTAGGCTTCTACAGTGTCACTTGGGAATAAGTTGTAAAATTTAACAGGGCAGCAGAGTAATCTTTTGATTCTGCTGCCTGCTCATTTCATCAGGTTGTCTTAGTTCTTGTGTCCTGAGAAATAACAAATAATCACAATTACCCTCAAGTCACCTTCTCCGCATTTTTTAAGATTTTCTAAACCTATATATTTTCCAAGACGAAGAGTCTTCATTAATTTTTCTATTCTCTGGTTGCCTTTTCTCACACTTTTCTGTTCCTACACTTGTGCAATTGAATATTTTTTATCTTTTATTTTAATTTTCTATTTTATATTTTGAAGGAGGAGGAGTGAGCAAAGCTGCACTCGGCTTGGGATGTTGCTGGTATTTGTCTCACTTCTATTCCTCAATGATTCTTTACATTCATGTTTTCTCTCTGACTATCAGTGAGGTTTTTCAAAGAATGACTCTACAATATCTATAATGACTCAAAGTTCTCGTTTATGAATGGCAATAATGATTTAGAGTTATTTTTCCCTGTCTTATTTTCTTTATAAATACGAACACTTAATTTCACTTTCCATTCTGTCATCCCACCATTTCATTTGTGAGTTTCTTTGGCAGTTTTCAGTCAGGTTTTGCTGCAACTCTCCAGTATAATTGTCTGTCAAAAACATTGCCATTTCAGAGCTCACACCTTTCCCCAGTGGATGTCCAGAACTGCAGAGGCCCTTTAAAACCACATCAACAACCTCAACTTCATTATTAAACTATGATTTCTACTTATTCCTAACCTTTATTTTATACCTGTTAGTCACTTATTAAATAATAGGTGTTTCTTAAGCTTCTTTAAAAGTTTATAGCGAGGAATGTTACAACAGGGTTTTGAAAACCCACTAAATAATGATCAGATTATCCTAATCCCTATGTTAGCAGTCTTCTTTAAAAACTGACAGGTTTGTGTCCATGACTTCCCTCTAAAGAATTTATAAATATTTTTGGAGATATATATACATATATATATATATATATATATATGAACTCAGTTATTAGTCTCATTCCTTATTACATTTACTGCACATTCAAACAATATTATAGGATATTCATTCTAGCAATTTCTTTCTAAAATACCTTATATCATGCCATCATTTTGCATCAGATATACAGCTTCATTCTTTCAGAAGAAAAAAATCTCCATTCACAGTTTTTCCGAAAAACAGGTATGGAGCAGACGATGTAGAAAGCTGATTCATACAGATTGGTATTTATTACTTCTTTCTCATTCTATTTGCCTGGAAAGTGGTTGTGTGTTGATTAAACTACTTGTAAAATTGCATCAGAGCTGCTGGACCTGACTAAATCCTTGCAGTGCTTCTGTTTGTTGGTTTTTGTTTTCAATCTAGAAATAAATGTAGGCTATGGGAATATTGCCACCCCATTTCCCTTTTGCATCTCTTTCCACACAGAGAGATACTCCTTCTGAAGGTATTCCTCCAACATCAGTAGCTTTTTTCTTGAATCACAGACATCATGTACTTCTCCAGCTCCCTTTTTTGGCTTGTTCTGACAGCACTGGAGACGTCCTGATAGAGACCGTGGGACTATTTTAGTGCATCATTCTCTTTCTGGGAATTTATACTAGGCAGCTTGTAGAGACTATAAAGGTATGCATCAGGTGTGGGGATTGCATCTCCAAGTTCTTCAGATGCTCTGAGTTTTCTTAGCCTGTCAGATATTTATCTTGGATTATGTGGACAGTGATTTTAAGAAAAGACTGATTTCAGTTTTCTCATTTCCAAAATCTGTCAAAGAAATGATGAAGCCAAAATTCAGCTCCTGTATTTTCAATATATATATACACTTCTATTATTATGAATACATTGAACACATATATAGTTGAATACATTGACCAAATAGTAGCTGAATTAAACAAAGAAATTTTACGTATCTTCATATATGTATGTACATGTATAATATGGCCATCAGCTCTTCTCCTGCATTCATCCTCATTCTTTCAGGAGCATAGATCCAATTGCACCAATACTTTCTCATACTTTCCCTGTTCTTTCTCTCAGAATTTTTTTTTTCCTGGGAAAAATAAAAAGCCATCTCTCCATTATTCTCCACCCTGCACAGGCACATCGCTTCTGTTCCTCTGTGTCACAGGCACTTTTAGCAGGCTGAAGATAAGATTTCCAGTTGTCCCAATATGGTAAACATATTCTGGGTTTCCTCATCAAAAGAACATATCGGGAAAAGATCCTTACTTATTTTTTCTTGTGGTATCTTTCATTTGGAATTGGGTAACACATTCATTCATAGGACAGTAAACTGGAATAAAGCCTACATTCTAATATGTTCCAAGTCTGGAACAAATAAATATACAACATCTCCCACACACACACTTCTGCTAGTTAGCATGTGGTAATTAACACTTGTTAAAATGACTAAAATTTCAAATGTGGACATGCTCCGTGAGAAAACCTCAGTGTGATTACACAGTGAGCCTTCTGTCAGAAGATAATAGGTATTTTTAGCAACCCCCCTCTCACTTTTGTATGAGTTTTGTCATATCCCAATCCAAAAAAAACATAATCAACTTTGGATTCTGGCAATCCTGGTTTTCAATCAGTCAGAACATCAGCATTTTCACATTCCAGAGGATTTTCACTTTGTTTTTTCATCTCCATTTTACCAAGAGATGCTGAAACTAAACCATCCCAGATTCATGTGATGAAAAGGGCCCGGAAAGGGGTCGATGGCCAGCGGCAGGGAGACCAGCTGCTGAGATGTTGGGGGAAAACATTTTGTAGCAGCCATTTCCCTATTTCCTCATGTTGCATGTGGGTAGTAAAACTTCACCGGGGACAGGAGAGAGGATCCTTTTGGTGATTCTACTCTTTTTGTATAGGTGGAAATAACTACCAAAATGCACAGGGGCAGAAGGGCAGGTTCAAATCTACGTAAAATAAATGTCACCACTGGTAGCGGTGTGTCTATGAAATACTTCAGGAATTTAGAAGACACCAGGAGAAATTTCCCCTTCCAAGTAGGTCCATTGTGGATAGCATTATAAATCAACAAACAAAAGGGATAAGGATGAGTTTTCTGTAGAGGACAGTGAAGCAACAAATAAGAAAGTGCAGCAGGTTTTTGGTCAGAAAATTTTTTGCATTTATTTGATTACCTTTAACTGAACCTGGAAAGCTTTGATGGGCAAATTGGCCTGACAAGGCATTTCAGGTTCTGCACTGATGGCCAAAGGACAGCATAGCACTATTGGGAAAGATGGCAAGGAAACATAGAAAGGTGCTATAAAAGTGAGAGTTAAATAGATTTTTGACCAGTGAAGCTGCCCTAGTAAGGCAGATTTCAAGGCTCCATCTCAGCCTGAATGAGAGTTGCTGCACTAGGACAGCAGCGAAACGAGACTGGCAATTATCACTGGCGCTTTTACAAGTCAGGAGCTTACAGGGCTCATGTGATACCAAGTGCTCATTCTGCACTGAGCAGTTGTCCTGGAAGCCTTGGCTTTGTTTTCGCTTAGTCCTGAGAACAAAAAAGAAATGTTGCAAGGAAAGTGCAGAATGAATCCAAAAAGAACAATGGAATTGTGCTTGATTTGTTTAATTCTGAAATCAAGGTCACTTAGAAGTACTACAGCTTTTATTTGTTTTATTGGGTTTTTTTCTTAAGGATTTTTTTTTTTTTGCAACATCTTTCTTTTCATTTGACGGTTCTGTCATCCCAGAACTGTATAGGTTACTGATCCTTCCTGTATTCAAAGCTGTTATTAAGTGGAGTCTTTTAGATTTTAGAGAAATGATAATGGTTCCAAAGATGACAGAAAGTGGCAGCTGGTGACAAAAAACCCCCTTGATAAGACGACAACAGTAAATCAAACTACTGCCACTTTTTCGTTTCATGTTTGTTAATACCACCTCGCCTTTTGAAGTTTAAAGCAAGGTTCAAAAGAGCCAGGTGCTGAATCATAATATTAAAGCAAGTAAGGAGCTCCATGAAAGAGAGGAGATCTGAGAGGGGAAAGCAACAAACACGGCTTTCAACTGCCTTTTGTCGGCCTTTCTGCAGATGTCACCAGTTGTTATCCCCAGCAGAGGCTTCAAGCTTGTAGCAGTGCCTCTGGCTGATTCCAACTCAACGTTTCAAGTGTCAATCAAAAGGGAAGGACGCAGCTTAGGTCCTGGTCATTGTCCTGTGAAAAGAGCCAAGCATTTAACATTGATTTAGCTCCCTCAATATACAAAGATAGAGCCAGCTTTGTGCAGCAAAAGGGCCTTTGGCAAGGTTGCTTGTAGAGCAATTCCATCGCATCCGATGCTCCTTGGTTTAGCTGTCACACTGCAGTGTCTGGAGTCCTATGAAAAGTTATTCAGGAATGAGTGAGCAAATTAAAAAGAAATAACATGCTCTCCTAAATAGCAATGCAAGCTATAGAAAGTGCTTTTAGTGTCATATAGCCCTGAAAAGCATTTTTAATAAAAGTATTTTGTGTTTTTAAATGCCTTTTAACAAGGAGAATAAGATGTTTCAGACAAGAGGGGGCCCTTGTGAAACCCATCTCCATTGGATTGGATAAGCAATTGTACCCACAGTGTCTTGGTCAAGGGCTTTCTTATTTTGTTTTCAAGCCACTTACATTCACTACTATCCATCCACATACTGCATTATCCTTCCATAAAGGGGTAAAAAATGCTCACAAACCCAACAATGACAAAAAAGCCCTGCCTAAATACCACAAATGCTCCCAATTCCAACCTTCCCATCCTTTCTCATGTCAAATTCCTGCTCGCATCTCTCATAATTTTCTTGAAAACTCTCATAATTTTCCGAAAACACCTTGGCAATTATTTCTTTCTCAGCCATTGCACTCCCCACCAGCTCTCACAGGCACCACCAATGAGCCACACTGGAAACTCAACATAATCATGGAAATGACAAGTCAGTCAGTGGCTGCACTTGGACCATTTTGGCACTTAATGGTGGGCATTAGGTTCTCACAGATGCAGTAGAAACCATATCTTTGTCCTTAAAAAAACAAAGTAAAACTGAGTGAAACACAATAAAGTATTCTTGTTATTTTAAAGAAAGTGACCATGGATAGGTTTACCCTTTGTACCTGGAAGTGATGTTAAATTTGTGAGAAAAAATAAATTACTGTCACTTTGCTTATAAGTGTGGTTCTACCTTACGGAGTTTCCAGCATCTTTTCATTCAAGTTTAGTGCACCAGTGGACTGGCTGAGGAGTGGGCTGACCTGGTATCCCAGGGTCAAGAGTCTTGGTCAGACAAAATTCTTGTGCATGCAGCCAGCTTCAGTCAGGTGAGAAAAGAAGTTTAAAGACGGGGAAATGTTCCCCTTTTGCAGAATCAGCATTGCTACTATTTCCTGATTTGCACAATAACTATTTTTCCCCCAATATTCTCATCTTCATCTGTGCGGAAATACAGATTAAGAAAATGTTGAAGCTGTCATGAGAAATAGAACATTTCCACAATGGCGATAGTTTTTCAGAAACTTGTTTCCCTCCTTAAAGGCTAGTTTTCTGGTAATACCTTCCCAAATCAGAATCACACTGACCATTGTTACTTCTCATCTCCAGGGAAACAGTGCAATCCCTGAAACTAGCCATGCATGGTGATGGTTTTCCTAAATGTGGGACTGGGTTACTCCTGATGAGCCTCGAAGGAGTCTCGTTCCTGCAGACCACTCATGCAGCTTGTGTTATCTGCAGTTTAGAAATACTCAAATAGAAGACCTCACAGGAATCAGGTGTATTTTTAAATCCATGTATCATTACAGACACACTCATTTCTGCATTCCCCTAAAGACATTCCTAACAGTCCCAATAGCCGACACTCCAGCAGGCAGTTTAAGAAAGCATGAGTCACTGAGTTCAGGGACTCACGCACTTCTCTAAACTTTCATTGGGATTTTTAAACACATTCAACTTGCTCTAGCTCACAGAAAATACGTGTTAGCTTTGCAACAGTGTAACAGTGAGGGCAACTCACTTCTGCGCAAGGCACTTGGTCCTACAAGCTTCTATTTTCCCTCAACCAGAAAGTGAGTCCCTCCCTCCATAGGCTTTCTCAAAGGAGCAAGGGAATGGGAGATGTTTGCTTCTCCATACTCCCTATGTGCCAGCATGCTGTTCTTCTCCCAGTGCAGGGGCAGTATGTAGAGATGCTGTACACAGGGATGCTGTACACAGGGATGCTGTGTCCCCCTACCCTGGTGCTGGTGGAGTTTCTGCCTGACCCCCTCAGTGCAGCTGGTGGTACAGCCATACCTGTCTGTCCAGTAGCATGTGCCATATCAGGTGTCTGCCTGACATAATTTGTCCTTTTCCCAAGCATTAGGAAAAGCAGGAGACAGATAGTGACTTCTTGAGTGGTTGCACTGGTCATCCCAGAATATTCCACAGGCAGCCCAACAAACACTTTGGATTAGGGATCAACAAGATATCAGAGAACACAAATCAGCAATAAGCAAGAAAGCTCAAATTTTGGTTGCATTTTTCTAAAAGGCAACAACCTGCAGAATTTTTTTTTGTGCTACTAGTTAACAGTGACAGCAGTAATAATTTCAAAAGAGGATTTAATTGTCATCTTCAGAACTTCCTTGGAAAATAGTTCTAGGAGAGGGAAATCACATAAAAGTAGAAATGGAAGCATGTGCACATGGGTGTGGGGGGGTGGAGGATGTGAGAGTGTGTGTGTGCAAGAGGGAGAGAGGAAACCAAAGGCAAAAACAAGCATTATAAAGCAAAACTAGGAAACCAAGTGCTTCAGTAACCCCCCCCCAAAAAAGCACTAAAGGTCAAATTTTTTACCAGTTTGCCAGCATGAGAAACACACAGTTAAGGTATGGAGACAGTTTTACCATTTCATTAAAGTAAAATAATGAGTAAGAAAACAAGGGTTAAAAAAATGAAGCAAGTGTCAACTTGAACTAAGTTTTGGTCATGATCACCAAAATGTATCACTCACAACTGTGAGGTAATGCAGTTAGGGAAACAGGGTACAATTATCATTTGATATTGGTAGGCTAATCTATCCAGGATATTTTTTTATCCTTGCAGTCCTTGGCTTCCAGTGTATGTTTCTCATTGTGGTTTCCTGGTAGCACATCTCTCTTCCTTGCAGTTCTGGGCCAAAATCAGGGTTAGATTATGCAAATACACCTTCCCCGAGGGTGCCAGATAGCCCTGGTCTGCACAAGGACAAGATCTGATGGACGGATGGACTAGTGAAGGCCTGGTGATACACTTCTGAAAACACCTTTGTCTAACCATTCTTGACCCTTCAGGAACCAAAAAATCTCTTCAACAGCATTGCTGCCTTGTTTGCTATTTTGCCATGTGACCAAGTTTTTATTTCACTCCCCACCCACAGTAGCTCACTTCTCTCATGCCTCCTCAACCTGTTCACTCCCAGCCCTCCTTTTCTTGATGTGGACATGTTTTTAAAGATCATATATGTGAATCATTCATTCTCCTTGCAGGTCAAAGCAAAATGAATGACAGGAGTAATTTTCTATGAGCAAGTAGGCATAAGTACATTGCAAACCAGTTTCAAAACTTTTTGAACAGCAGTTTCACATACCATTTCCTCGGAGGTCATGAGCTAATGCATTTGCATTCTTCAGTATTGTGAGCATAATGTTTCTGGTTGCCATTGTATCTGTTGGAAATAATGGCTTCTGGTCACCAGCAGTAGATGCAAACAGACTATATCACAGTAACTTTACTAATACATAAACTATTGTATATCCAGATGCTCCTGCCTTATCCATAAGGAGTAATTGCTTAAGTGTTCCATTGGAAAAAAGTGCCACAGTCCTGGGAGTGTCAGGGATGTAACATTTACAAATAAATGAATAATTTCATTTCTGTAAGGTTGTAATTTTTCTATTATAATTACAAAATATCATATTGCTTAAATGCATGTTACTACCATTGCTAAGGGCTATGTCACAGAGAAATTACGATTAGTCTGCTTTTATTCTGGCCAGTGGAACTCTGTATTTGCACTACTTCTTCATTAGCAAAACCTCAGTGTACATAGTCCATGGGGAGCTCTTTCATTCATCTTTCCCACTCAAAACCCCTTTCCAGTCTAGTGATTTTCATAGAACTTCATTGATGGCAGACTGCAAAATCTAAATTACAGGCATTGCCCTCTTCTTCATTTGTCAGGCAAGAGGTTTGCGATGATGCCTCCAGCCAACATTTTCCAGATTTGGTGGGACTACAGGAAGTATCGGTACCTTGTTTTACAACTATTTTCAGTGCATCCAATGACAATTATATCTCAAATTCGGATGTTGTTTTCAAAGCTACCAGGAGTCCTCAATCGCAGCTTGAACCATCTTCATAATTAAAAATACAAGTGCTCCAAAATCAATAATCAAACCTGGAGGGATGATGGACTCCTCTGACTGCTCTGCCCACTTACTAAGTATGTCTCAGTGGCAGGGTCGTTTCTCAAAGCAAGGAGCCTCCAGCTTCAGACACCAGCTCTAATTCAGTACCAGGGCCAAAAAAACCAAGACAATTTTTCCAGGACCATTTCCATTTATTTGTTACAACATAAAAGTAAATGAAATACCAAAGAAGAGGTGTATGTTCACTAGGGAGGATAGATGCCAAACCTGAAGAGTGGGTGTCTAACACCCACCTAACTGGGGAGGGGATATCATGCCACAGGCACTGAAAAGCTGATTGAAGGATTCTTGGGAAGTCTCTAGTCCAGCTCCCCACTGAGAGCGAGTCTCACTAGCTTTTGCAGTCTTTGAAATCATATCCATTTTCACTGTCCTTCTGCCTACTGACATGCTCCCACCTGTATATTACCCCTCCATTCCTCACTGACTATTTACATCATTGCTCATGCATGTAACCATGACTTTAAACAAGCTTACAGCTCCTAAGTGCAATAAACATGGGTAGACAAACTCCTCAGAGAGCTAATATGGTTCTGCTCAACCTTTATATATCACAGAATCACAGAATATGCTGTGTTGGAAGGGACCCACAAAGATCGAGTCCAATCCTTAGCCCTGCACAGGACCATCCTCAAGAGTCACACCATGTGTCTGAGAGTATTGTCCAAGCACTTCTTGAACTCTGTCAGGCTTGGTGCTGTGACCACTTCCTTGGGGAGCCTGTTCCAGTGCCCAGCTACCCTCTGAGTGAAGAACCTTTTTCTAATATCCAACCTAAACCTTCCCTGACACAACTTCAGGCCATTCCCTGGGGTCCTGTCACTGGTCATCAGAGAGAAGAGATCAATTTCTGCCCCTCCTCTTCCCCTCATGAGGAAGTTGTAACTGCAGTGAGGTCTGCCCTCAGTCTCCTCTTCTCCAGACTGAATAGGCCAAATGACCTCAGCCACTCCTCATATGGCTTCCCCTCAAGGCCCTTCACCATCTTCACTGCCCTCCTCTGGACACTCTCTAATAATTTAATGTCTTTCTTATACTGGGTGTCCAAAACTGCCACAATATTCAAGGTGAGGCTGCCCCAGTGCAGAGCAGAGCAGGACAAAGACCTCCCTCGACCGGCTGGTGATGCTTTGCCTGATGCCCCCCCGGACAGGGTTGGCCCTCCTGGCTGCCAGGGCACTGCTGACTCATATTCACCTTGCCGTCAACCAGGACCCCCAGGTCCCTTTCCACGGCACTGCTTTCCAGCATCTCATTCCCTAACCTGTACGAGCATCCAGGCTTGCCCCATCCCAGGTGCAGAATCCAGTATTTTCTTTCGGTAGGTGATTGCCTAGTCCTCTAAATTGTTGAGGTCTCTCTGTAGAGCCTCCCAGTTTTGTGTTATCTGCAAACTTGCTTCATATCCCTTCCAGTCCTGCATCCAAGTCACTTATGAAGATGCTGAAGAGCACAGGGCCCAAGATGGAGTCCTGTGGAACCCCACTAGTGACAGGTCACCGGCCTGATGTTACCCCATTTACTATTACCCTTTGTGCTTGACCCATGAGGCAATTGCTCACCCACTGCATGATGTGTTTGTGGTGTGCTGTATGACATTTCCCCTGCCCAGAAACCACCAACGCTGGACTGGGGCTCTCCTGTTGCTAGTCATAAGGTTGAGATTCATCTCTATTCTGGACTTCGTACCTTTAAGATTCAGGGCTGGTTGAGTTTTTGTTATTTTGTTTTTTAATTTCTCTAGAATCACAACTATAAAAAAACTTTTCTAAATATATGAGTGAATAAAAGTTACACTTCCAAGATGTTCTTAGACATGCAGAGGGAAACCTTTAGGAAAAGCACTAGATGCCCACTAATCTTTAAAGTGCACCTAAGGCTGTAACTGAGGTAGCATATCTGTGTCATAGAAAAGTACATGCACATATAATCTTAGTAATACATATATGAAGAAAGCCATGCATGCATGTTATCGCAGATCAGATGTTAACACCGCTTTTTAAAAATATTGATCAAGAAAAATAAAGTTGATAATTAACATGTCATTAATGTATCAAAATATTTTCTATTAAAGTAACACTAATAATTAACATTAAAAGTTTCATAAATGTAATTATTGTATGCCTTAATCAACTTGATTTTAGCCTCTCTCCCCTTTTTTATTTTTATTCAAGCTCCTGATAGTCAAAGTTTTCTCTGCATGTGAAAGCTGATGCAAGATGGCACAGGCTACATTATGCCAGGCTGCGTCTGACTGTATGATAGCCACATCTACAGGAGCAGCAAACTAGCTCAATCACTGGCATTACTAGTTCAGTTCAGCTGAGGATCTGGCCTCTACTGTGTTTATTATTAGATGGAATGGATGAGAATATATTCATTTTCTGCTGAACTCTTTGATGGCCTTGCTCTTTCTTCCTTTCTTTCCATTTCTCATACCCCATCCAAAATTTGTGCTGCAGAAATTCAATGTCCCTCTTGCTTTCTTTCACTTGAATCTCAATTGCAAAGCCAACCAGATTTCATCATGGCTTATATGCTCTTCCACTTGCTATCTGTAATCACAGTAATTGTGAAACTCAAAGCTAAGTCAAGAATTGTTGCCTTTTTATGGCTCCCTCTTTTATATATGTTGTGTTGGAGAGCGGTTGTTACCGCTTTTTTGTCATTATTTCTGGGCTTCACTCCATTAGCTAGTGAACAGGCCTTCTCTCATTGCCTTCCTTCAGTAAATACTGTAACATTCAACTTCCTTTCAGGCTTGTGCTTTTAAAGAAAATCTTTGTACAATTAAAGATATGAAATTGCTAAATACAAGGCTGCATTCATTGTTCTCCCTTTTTAAAGGTTTAATCACACTTAATGGCTCTCTTGAAAACTTGAATTTTCCATATTGATGGTTTTACCCCACTGAAAGAGTTTACTAATATACTTTTCAAGTGTTTTCTCCTTAAATGAGCTATTCAAGAAGTTTTGTGCAGAATAAGATTGACGAAGGATATATCCAGAAACAATTATGAAAAGTGTCCAGGGCTATCTGTTTATCCATTGGCAGAGTTCAAGCAGCAGCCAGAAATAGAAGAGAGGCTTTGCAGGAAACATCTTGAAATATCTCGTGTTCCTCCTTTTGGGCCAGTTTCAGAGCAACTGTTGCTCCATATTGAACCCTTCCAAGATGCAGCCTCTGATTGCCACGGGTGAGGACTGGGCTGAGTACTTATCCCAAAGAGATGGTAAGTTTGGTCCTGCCTGTCTTGTCTTGTTCTAAACCCCAATCACCACTACATTCTCTAAGAGCATCTCTCTGAAGAGCTGGTAGCTGCAGTGCTGCATGCTCAGGGCTGGAGAGATGTTGTTATACAAAAGGTAAGTGAACATCTTTACTCAGTCCTTGGTAATCAATTTTCTGTCTGTGACTGACCAGCTGAAAGTATGTAGCCACCCCTAGGAGATACAGATTGGCCACCTGTGCACTGTTTGACTTTGAAGCTTTGCTGTGGCAGTTTATCACATCTAGGAATGAAGCCACAAGCCCTGTGGAAGTTCTGGAAACTTCCAAACACATCAATCCATTTACTCAGACGCACAAATTCCTTTGGTTTGACCGGTGTTTCTGTCTTGATAGTCAAAGCCATTCAGGGTATTGGACTTTGCTTCCTGAGATATCACATCTCCTTCCACCAACACGACCTCCCATGACATTTGATGGGAACAATCTGGACTGTGAACCAACAGGGGAATTTTGTGAGCTTATGCAATGAAATTCTCTCAGCTCTCTCACAGTTAGACTCAGTTATTTGCTTTTATGCTTTCAGACAGTCATTGATCTCAATATATTCAGAAATAAATGTTCATTCCTTTGTGGCATACCTGTTTTCCTCAAAAGGCTTCAAACAAACCTGGAGATTCCCAGTTGCACTCACACATGAAACCTTACACAGAACAAGGGCAAATGTTACAGGAAATCTTACAAACTACAGGAGAAGTAGGAAGGCAGAGAACAAAATAATCTCTGCTATTTTATTTATATGTCTAAATAATTGGCAGCCACTCAGCTACTTTAGTAATGGAGTCCATATAAGTAGGTAGGTGCAGGTTTAGTGAGATGAAGATTATAAATTAAATGTAGTAGGAGTAATATTTCATCTGTCTGTTTCAGGGCTGATACCATAACATAAATCCTGAGATACTTTAGATTAGATATATGTGATATGCCAATCTCCACTTAAATATTTTGGAGCTGCTCCCAATAAAGTTAATGGAAGTAGGATCAGCTCTTTATTGCTCCCATGCTATCAGTGAGTCTTCACTCCCATCAAGCAATTCATGTTTTGTATTACACTGATACAAAAGCCTCATTCTGCTCATCTCAAAGTCAGTGGGCTTTGTTTTATTAGTGGGAGCTCTGTTAGGGTATTAGTGCTTTAAATTGAAGCTCCCAGACTCGACTCACACGGCTCAGAGCCACTCAACCTCATTGCAAGCGCTCTGTCCTTACTATAGCGTGTATAAGAGCACTCAGCTCTGAAGTGCTTTTCGGCTGGGGAGACCAAGGGATACAGACAATTTTACGTCATCTTTCTGCTCCCCATACTACAGTCTCAGGCTTGTCTGGAGCCCTTTCAGGCCCTGCTTGCACAAGGATTATCACCATCTTTGCAGCAGCCCCGTGCTGGGCTGGGTTGAAACCAGCAGGGCATGTGGTACGGAGCAGCTGCACTCACTGGGCAGCAGGACATGCATCAAGGACAGCTCACCACCACCACCAGCACAGCCATTGTACACAGTCATTTAAAATGAAGTTGTTTCGCTTCACTCTTAGGTCACTTGGATTCACTCAGGTTAGGAATGGGATTGCCTAGCAGAAGGTCCCTGGGATGAAGACAGAGAACCCAAGGAGCTTACAAGACAGGGCAGAGACTTAAGGCAGGAGTTGTCTGTATGATCACCAGCTGCTAATGGCTCAGTTTATCTAATAGCCCTCTTGCTGTGGATGGAGTTGAATTTTCAGTCCAGGTATGTGAATTATCACCTACCATGAGTGCAGAAACCTGCCAGTCATATGAACCTCAGTAGCAAATGCTACACATCCCTATATCGTTTCTGGATTTATAACATATACAGCTCAGGAGCAGAGACAGGATTGGGTGGTGTACCTAACTGGTTATTACAAAGCATGAGTTCTGCATTTATAGTGAACCATTCCTGAAAGATTTTTATTCGAAATAATGGCAAACAGCAAATACAAACCAGCATTTAATTGTAAACTGTATGAATGGGAAAAAGAGAAACCCAGGCTTTAGAGGCTTCATTATGTGCCCTGTTCTGCTACATTTACACATCACTTGGTATCTGAAGTGGTTCTGCCTGATCACTGGCACTGCCACAGAAGTCCCAGCACACCCCGAAGCACACACCCCACTTCCACTCAAGCCAATCCTGTGCTTTGGGAGAGCAGTCATTTTAAGCACTATGCTGAATCCAGCTGCCAGATTTGCAATGGAGAGGTAAATCAGCACTCAAGGTGAGTGGCAAAACTCAGGTCTATGACCTTTTCCCTCAGAAACAGCTAACTGGCACAACACTTTATCAGGCTTCTTATGAATGCACTAGCACTTTCCGATTCATCTTAGAGGAGGCATCGTCAAACAGTGCCTTGCCTTGTGTTCTGGTTCTGGTTTTCTTGTAAACCCTACACTGGAAAATACTCAGTCCTTTATTGCCTGAAACCCACTGGGAATGTCACATGAGGACGTCTTTAAAAGCCATGTGATGTTCTTTCAGTTTGTTTTCTTAAATACAGAGTGTCTCCAAAGTTACTGATTAATTTCATGCAGCGCAAGGAGAACTATTGATTTCCCATGTCTGCTTCTGACCCTTTAAGATATAAAAATGCAAATACATTGCTAAAAGAGAATATTTATTTATTCCTTGTACCTGCTAACATGTGATTTCAACACAAAAAGCAGCTTTTGCTGGATTTGTTTTGATAAATGGCATGTTTGGTATTTCACTGAAACAATATGCTAATAATACCCATTCCTGAGCTATTCCTCATATCAAACTCCCCTTTTACTACTATACGCTCCATGGCTCTCCCACACTGCCAGAGCACACACAGAGTGGTGGACCTGCAACTTTGCTGGCAATGTTTATTTTCAAAAGACAAATATTGTGCCAGTGTTAACTTCAATTAGGAGACTTATTTGACAATCTGACTACTCCATCTGATGCCTCAAGGGCAAATTTCAGCACTTTATGAAAGATGTTGGCCAAAGACTGATCTATATGAATAAAATATAGGGGAGAGAAGTTTTAATGAACATTCAAAAACAAAACTATCAAGAATTAATTGCAAATATTTACATGCAAATAAAGGGTTCAGTTTATATCTGTGAAGGCTGGCGCATTCAGAAAGGAAGCTGCCACTCCATCCTTTAGCTCACCCTGCTGTGCCTCCGTATTACAAGCATCTCCAGTGGAATATAATCAATACCATAGGAGATGCAGCGTGTAGCCTCCACGGGGTGTCGATTCTGCAGCCCCATGGCAAGGCACTCTGCCTGCTGGGTACCAGGCAGGGGGGCTTCACCTCTTCATGTCTCCGTGGGTTTGCTCTGGGTTTTACCACTTTTATTCCCATTTAAACATCTGATAAGCTTATTTCGTATTGCACTTTGATTGCTTAATGATGCCTTACTTGCAAAACACTTCCAGAGTGTGTAAAAGGCTCCTGTGCTGTTTTGTGAAAACCTGTTCCCATTGGGCAGAAACTCACCTGCACAAGGCCTCACACAACTAAGGAGCACAAATGGAGCTACATCTGACCCTCTTACAGCTCTTGTTCAGCTGAAGTTCCAGATGACTTCAGTGGGAGGTTTGCCTGAGTGTAGACTGTGCTATCTGCATCTCCGTGCAACTACAGGGTCACTGGGAAAAAGGCAGTGTCAATCACAAGGAAATATTTTCAAATTTGCTTCTACAGCCCTACTCAGGCAATAACCACCTGGATCCTCGAGCACAGATCTCCCTACTCCACTGGAAATCAGGACTCCGGCATCTGACCCAACTGAGATGTCCTAGATAGGGGAAAACCACAAAAGTGGAAGTGTTTTATAGTCCAATCTGCAATCCTGCGTCTGGAAGGAAGGATGATGTGTTCAGTACAGACTTGGTCTCCACACAGAGGAAAACCTGCATGGGACAGTGATTGTGAGTGTCTGCAGCTTCTCATCTCACATCCCTTTGAAAGGTGTGCTCAGGTCATGCACTGAGATTCTCTGATATCGCTGGCACCTGGGCAACTCCCCTTCGAAATCCATAGATGTGGATGACACAGGTAGGACCACCAGACTGTTTACCACTGAGAGAATTGCCCCTAAGAGCAGGCAGATAAAACAGAGACAAAGGTGACATTGTAGCACTACCCTGAGTGAAAATGCATTTTTTTACCCTCTTTCTTGCAGTATCTGATGTGCCACTGCTGAAAAGGTTTCTGTTCTGATGTGGCCACAAAAGCTTGAATACTTTTCTGAACCATTTTGATAGTAATTGAGAGATGGGAATCATTCTCACGAGAGTTCAGAGCCGTGTAAATTATTCAAAAGAGACATAACCTTGCTACATAAGTCTTAATTATCATCTCTAGTACTTTATAGGAAAGATACCACCCCTTTTAGATCCTTTAAGGTCAAGTAAATACCGTGGGCCTGATCCTTAGATGATGAGACCCTGCACATTGGTTCCCAGGCAGTTCCTATTTGTATTTGACTCCGTTCATCCACTCTTATTTCACAGCCAAGCACACAAGCAGTTCTTTCTATAGATTTTAATTCAAAAGTCTCTCAAACTACAGTAGCTGGGAATGTTCTTTTGGAATGAATTTCTGGGGAAAAAATATGCCTTTTATAAAATCGGGATTTCTTTTCGGGGAAAATTTCAATGTTGCCAGAAATTTCTGATCTTCCATTAGGAAAAAGCAGACTGATGGCTACATGGCTGCTTGGCTGGAAGGCCCCTGTCGATTTTGTTGTCGTCTGCAGGGAGAGAGCAAAATTGACAATAGTCTTCCAGGCAGGCAGCTGGGGAGATGCAGCAGGTCTGGAAGAGGGAGGAGGGGAGGTTGAGTGCCCTGGCGCTCTGCCGGCCCTGCAGCCCAGCTGCCTCCCCAGCAGCCAGACTAGGGGGAAGGCGAGGAGAAGGAGGAGGAGGAGGAGAGGCAGGCATGGGGTGGCCAGCCTGCAGCAGCCTGCCGACAAGGCTCCTGCCGCTCTCCCTTTTTGCCAGGCAGCTGGCAAGCCCCAAGAAACTCCAGTTTGCTTCCCCTAGAAGAGATTTTTGTTTTTTCTGGAGAGCATTTACTGGGGGGAGGGAGGGGGGGAAGTTTTAAAGCAAAATTAAAAATCTCCCAGTTTGAGGGGAGAATGGAGAGGGATAATTTCAAAATGACCATTTTGTCATGAGAAGGTATTTCTGTGTTTGAGCCGGCTGTCTTACACCTGGTACTATATCAGTAAGGAAAAAATTCTATTCTTTTTTTCCATAATCCATGTATTAGTAAGAAGCACAGTGCAGGAAATAAATGCACCTGTGTGGCCAGCAAAGGAACAACATTAGTCACACTTTGGATAAGTCACAGAACAAGGATAAATATCTCCTTTTGTGCCCAAAGTAGCTGGTGGTACCAGTGATCCCGTGTCAAGCAGCAGCACCGCCTTTGCTGACAAAGTCATACCCCAAAGTCCCCACCAACTCTGCGCCTTTGCCCACAGTTAAGTAATAACCAGAGAAACAAATTTTGATCAAATCTTGGAAAACCAAAAAGTAAGCATGAATGCATTGTCAAGTTCAGTCTAATGCAATTTGAAATGGCTGGCTAATAAATTGTAAAATTCAAGGATTTTTATGGAACTGGTCATAGACCTTTAAGTGCAAGGCAGTGAGTGTGTCTTGCTATAATATAGACCATAAACTAGAAGCTGAGTTCATTGCAGGCTGTTTTGCGGGCTGTGAAGCGCCTGCCATTGTGTATTTGTGTGTATTTCTCTACCTCTCTGAATGCGTTCAAGTTATCCCCTGTTTATTCCACACTGACGAACAGCAGTAGAAACTGTAACTATAATGCCAGGAGGAAAGCAGATATTCACTTCCCGACTCTAAAAAGTATTTAACCTCAGTAATGGGGGGGGGATCCTTTAAGATCTCACACACAAACACACACAAAAGCACTCTCGCTGTTACAGGACTCATTATTCTTATGATCCTAAGCAGATTTTAGTAAAAAAGAAAGACCAAGAGTCATTAAATCTTTGAATAATAATGTTAATAATGTTCAGTAAATCAGATAGAGAAAATATTTCAACAAGTACCTTGAAATAAAATAATAAAAAAAGAAGGTAAATTATAGTTCTCTACATTCCAATAATCCATCCCTGATTATCCTATAGATACTGTGCAGTGCATGACATCAGTATTGATGAAACACCAAAAGGTGATGGTATCGGCACAGAGCAACAACAGTAGAGCAGAAGAGCAAATATGACTACTTGTATGCTCTCTATTATTATTTTATAGTGTAGGCTTTTTGGATAATTTATTAATACTAACAAAGAAGAATGATTTGGAGGCTACATATTTTTTTTGTTTCTTGGGAGTTATTTTATTTGATAATGACATTAAATATTAGAAACTATAACAGCTGGTGTGTTTATCCTTACTTGAGTGTATTAACCTCTTTAGCCCTTTTTTCCAGAAGAAGGATTCAGTATTACAGATTTGACTGTCAGCTGCAGTGCCTGGCGGCCCGTTGGATTGGCACTCTGACAGAATCGAAAGTCCAGTGCTGCAAGTAAACATGGATGACATTGCAGATAGATAGAACTGGCTGACTTGAGGCACCTGCAGCTGTTTGCACCAGAATAAAAGCAAAGGTTGTGGTCACTGGAGTGGAAAAACACTGAATTTACCTCTAGTTATTTTGCCTGGGAATTTCCCCCCCCCCCCTTTTTTTTCATGGTTGTACATTTTGGAACCTTTCCACTAAAAGCATATTAGGCTGAAATACCTAAGTGAAAAAATCCACCAGACAGTTTTATAACCTATTTCCCCCCCTCACTTTTTTTTTTCCTCTCAAATTCATTGAACAGTTTAGCCGACCAGCTTCTGCTTGGTAAAACTAGCTCTCTACCAGTGCAAATACTGGATTGCAGGGAAGGATGTGAACAGTGAACAATCAGAAACAATTCTCAGCAGCTGATTTTTCAAATGTTGGATAGTCAGAACATTTCTCAGCAGCTAATTTTTTATTTTTTTTTTAAACACAGAACATACAAGGACTGCCACAAGTGACAGAACAACAGCAACCCAAGCCATTTTGTTCCATAAAAAAAGTTTTGATCTCTTAAGCATTCCTGCTCCCCAGGACAGGTCCTCAAAGTCTTTGGAAACATGGAAGACAGCACAGGAACTTAGTAGCAGCTCTCACTGGTATGCTGTGTTAGATCAGCACAGCAAACTCAGAGCCGGAATATTCATTTCTGGAGCACGGAGGATCTCGGCGTGCTTTACAAACAGCATTTAATTGCCATAATCCCCAGTAAAAGTATTATATCTAGTTCACCAGTAGATAAACTGACGCACAGAGAGCTTAGGGGACTTGCCCAAGGTCACACTCAGAGCCAGTGGAGAGCCGGTGACAAAGACGTGACTCCAGGCAGACGGGAGGATGCCATGCCTGCCTGGCCAGGCCCCGGCGGTGCAGCCTCTCTCTCTGGAGCTAAGATCAGCAGCTGGACTGACAAACGAGTGGGAGAGGGGAGGGGAGGTAGGTATGACAGAAATGAGGTGTTTGATGGCTGGGCTTTTCCCCTATGCCACCTGCATCCCTTTATAACATCAGATCATTTACATTTTTAAAGAAAGTGTATTCTTTTTCATCATGGGCCACTGGTGAGCCTAACGCTATCTTTTGTGTGGCACCCCTGCTAACAGAGGTGGCGGAGTATCAATCACAGCTTTCCCTGGGGTCATACCTTACTATGCTGGCTCTTGATCAGAAAGAAGCAGATGGTTATTTACAAACAAAATAATCAAGACCTCAAGAAGGTTGTTTTTTTTTTTCCCCAAACCCTCCTACAGTTGAGGCCAAAATAAGGTAAAGTTGCTTGTGTCCCCTCCTGCCAGCTTTCAAGGACACTGGCTGTCCTAGCAGCACCTTTAAATGCATTATCAGTTAAATTTGCCAAAGAAATGTGCGGCACCTGACAGAGTAGAGTTGCCTTAGATTATTCAGTGGCTTCATGAGGATCTGGCACTTAAACCACAATGTGAATTACTGCTAGATTATTGTGCAGGAATACTGTTATCTGCCATACACTACATGTTTGCAATCAGTTCTTTATAACGTACAGGCTGCCTTTGAATCTTTTTCAGTAGTCATGGTCACCCTCCTTCTTTATTTAGTGTTAAGTGTTATTCATTTAGCAGTAAAAAATGAACAAAAGGGAAGAAAGCAGGTGCTTTAAGTTTACTCTACAGCCAGCTGTCAGGAAGACACACTTTACTTATTTATTTATTTTTTGTGCACATAAAGGAGATTTATTGAAAGTGTTGGGGGAAAAATATGAAGCATATGTTCAATCAGTCTTTTCTGTAATCGATAAGGTTACTGAAGCAGAAAAAAACTATAATGAGTTGTAACAGAATTTGAATTCCCATTTACTTCCTTTTATATGTATTCAGGCAGAAAATCTTCATGGAAAGCAAAAGGTGGGAAGCAAGGCCTGGCTATGACTCTTGGGTTGAGTTTGTTTTGAATTTACCAGGTAGTATTTGCCTAACTGCTTGCTGAGTGACAGGGGCAGGCACGAGCCTCTACACAGGCAGGATAAGTTACAGTCATCAAGGTGCAATTTCCCTGGTGAACCACTGCTGATCTTCTTTTCAGAAGATGCTCAGCCACACTTGTGCATCCACCAGGGCTGACTGCAAATTTTTTACCCCTCTAAGTATTCAGCATTTCCAGCCAAGGGTCTAAGTGTCCCCAGCTCAAATGTAAAGGAAAGCAAAGCCTGGCATATGCACTAACGATGTAATTCCAAAGGCATCTGGAGCATATTTGACCAAAAAGCCCAAGAAACTTCAAAATCTCCCCTCCTTCCAAACACATGTTTAAAGATTTTAAAAACATTGCCAAAGCGTGTAAAAATGGGATGCAGAAGGTGCTGGGCCACCTCGATGCCAGTGACTCCATTTTGCAGAGTGGTGAAGCCCACAACTTTGTTAGATTTCTGCTGTTTCCTATTTGCATGGGAGCATCAGGAGCTTCATGACAATGGGTGTGTGGCCTGTAGGTTCCTGTGCTGCAGGTGGGAATGGAACCTGCAGGCAGTCGTATGAACATTGCCTGATCCGTGATCCTGAGACCTACATCTCAAAATTTTGTTGAAGGATGGACATCACAATTTTTAGTAACAAAATCTTGTCCTCACATCAAGGAATATTTTTCAGGATCTGTGGATATAAGGCACACACTAGTTAAAATTGTTTTGGTCCCAAATAGTTTGCTTCAGGACTTACACAAAATGATATCATTTTCTCAGTTTGCTCTCAGTTTATCCTGCCCATATATTTTTTATGTGCTCTTCCTTATTTATGAGTTTGGATATTCCTGTAGCTTCCTAGAATACTCATTTTTACTCAGTGTTCATATTTTTGTTTTTTTTTTTTTTCCAAATGTTCATCAAAAGGTTATGAGTTTTTATTTTAAAATGTCATAGTACTTCATGGGCTTGTAGCTCATGTGTTTCCTAGTCAGCTTGACATTCTGCTAGCTCTTTGGCTCCATGATTCTCCAGTCCCACTGAGAAACTGCAGAAGACATTTTATATATAAGAATATGTTATATATGTATGGTCGAGAATGGATGCTCTGATCTCAGCTTACAGTGCATCTTGGGAAACATAGGCAGAAACCTGGCCCACAAAAAAAAATAAGAAATTAAGGTATCTGAAATACAATTTCTAGCAGAAATTGTGGTGGCTTTTAAAATATGGGCTCCTGATAATTATCGGACTAAAACTAAAAACCTTTCTTTTGTATTTTTGCATATATTTAAAGAGAAATCGTGAAAAATTCCACAGTAGATAATTTTCATGAAGCATAAAAACCAATTGGTCATCCAAAACAATGTATATGGAAACTTTGTAAGCAGCTCTAGACATTGTTCAATCCTTTCCATTATTTGAATGCTTCTGAAGTCTACTATCTCCCTCAGCCCCTCAGCCCTTGGTAATGGGGACTTAGAATTAAATCTAGGTGGTCAAGTCAAAGTCAGACTGAAGAAAACTTTCTCCAAATCGCTCTAATCCTTCCCCGTTTCTCTTCTTGGTCCTTTTTTTCTTTTTTTTCTTTCCTTTCTACTTATTCTTCTACTACTTTTTATCTTCTTTTTCTTTTTTTTTTCTTTTTTTTTAATCCAGGCAATCATAGGATTGAGACAGGGAAAATACAGCACCTTGCCAAAATCACATAAATTTTAATGGCTTTCCTGTTCACTTAACCCCACATCAACAGTGTGACCTTGCTAGTCTGAACCATGAACCATCAGGGTGTGGAGGCCAAGAGCAGGGTGGATCTGGCCTTGCTCCAGTGTCTGTTGCAGAAAGGAAACTGTGGGGCATTTTGTGGAATACTTTTGAAAACACACTGTGTCTTTTTCAAGACACTTGTGCCCTAATTATGTGGAAGCTTGCAATGGTAACCAGTCAGCACCCATTCCCAACAAGACTAACACACAATTAACACTTGGGCAGTGAATGTTCCCCAAACTCTATCTAATCATCTATGTTTCTTCAGCATACCCCAAATTCTTAGAAGTCTTTAGTTTCCAGGATATTTACACACCCAAAAGTCCTTAAGGCCTTTGTTCTCCAAGAAAGGCAATTCTAATTGTTGTTAGCAGGAAGGAAAATTAGGAATGGAGAGAGACTTAAGGAACGATTTTTTTAAAGGTGTTCTAGCATCACAAGATGTACAGACACATATCATTAGTCCAGAAAGGACAAAAGCAATGATCTTCTCTGACCTCTTGTACAACGCAGGCCACTTAACTTCACCAAATCAGTGCATTTTAAGTAGAGCAAGTCTTTCAGAAAAACATTCCATCTTAATTTTAAAATTTCCACGGGTGTAGAAAGTGCCACAACCCTTGGCAATTTGTTCCAAAGGTTAATTGCACTCCCTGAGAAAAATGTGCACCTGATTTTCAACCTGAATTTGTCCCTATAAAACTTCCAGCCTTCAGAGCCTGCTGTTTAACAGACTGAAGAGGCTTCATTTTAAAAGTTACATTCCCCATGGAGGCAATTAGTGTGGGATTATCTCACTTAACTTTAACCACGCAAAAATGAAGCATCTTGTCTTACCCAGTGTTTGGGGATTCTTCTGTAACCAATTGAGAGAAACAGGCACTATCTGAAGGAATTTCACTGCAGCTATCTCTGTACAGTATTAGTTGCCCACTAGAGATATCTGATTTCTGTGCTGACTGAATAAGGGGTACAAAGCGGTGAGTTTAAACCCTAGTCCTGTCTTTCACATGCAGAAATTTGGGCAAAACAAATCTCATAATTTTGGGATCAGCTCACCTCATTAGTCCTCTGTTTTCTGGAGGAAACATTGAATTCATTGAGCTCTTAATGATAAATCATCTCTTCCAGTTCCTTGCATGCTCCTGGTAGTCTTCTCTCAGCTCCTCAGTTTATCAACATTTCCCTTGAGCTGGGATTCAGAACAGGACCCCATCCTCCCAAAAGGGTGATGGTGGTGCCAATATTAGTAGTAATATAAACCCATCCTGCTCAGACCTGATATTTGCTGCTGCACATTCAATTATGACCCCTTTTAGGTACCACGCTGCACTGGAAGTTGTGATTATCCACCTGTAATGAGTTCTCAGTCTTTTTAAAAGTCACATCTACTATGGGAAAGGTCCTGTAAAGCCACCTTTTGCTGTTTCTAGACAGAAAACATCAGATTTTGTCTAAAACTTCTGGCTTGTTCCTTACCAGCATCACATTCATTTTATTATTGTCTACCCTCCTAGCATTTGTAGGTATAATCTATACAATCTACAATGACTGCTTTTTTTCTTTTTTTTTTCCTTTTCAAAACATGGTTAGAAATGTTAAACAGCTTTGGATCCAGAACCATTCTCTGCAGGATTCCAGTGGTGACATACATGCTCAGTGAATTTTCCCCATTTACAATTACATATTGAGATGTACCAATTAGCTATTTTTTAATCCATTTGATGTTTGCTACAGTGATTTTGAAGCATTCGCTTTTATTAACCAAAATGTCAGGTGGTACCCAGTCAAATGCCTTACAGATATCTAAGTACATTACATCAGTGCCATTACCTTTCTCAACCAAGCTTGTAATCTCATAAAAATGATATCAAGCCAGTTTGACAAGATCTATTTTCCATAAACCCATGTTGAAAGGCATTAATTATATTACCTTCCTTTAATTCCTTATTAATCAAGTCTCATATCAGCTGTTCCAGTATTTTGCCTGGGATCAATGTCAGGTTGACAGGCCTATAATTACTCAAGTCATCCCGTTTAACCTTTATAAATGTTGGCTCTATATAAGCTTTCTTCTAGCCTTCTGGATCCTCCCCAGGGCACCAAGATTTGTTGAAAATCATCATTAATGGTTCAGAGAGCTCCTTCGCTAGATCTTTCAAAATCCTCTGTTAGCTTCTGCAGCCTCTGTCACGACCATACATCGTTATTGTTGCAAAAAGGTCTGGAAGGTCTATGAGACTCTTATTGCATCTTCCAGTACCCAAATACCTATGCAAGCCTGGCTGGCAGCAAGCTGCTTAAAGAAAGGAAAACAGAAATATAAACCCATTTTTTCCCACTCTCTGCCCCTGGGCACTTTAAATATCATTTATTAGCATGAAAGCATAGAAATTCACACAAATACTTGTCACATAGCTCTGCCTTGAATGAAACCATCATATGATTCCCCCTCAATCTTACAAAAAATGGCAGTCACTTCCAAGGTGTGTCACAAATTGTTCCTGAGAAGCTTGCCTAGTAATGCACCACAAGCCTGGTCTCACAGTCTCTGCAGCATCCCAACCCCTGGTGTGCTGGACCTTTTGCCCTTTGAAGGTACAGTTTTCCCTCTATGCATCCTGGCACAGCTGAGCTCTATTTGGGCTATGGATGTACCCCAGCAATCTGACTAATTCAATTAGTTTGTAAATACACAGTTTTGATGATTTCTACATGAAAGAGGCTGGCACACGCGCGCACACACACATACACACACACACACACACACATATATATACACGCATATGTATATATAAATAAATAGAAAATCCTGTGTGAGAGAACAGCAAATATCAGGAAACAAAAAAAATTCATGTGGGCCACTGCTTTTAAGCACGGAAATATTCCAAATACTCAGTTGTAGGATATGTTTCCAAAATGCTGACACATACAAATTGGACACTACAACATTATCAGTAGTGACTATTGCATTATTCTGGTAAGAGAATTGGTGCTTTTGTGTGATTCATATAAAAATACTTAGCAGAAGTTCATACTGTTATAATTTTTAACATTGTTGTGTAAGTCCCTTTTTTCTACTAAGAATTTGTTCTGTGACTATCCGGGCAGACCATCTTCTGACAGACTGAAGAGCAGGTATTTCTATGTTCCCATTCACTATGAACTCACAGACTCTGTGTGGCAGGCAGAAGGGGTGTTTTTAATTCTAAGTGTGCATGCCTAATTTAACTTTGCCGGTAATTTAGCTAAGTTGTGCACTGAGATTTTTTGTGAACAAGTAATAAAATGCATGGACAATTTTCCACATAAACATTTTCTGAGTTACTTGCATACTATCTGAATTCTCTACATGTTCATTCTGACAGATGAAGCCCCCAAAGTTTTTGTTTCTGTCAGTTTTGGTATTTTCTTCAGGGATCCCTGAGATTAGTTAAAGAATTAATTATTTTCTAAATTGCCCTGTGCCAATACAGCTTGTAGTCAGGAAGCATGAAGGGAAGGTTCTTTGAAAAGCTGGCTGAAATAAGCATAGCCAGTTAATGTGTGAGAGTGTATATACACAAACTCATACATACACAAACACATACATACACAAATGTAGAGATATGTAGATCTATAAATATATATACATGCATGTGTGTGCACATGCAGAATGTCAGTTGCTGGTATTATTTTTGGATAAAGAAAATCAGTCCAAATTTAGAAGGGTAAAACTAACAGAAAAATTAACAAATCTTTAAACTAATGAAAATTTTAAAATTAAATCTTACCAGGTGGAACATATTTTGAATTGTAAAGGTGTGTTAAGTGAAAGAGAATGACTCTAAATGTATTGTATTGGTAGAGAAAAAAACAAGGAAACAACAAAACAAAAAAAAGAGAAATCTCTTAGCTAGTATCACAGACCTGGTCACCTCTCTGAAAAAGATGCAGCAGAAAGAATCATTGCCAAGAAAGGAAACAAAAGTTATTTGATGCATGGGCCTTCTTCTTTCTCCGCTGCAGCTTAGTTCACATGAAGAGCAGGAGTGGATTGATGAATATTCTACATGGGATAAATCTGAGACTCTTAAATAAAGTAATGCAGTAAAATTAAAACCAGAAGCACAAATGTTTTATATATCATATATTGAACTTGTGAAACAGTCATTGTTGGAGAATATTATTGACAAAAATAACCAAGGAGATGACTAAAAAGGCAGCAATGGGAATAATGATGACATGAACTGAATTACCATCAGCAGTTACAAATATTATAAATGAGGGATTTTTTTTTACTTGGTATCCATATTTGGTGACTTACCTTTTTTCCAGTACTGTTGTACCATCACTGGAGGCAAAATACCTAACTTGTCAAAATTATTTCCTGTGACATAAATTTCCGCTGTTTATCCAGTGCCACACCTCTAAAAGTATACAGTTAGTTCACACATACCTGTTAGCCACACCAAAGTCATGCAGTGATACTTCTCTTATTGAAAGAGCATTGCTAACATGGTTGGGGCAATCAGCTCTGGGCAGCAGCTCTACCTGGGCAGCATTTGGTACCCCGAGCTAAACCAGACAATTCTTCAGTGTTGGCACTTTCTTATTTACAAACTGCATCAGTCACAAATAACAGTTGCCTTTTTGAAAGTTTTGTTTTGGCAATTCACACATGTGGAACAAGGGTCTCAAATCATAAATGTCATACCTTTGTCGCCAGGATTTGAAGAAATCTGCAGGGTTCCTGTTTGGATGCAAATCCCAGTCATCGCACCTCCTGTGATTCACATCAAAAAAACTTGAAAAAGGTTTTGATTTTGCCAGCTGCTGTGAAGGCAAAACTTCCTTTCAACTCTCACCATCCTATTCAGGGAAGGGTCTGCTTCTTCTGAACAAGGTCTTGTCTCTCACCCTCTTGCACCCTCATCTTTGAAATCTAACAGGTAAATTGAAAGTTAGTGGGAAGTGTTTATTCCAAGGTGAACAGGCCCCTGCATTGCTTTGCAGTAGCTGTTAGTACTCTGTGACAGACCAACAAAGTTTATCTTTTCCCACAAATGCCTCAAAATAATGAGATGTGTCAAATTAAACTGCATTTTCCTTTTGTCAAGCATAATCTTTTTTTAATATTTTTTTTTTAATTCTGTGTTTAATGTGTATTAGAGCTCGTGGGAAGACCCATGTTGGCAGCCTAGGCAAGTGAAGTTTTCTTCAGCTCCACAAATCCACTATACACAGACTTCTGCCAAAAAGAGTTCATCCATGTGGTCCCATACCTGCACTCAACATGGTGGGGAGAGCAGGAACTGATGGATCACCACTGCAGACCAAATCAAGTAAGTCCTTCCCAGCAGCAGAATTAACAGCAGAGGTCTAGGAACGAGTTCAAGGAGCAAACTCCCACAAGGAGCTGTGCAGGGCATCCTCCCACAGTATCTGGGCACTACCATCTGGCAGGACACCACACAAGTCCCCCTGGGTGCATGTAGAAGGAGCTGGGTGAACTATGGTAGCCTCGATGGGAATTTCAAAGAAACCAGTCCTGGGGATGCTTAGTAAGACATATGGGTCTCCACAAAACACCACCCGACCCCAAAATTCCCATCTCTCTGAAGGTTGTATGCCCCTCCTCCCCAAGAAAAAAATGTTAAAGAAAACTTGTTTCCTCCTCTGCTATTTTCCTTCTGTCCTTCAGGCTGGCGCTGCTCAGCCTCCACATTCAAGCAGTATGCGTTTCCTCTAGAGCACATTTAAGGAGTACAGACATGATCATTTAAGTGCACACTTTACTTAGCTATCCTTAAGAACACAAAATAGACCCAGAAAAAAAAGACGGTGTCTGTATGCTCATTAAAACGCTTTCAGCCCAGGGCAAGGATTTGATCAAAAGGATTCCTGCCAATGGAAGGGCATGCTGGAGCCATTGTAAGAAGTTATGTGCGAGCGTCTGTCTTCCTTTCCTTTTCTTTCTTGTGCCCTGTCCCTTCCACTGCCACCTCCAATCTCTTTTCTTCCAGCTGGGGGAACAGAAGAGATTTTACTTCCTTGATGACAATTGTGTCCTTTGAGCAGCCAAAGCAAAAGGCACTTTGAGTTCAAATGAGACTGTGACTTAAACCAATATTAGCCAAGACCAACACATGTTTATTGTAATATAAGTAACCTTCATTCTGATCAGCAGGTTTTCCTCACCCCACTGCAGTTTTACTCATTGCTGCTTTCATTCTTCCAAAATGAATAAATGAAATGGCTGCACATTTTTATTCACAGCAGTGGGTTTCAGAACTTCAAATCAGAGAGGCGTTTTGATTTTAGAAATAAACTCCAGAGGAAACAGTTTCAGCCAGAACTTTCATATATTTTTTTTACCAGTTTAAGGTAACATCAAAACTCACCTTTCCAAAAAAATGAAACCTCACAGCATTCTTTTAATCCAAATTAAATAAAGTGTCATCCCTATGTCCTCTTCCTTCATATTTAGAGGGAAAGAAAACTATCCTGCCCATACTTTAATGGTTTTGTCTGCAAATCCTAAATGCTCTGCTGCTGCAAATTTCAAATGATCTTATACAGCCAAAGTCTCTTTGGTGTCAGCAGCTGCCCAGGTAGCAACACAACCACGAGAACGCTGCTGATCAGAACAATGAATGCCAGATCTACAGATGTCATATCAAGGTAGAAATCTTGATGAGCATTGTAGTGACATTACAAAGTGGATTACACATGCTGTATCTGGGTCAGAGAAGGAGTGATTTCAGTAAGGTCAACAAAGTACTTCTGACCAAACTTATTTTTCAACATTTTGAGAGATACGCTTTTGTTTGTTACTTCATGTTGCATCTAATAACAATACTCTCTCTGTTCTCCTGTATCAGTCTGGAAGCAAAGTTAAAAGGAAGGCAAAATACTCCCATGCCTGGGGTTATGCAATTTCAGAGATGGGTTCCAGCTCCCTGCTCTACTTTCCTTCATGACTGGGGGCCCAGCCACTGCTGCCCAGAGAAGCTTTTGAGCTACATGCTCAAAGTGTCTGTCCCTCACTCGCTCTCTGCCTTCATTCTCCACTCAGTGAGAGGATTCTTCCTTTCCAAGTGTGTTGGTGTTTGTCAAAGGAACAAATATAGCAAGATTATACAGTCCCTATGTACTCTAGCCCAGGGATAAAACAAGTACCAAAACATTTATTTTTGGATGTGTGGGTCCCTACATGGCAAAGCTCTCACTGTACAGCACAAAATATACCTCACCTTCAACCATCTTTCCCAGAAATGGACAACAGGACAAAGGCTAAGGAACTGTACCTACATGGGAGGCAGGAGATGAAGTTGCCCTGTCCAGGGAATGTGACCTTTCAAAGATGTTTGGCTTACAGTACTGTGGGTGGAAGGAAGGGACACTCGTGAGATTTTTTTTTGGCTGTACCAACATCTTTTCTTGTCTTAATTTTGAAATTGAATTTATTTTTTTTTTTTTACAAAATCTAGTGCAAAATAAATGCAGTTCTTGACATCTGATATCTTGTGTTTCCAGATTCAATAGGCTCCCTGGGATGCTGACAGCTGCAAACAAAATTGGAAAGGCTGACCATCCCCTCCAGCTGTGCTGGGGCTCCCAGTGCCAGCAGCTCTGGAGCACCCACCATGCATGCTGAATCTCCTGGCTCCTCGACTCTCCCACAGAGAAGAGCCTGGATCTTGTGCCTTGCCACTGGAATGGCTTGGGCAGGATGAGCTGTGCATAGTAAAGACAGTGCAATGAGGCTGTCAGAGAGCAATACCATTGTGTTGGAAAGAGAGGCTCTGCAGGGCAATGCTTGAGCCCCCTTAGTTCTTACCCAAACCACAAACTAGGGGTGCAACTTAGGGATGCACTAGGAAGCACATCAGATAATCCAGTGGCTCTCCTTCTGCCATTAAGGGCTTTGAAACTCATTGCAACTTTCAAATCTTGGGAGAAAGCTAGTTTAATGCTTAAGCATTACTCAGCATGAACTCAAATATGTTTACTTTCATATAGGTCCTTTGCACTGCAATAGCCTTCCTAAAACTGCAGAGGCAGATCTTAAACTGAAACATTGATGTCAGTTCTGAACACCTCAAACCTAAAAGGACATATATGTGCATATACATATATAAACAGTGAAAAAAGGTTTTTCAGTTATCCAACCTAACTATAAACATACTCCAATTGTGTTGTGTCTATTTTTAAAGAAAAAAAAAGAGGGCTATTTCTACTCAGTTGAGGAAGTGGAAATTCTACTATCACAAATCTTCACATTTCTGTAAGAGTCAAAAATAGAAACCAGATCTGTAACTGAAAGCTGTAATTATCAAGACTAACCTTTCCTGACTGAGAAATGCAGAATTGAGGGGGAAAAAAAAAGTTAAGAAAAACTATTCAAAAGCTTAAATAATTCAAAGCAAGCAAAACCACTTCTTTTTCAGTTTTTATCCTGCATATCAAAAAACCTATGAAATACTGTGGTGGTAGTAAGAAGCCTCTGCTGTATTTATTTCTCCATGATGACAGTATACTTTATTGCAGAGCAGTGGTACATGTGTCAGATACATCTAATTCAACAAGGGTATGATCCAACACTCAAGGAGCACAACTAAGATTACCCCATTGACTTCTATAAGCATTCCTCCAAGCTGCTCTCGGGGCTGCATTACTTTCCTTAATGGATAATTTTAAGCTCACATCTGTGTTCTGAAACATTACTCTTGGTACATTAAGAATGAGTTTATCTGCTTTTATTATGGTTTATGGTTCATATTCTATCAATATGCCACAATCCAAGGCTTAAGTTTGATGTTAAATAATCAACATATTTAAGGAGAAAAACTAAAGCCACCCCACTATGTTTTAATTAATTTTTACCACATATATAAATAATAGGCAAAATTTGTTTCCATTAGGAAGATAAGCTTTCTTCAAAGCAGTTCACTGTTTAAGGCTTTAAATTTTGCCAGCACTTGCACAAGGTTGCAACAAACCTTGACTTATTTACAGAGAGATGTCAAGTGCAGATAAAACCACTTAATGATCCACCAGTTCTTGCTAAACACATTTTCCTTCCATGCCCTTTCTGAAAGCAGGTAAGATAGCACTCTTCTTTAGCATATTCTTAAATTACTTGAAATAAAGGTTTTACAGAACAGGTGAACCAATGGGGCTTATGGCCTCAAAGCACTTAGGGTTAAAAATAACAACAAAAAAAGTCCTTGGGTATTTATTTGAAAATAATTATATAGTAACAATAGAAAAAGCAAAACCCAAAATTTTGGTTTGGTTTGGTTTGGTGTCTCATTCAAGACCAGGTATTTTCTGTGACAGAAACTGTCAACTTTCAATTTTTGAACTTCTGTCAGATTTGCGGCAACAACAACAGCAAATAACTGCCCCAAATGCCTCAAGCATTGAGGAGAATATATTCCCATCAACAGAAACATTTGACCTCTGCTTGTCTGAGTGCATTCCAGTTTCTCTATGTTTGTTCATAAGGACTCTGCCTGAGTGGACATCAGCTTGCAGCAAGGGCTGACTTAGTAAAACCAATATGTTGCCATAGGGACCCTGATGTATTTATCAGAATTTCCTCTTCCCTTGTGTTCAGCTGTTCCTTGCATGGGATAAGACTGGTTTTAAAAAAAAATCAACAACCCAACCAACCAACCAACCAAAAAAAAAAAAAAAAAAACCAAAAAAAACCCGCACAAACCAAACTAAACAAAAAAAAAAAAACCAAAATCTCTAACCAAACAAACAAAAGCACAAAAGCCAAACAAGAAAAAAACAAACAAAACACAAAACCCCCCCTCCAGTGTTCATTGCTTCTTATCATTGCATTTGATGCAGGTCTCAGGCAACCTGGCAGTATTTCTTTGTGCTCACCTTAGAAACGTGCACCTACAGGTTGTCTTCTGGGCCATGTTGCAAGCCCTTGGAAGTCAATGGAAAGTGTCTGTGTGCCTCTGTTGGGGACAGTACTGCTGCACAGTAAGCAAGAGAGGAGTCTCCTTCCACCTCATTCATTTCTTTGTCTCTTCTCCCTGTAGGATTAGAGGTGGTAACCTCCTACACAGACATCTGGGAGGTAAAATGTCAACATTGACATTGACTACTCCTGCTCTAAGGAGGAACTCGAAGTTAAGAAATGAGGGAGAGTTATAACATGGCATAATTTCAGGACTCCCAGACTGAATAAGGTGTGTATTCCCCACGTGTGACTGGTGGTGGTGCAGCAGGTGAGGAATGGTTCTGAACCTGAAGGATTTTGAACTTCTTTATTAACTCTGCAAGGAAGGTGGTGAGCACTTGGAGCACTAGTCATCACGCACCTTACTCTAGATTCCTCCCTCCTGTTACTGCCTTGGTCATTTCCCTGGGAAAATGCACCTCTCTCCCCATGTGAAGTGAAGCTGACCAGGACGAGCCCTTTTCCCCCTCCAAGCTGCAAGCAGTGAAAGGAGAGCTATCAGCAGGGTCTGTTTACAGACACGGTTTGAGAAAATCCCCCTCTCCCCCTCCCACAGGCTCAGCACACACAAGTGCCACATGGAAACAACAAACAGAACGTTAGTCATTTCCTCCATGCTGCCAGCTGCTGAGGGTTTGCATAAGAAGAACCCTTGGACTTCAGCTTATTTCTTAAAACACCTCTCGTACCAAATCTTTCAGCAAACAGATGCTGGACCAGTGCCAGCAAGGCCAGTCGAGTGCTATTTCCTGGCATGCCCTGCTGCCTTCCCCACCATCATCACCCCCACTCTCTCCCATTGCTCACCCCACAACTACAGACCTCCTGTCTGATAGGGACTGTCTTTTTGAAGCCTTCTGCCTACATTGCAGTCATGCAGATCCAGGGCAGATGCTCAGGCTTAGCTGCTGCTTTCGCAATTAATACTTAGGTGATGGTGGGATCTAAAAGTTTCGGTTACGGATCAGGGTCCATGTGACACTGCAGGACTGAGTGACAAAGGAGACAGCCTTTGCCCCCAGAAAACAGTCAGTCAACAATCAGTCAGGAAATAACCTCTGTGTGAATAACAAAAATGGGTGGGATGAGCCAACAACAAAAAGAACAAATTTAGCAAAAAAGTCAAAGCTTCAACCTCGTAAATGAGATTGTCATTTTGATATGAACCTTGCTTCTGAATCAGAACGTGAAAGCATTGTGCTTTTGATGCTCTCAAACACTTTGTCTTGTCTCTCATTTGTTCTGTTTGTTCTGTTTCCTCAAGCCTTCCTTTGTCCTTCTCAGGGAACCCTATGCCAAGGGATACCTGGCACTGGCTTTCATTGATTCAAGTAATTCCTATGCTTTAGTACACAATAGCCATTACCCCTGAGATCATCATCACATTTGAAGCTCACTGCCTCATCTCTTCACATCCAGGTGAAACATCTGCCCAGGCAGGTGGAAGGATGGCAGCATGTCCTGCTTCCATGCCCTCTCCCAGACATTTCACTGAAGCATTTCCACAATGTGGAGCAGAAAGAGCCAAAATGAAGACCCCAGGAGGTAGGATGGAGTGGTCAATCTCCTGGTTCTGTCAGGTGGCCCTTGCTGGGAAGATCAGCCCAGGGTCTCAGGACTGCTGCAAAGCACTAGAGTTTCAAGTGAAACAAAAACAAACTTGAGTTTCTGCAGCTGATTCAGACACTCTGTTCCCTCTGTACACTGTACTCTATCAGAAACCTTTATTTCCCACCTTGTTCTGTTGGTCCACATAAGCTTTCTTTTTTCTTTATTTTGGTTTTACTTCCTGGTGAGTTTATTACTGGGATTGAGTACTCTCAGGCACCATGCTCATCTAGTTTAGCCTACAAATGTGTGTATCCTCTTTGTCACTACTTTATCCCTATGTGACCACCTTTTCTATTTCTTGCTTCCACCAAAACAATCTGTATAGTAAATTGTCAAATATACATTACTTACCTTTACAGGAAAGGCATGTCTTGCTTCAGTTCTAATTATAAGTAAGGTACTCTTTTGAAAATTTATTCTGACACAGAGCAAGCTGGTGGGATATTTCCCATTTTCTGTACAATTTGGTTTTCTTACTTCTCAGTCCTCAGCACCAAAATCCCAGGAAATTATTTTCTGTATCGGTTCCCCATCTTCTTATGTGAACACACTGAAGAGGTGCATCCATTAATGTTTCTGTCTATGTCTGCCTATGCTGTCAATAAATCATGTTCACCACATCTCCTTCACTGACTCCCTGTTCCTTACATACTTGAATACTTTCTTATTATTTATGTTAACCTCCTCTGTAATCTTACTGCATTTTTACCAGTTCTTGCCTTATCATTGTTTACTGTCTCATTTTGCAGTCGTGCTCAGAACCTCTATAATAATCTCACATGCAGCACTTAGTACATTTTTTTATATATTTGTTCCTTAATCATTGGTCTTGGAGGAAAATGGTTTTCTTTGTTTGTTTCCCTTTTGGAGCTCAGTCATAGATGTCTCTATCTTTCATTCTTTCTAAAAATATATATCAATGTTAATACCAAAGTTTTCATCTGAACTCAAGCTGATCATAAGCTTACACTCCTCAACCAAAAAACAACTTTCCAGGAACAAAAGAAATGAAAATAAATAATGAAGATATATGAATATGGGTTTCCATGCTGAAAACTGTCTGCCAGGTTCCTGTAGTGTGTGGGTATTGCCTCAGGACAATATTCTAAGTCTCTTACAATAAACTTTTTCTAGGCTTTACAATCTTTTGTTTAGTTTGGGGTTTTGGGGTTTTTTTGTGGGTAGTTGGTTGGTTTTTTTTTTACTTTGGGTTTTGGTCCCTACCTTATATCTCCTCATTGCTGGTCTTTTCCTCCCTCCCCATCTCTTCATGTAGGTGGGGAAAGTAGGTATAATTCGGCACAAAAGTAGAGTTAGGGACACGTGGAAATACACAGGCTGAGCTACCCCCTGAATTCAGACACAGGATTCTGTTGGTGTACTAGAACTAGAGTGCCCAATACATTGGAAGAAATGTTATTTTCCAAGTATTCATGCCAAACTTGCGGACACTAATCTTTGTAACCAGCCATGCTGCTGAAGACTAATGAGAACTAAACACGTATTCCAAAGCATGAGGGAGTATACTAAATATAACTCCTCTGACAACATTAAACACTGATGTGTCTTTCAGTACTCACAGAAAAGGGCAGCTGCTCAAGCCAATGCTGTTTATGCGTGAACAAACTTTCCGTGCTGTATTTTCTAATTCTCTTATTCTGTTATTTCTTGTGAATTTGGAAAAAGTCTTCGACTTGGTTGCTAGATTAGAAATCACTAAGGTAAGTAGAGTTTTCTCTGTGTAGACCAAGATACACCACCAGTCACTGATTCATTTTCAAGAACTATAGGACACTCTTGGCACTACTTGATCAGAAAGCAATGGATAATTTTATATTTTATGTTCATATATATATATGTGTCTTAGGATACTCATTTGCTAGATCTTCCTTCACATTGATCAGTGAGTGACAAAAGGGAACAAAATTGCAAGCACAGGACTTCTTACTAGAATTCACTGTGAACCTATCAATTGAATGATCTAGTTGGAGCAAAGCCTTTCATCAACACTGTCACTCTATTGATAGGTACTGAAACAGAATGCAAGAGAACAGCCAAGACAGCGAGAAGCCCAGTGAATATGGCAGTAGTGAAGGAGGTAGAAGACAGTCTGAATCCCTGCTTTGCCTAATGTAATCAGGGACTTGTTACTCTGATACTGCAGGCTGAGTGTAAGCTTCATCTGACCCCTTATAGATGCCTTCAATATAGGCTTCTACATCTGAGCTCATCATCCATACTGTATTATGGTTGATGGAGAGAAGCAGGAATTTTTAGCACATGTTATTTAAGCCCTAAGTAGACTGCTGCTCTCCCATTAGCTGTAAGTGAAGCCAGAGGGAGTGAATCAGACAGAGAGGTCTACCCTGCACACCCTGAAGCTGAGAAAGAACCCCTCTGGACACTCAGTCAACTTCCCAAAATGAAACAGTTTGAGGAGGAAAGGTAAATAAGGTCATCCCACCACCTACAGATAGGTATGGTCACCTATCTTGGTCAGTGGGCTGCCTTTTCCAGGTGCTTGCTGCTGCAGTATTCCAACATCATCTACCCTTCTCTGTTGCGTGCAGGTTGCTTTCACAATACACTGTGAATTTTCAAGGCAATACCATGTTCTGGTCTGCTCTTCTGCTTGCTTTTCTCTTTCTTTTAATCTGAGGTGAATGATATACTTCATACCTGTCAGCTCATCCTCTAGTAAGTCCACATCAGGTCATGTGCTCATATAGTAGTTACCACTTCATTTTTCATGTTGGGGTTATATATACTAATTTCCACACCACCCTGGAAGGCTTCATGGGTAACCAGGTACTGTCAAATAATTTCCTTTAACTGAAAAGAAGCTTACTGGTTTCCATGCCAGAGGCTTGTCATATCAGTTGTGAGATTTGGTGGGTTTTAGTATTTATCAGCAAGTAAGGTATTTTTCCCTTATCTACAGCTGCTAAAAGAAAAGGAATAGTTCATCTCTCTCTTAATGCCATTGTTTCCTAGCCTGATTAATTTCTCCTTCATTCTTGCCTTTTAGGATAAGTATTAGTTTCCTTTGGGGTTTCTACTTTTGCACAGAGACACTTATTTCTTCAGACTACTCATGCCATAAGAAATGGAAGGCTACAGTTTAGAAGCTCTGGAGCATCAATTGATATACCTGAGAGGGCCAAGGTGTAAAGGTATTAATAGAGCTGCCAGGGACAGCCAGAGGCAGCCACATAATTTAGAGCAGTGTCAGGGCTGTTCTAAAATATGCAGGTGTTCATGACCCCCACTGAACTCTCCATTAGCCAAGGATCATTGCAACTATTAGCCTCTGCTGCTGTATTCCCTCACTAGGCTGAATTAGGATGAATTTCAATTACTGCTCCATTCCCTTCCCTTCTGTCTTTATAGCCTCTTTCAAGAAATATCCCATATCCCATTTCCAACACATTACAATATTCCAGTCAAATTTCATTAGTATAACTTCCATTTGCTTAAATTTCTTCCTGTGTCTTATGTGTTTGTGTTGCCTCCTCTTGAGCATTTTCTTTCTGGTGATAGACCATGTCACTGGATCCTAACTACTCCCCAACTTCAACTTAATTGATCGCACTTGGCATGTTTCCTAGAATTAGGACCTGAGTAGCCTCAGACTATACAAGCTTGGCTGTTCAGCTGACCGTGTGAGATGGCAATCTTGCATTACTTCTGGAAACCCATTCCTCCGCCTCACTTCTGCATCGTAGCTGTTCCAATCAATAGCTGAGTAATTAAAATCCCTCATGATCAATGTTCTAGCTGTTTTACAGACTTCTCTTATCTGTAAAAACATTTCCCAACCTACTTTCTTTGCCTGCCCTGGGGTTCTGTAGCAACATCCAGGAATAGCATGACTGCATTCATTGTCCTTTCTCAGCTTCTGCCCGAACAGTCTTTGCTCTGACAGGCAAAACATTTGTAGTGTTTCCTGCCCTGGATATGGATATATACTGCTATCTCTGCTGTGATTGAAGAACACAGCCTGTCCCCTTTAATAAACTTTGCATGGCCCTACTCTGTTTTCAGTCCCTTCTAGCTCACACATTCCAGGAATATCACACTTAGCCTTGGAAATGCATGTTTTCAATTGGTGACCTTATTAATATGCTCACAGCATTTGTATAGAAGCTATTTTCTCCTCCCACCTTTGCTTTACATTCTCATTATCTCCTACAACGACAACCAGTGGATACATTACCGAGAGATCCATGCATTCCCTCCTTTAAATTCTTCTCCTCCCACACCACTAATCTAAAAAAATGGGTAGATCTTTTCCTTATTAGTGGGCAATCTGTTTGCTCCCATAGGGTGTGGAATAATACAGGCCATCTCTCCTTTGTCATCTTGCTTTCCCTCTTTTGTTTTTTATGACACCTCAAAGTATCACACTACCTCTTACCACACTGATGCTCTTCCCCCTCCCCCCCAATTAATTTTACTGTGTTAAAATAAACCAATTGCATACTGGAAAACACTATTATGCTACTTTCTTCTTCCACTGGCTAACTGAGGCATGTAAGGCTTTCAAATACCTGTATGTTATCCCTCTACATAATTTAGAAAAATCACCATCCATTATGCTAGATTCTTTTTAAGGCTATTTTATCTGTCATAGCCCAGTGACTAAAAATCCTCTACCCCTTCTTCTGAAAGCATTTGAGTCTTGTGCATTTGTGTGAGGATTTGTAAATGACCTGTCTGCAACACCAACTCTGCCATCGACACTTCTCTGATCTAATTGTGCTGTAGATTTCCCTATGCCCATTTCATCATCTTGTGAGATCATGTCTTCTGAATTGTTAAAACTCTGGGAAATATTCTGGGCACTGGTACAAGACCCCCTCTCTTTATTACACTTCTTCCCTGCTTTACTACCTCTTCTTAGTTATCCAGCCACTGTCCTTTATATTCCCCTGCTTCTGCTGGAATAGGGTTGCTTCTCCCGCACAAGGCTGTGCTTCCAATGCACTCATCCTGCAACTCGCTCACAGCTGGTTCTCCTCCTCCTCTGTCACTCCTTCGGAGTATGAAACCAGCCATCTGTCATCAGTGAACCTCTCATATTCATTGATCTTCCCCAGCACATCAACCTATCTTTCTAATTCCACTCTCCAGTTTCTTAGTGCCACAGCAACTGGCAGTGCATGTACATGCATGTGCACATGCACACACAGAGAATATTGTTCTGCCTTTTTTTCTAGTGCCCATGTTCAAACACACAGCAGCTGAAAAATAAATCCTTTTAGCTTTTTGGTTTAGAAACCAGGACAAGTAGAGGATGACTGCAATTCAGTTACAGACAGTAACAAACAAATTGCACATTATTTCATGAAACAATGAAGAAAGAAGAACCTAAAAATAACATGAAATATCCCTGGTTATTGAGGAGTTGCATTTATGAGGTGTGGTGCCCAGCCAAGCACTACAGCTCCTACAGAAGGTTCTGGGTTGACTTACAGAGCTTCTTTTCCCTTCTAGCATGCAGTGCAGCACGGGGTGGGGTACAGAAACAGAGCTGTGAACTCTCTCTCTCTGACTGATATGGATCCATTCTCTTCTGATACCATCTCTAACTCTTTTCTAACTCCACCTTTGGTCCTCTCACCTTTCAATTGTTAGCTCTTGTCCCGTGTTTTCAAAGAACCCAGTTCAGTGGAACCTTCCTCATGGCTAATGCTAGTAGCCACAATGGTGCAAGAAACAAAATCAACAATTATAATACTAATATCCAGTTACTATGAGGTCCATCCTTCCACAACTTAAGTAAAACCAGAAGGAGCTACTACTGTTATATGGTTTACAGGGATTTATTTGTTTGGAGCTCTCCTAATAACTAATGCTTAGATCCAAACTGTACTTGTTCTACTAACTCAATCCCAGACTGATCAACAGGGAAATCAGGCTGGCTGAAAGCAGTATCCAGGCTTTCTGGTTTCTTGGATCTATTTCTCTTAAAGCATGCAGTAAGGTCCTCTACTTTATGTGTACAGTTCTGCTGAAATCAACCAGACTCTAGGATGGTGGTGACTTCTGTTCTTGGACTGCACAAAGACATTTATGTTTTTAAAACAAAAAAAATCTATGAAAATATGACTTGTCTTCTTTCACCTGCCACTAAATCAAGCTGCAGTCTCATAATTTCCTTACAAGAATCTGATGACATCAGATTAAAATCTACAAGGCAATACAGCTCACATCAAACCTCATGGGCCTGTTTGCAATCATTGTAAAGTTCTTCTGCGTCAGCCTGCCTGTTGCATACGAACACTATATCCCTCTGCAAAAAAATCCCTGTGACATTTTTGGTAGAAGATATTTACTGCACATGAACAGTGGCTGATTGTTTTTTAAATCTCGGATATCTTGTCTGAGTTTACCTTTTTTTCCCTCAAAATGCCAAAACTGATTAAAACGTATGATCAGTTAATCTTTGTCAAATTCCATCATTATAGTAATATGCGTTTGCAGTTGAGTAATGGAAAGAAGGGGCATATTTTACTACCCAAAGCCCTTGTTTTCCACATCTGTGCCTTTTCTTACTTTTTCTTGAACCTTGATCTTAACCCATACCTGTGACCCTGCTAATTCATATACAAAAATTAGGAGAAAAAAACTTGCCCTATAAGGAATAAACATGGGTGTCTCAAATGGCAGAACAAGGCTAGGTTTAAGCAGCTGAATTTCACCCCTGTGTTTAAATGCCTATTGAAGCACAATGTTATTGTGGGGGAGGCAATACTTGCACCTTTGTCTCCAGGCTCAGTTATGTACTGTAATGGGCACACAAGGAAAAACACAGGGAGATGTGCTGTAACAAGTTGTGCCAAGGGCTCTTTCACAACTCACCAGCCAAGTAAAAATGAACAACAAGAGATTTGGGAACTGATTCTTTTCTGTAGTTGCAATTCACTCCCTCCCTCAAAGGCTGAGCATGCCAGAAACCAAACCAGCTCTAGTACCCTGAATACTTGTTTGGCTCAGGCCCAGCCATTGCTGAGTGAAATAGGGCCTTCTGCTGACTGGGGTCAAGACTATCTCTGTACTGCTCTCATGTTACCAGAGAACAACCTCTCTTCTCAGTGAATCTCTCCAGGGATTGTCCTCATTTTCTGTCACACTAGAGCAGGGATGAGCAAGGATCTCAATGTCTTTCAAGCATGGCACTAATGTCTCAGGGACATTGCAAGATGCTGTGATCTCCCAGTCTACTGCTTCCACCCTTAAGAAACAAGGTGCAGTCATATACCTCCCAGAAATCCAGTTCATCAATTCACGCGTGTGCGCAGATTTAAGGGGCATGCTCTTCACTAAGAATTAATAGCAGCATTACAGTTCTTCACTTCTTCGTCTATCTTCCTACACTTTTATGCCTCCCTGCATGTTGCAGAAAAGCTTACCTTTTGTCATTCCAAGTTGTTACTCTACCTCACTTTCCCTTCAAAGTTGAAGACACAGCTGAGCTTCTTGTAATTTAAGGAAATAACCTCCCTGCAGCAACATTCACCCAATAGTGCATCTACAACTGATGCACACTGCTAGGACTGATGGCTCAGGGAAAAGATAGAAATGTGTAGGCTGTGGGTGGTGGAAGGGAAGAGCTGATGGGTGGAACTGACTGTTAAACAATTTAATTGCTTTTTCTGTTTTGCTGTGAAGAAATATGCAGTGTAGCCATCTCAGCTCATCTACTGACTTTTTTTTCTGTGCAACAACATATATAATTAAACATAGGTAGCTGGACACTTAGTTCTGCATTTTTTAAATACTCCATTGTATAATACTGTCATACTTCATTTCCACATATAAAGAATAAACCATGTAACTCATCCGGGTGTCAGAGATCTCAAACGACTAGCGTCTGTAAACCCTGGAGGGAATGCTAAATTGAGCTGAAAACTTTCATTCCAGCACTATGCATCCACTTTTCCTGTTAACCTGTTTTTCCCACAATCAGAGGATTTTGGGTTTGCTTGAGGCAATATCTTTTCAGGAAGGAGAAAGTATGTGATGAGATTCCTGTTCTGATTTTAAAAACTATCCAGAAAGAGAGTGTGGGAGGACACAGATTGGATAACAATGAATTAAAAAGAAAAAAAAAAAGGGGGGGAGAAACCCACTTCAGTACTGAAGATTGCAGTGGCTCAAGTATTTGTTGCACTCCAATATCTAGAGTCGTGAGGGGAGGTAAATGCCTAAGTAGAGAAGTCAGTTCGGTGTATGAAAGATGGGACCTCACATCTTCCATCTGCTTGCAGTGACTTGAACCTATACATTTTCATTTCCACAGATTTGTGCTAACCAGTGGTCCATAAAACAGGCTAGGATGCTGTGAATATTCTGTTAAAGCTGTTTCACTACATCTGGAAGACACTGATATTCACCTGGCCAGAGGAATAAAGGAGCACGACTTTAAAATTCCCTGGTCATATCAGAGTCCTAGTCAAGATTTTGGAATAGATAGAGCAGAGATGGGGACTAAGGGAATATCTCCTTATGTCAACACAACACATATTGATAGGAGCTGAGGTGTCCACTCACAATTGCATAAGCACTCTTGTAGAGCAAACAATGTCAGTAACTTGTGCCTCACTCTTATACTTTTCCAAATACTTTGCTTAAAAGACTTCTGAGAACTTGAGATGCTAAAACATGACTTCTAAAAGTGGCAGTCTGAAGTTTCTGCATGAAGAAAACACCATGGAACTTCAGCCACTGGCTCTCTGATTTTTCAGACTGCCAGCACTGCTGGTTGTACCTTGAAGGTACAAGGATGGAAAGACTCACTGGTTAATAACATGAAACCAGGCCTGGAAGCACCATGTTGCTCCAGGGAATGCTACACGGTAGCAGTACAAACTCAAGTAATAGGGCAGAAAAATACTGTCAGATGAGGAAATGTTTGCGAGAATTGAATATTGGCTAAACAGTTCATTAAATCCTTCATAGTCCCATCATTGTTTCTCATTTCTTGTCTCAGTCCTGTCTCCGCCAAGAACAAGCTGCTGTAAAGCAATTTCCCAGAACCAAGAATGCCAAAGTACTTCTCAGTTCTAGTAGTTCATTTCTATTTTACTTTGGATTAGATATGAAGTGGTTGCTTTTATGTGAGTGAAAGAATGTGAACAGAGAATGAAATGAAATTGAAAGTGTGGTAGAAGTAGCTACAGCTGCCTTAGACTCCGGGGAAAATAATGCTGTAGCAACAGACATAAAGTTGTAACAGAAGGTATGAGAAAACAGCCAAAAAGTCTCCAGTGTTGGTTTGGATGACAGAGATTGCACGGAACTCTTCCCACAGAAAACTGTGTGTGCCAATCTCTTTAGCACTCCTGACTTACAGCTAACATGGGTCATCAACAGACAATTCGTTTTGGGACAAATCACGATAGATTTCCAAAGCTATGTGTAGGAGGAACAGGACTGAGCAAAGCTTGTGTGTTAATCATCATTCTGACAAAAGGCATCTATTTGATCTTTAGTACTTGGTCACGGGCTCCGTGTGACACAGTGGACGTTGTAGAGAGATGATGAGTGTGGATCTTATTTCATTATCCATGTGCTCATGTACGGAGAGACAGTTCATACAGCCATCTGGTCTCACTGTGCAGTCATGCAACAGTTTTTCAGATCTTTGTCTTCCGATTGGCCTTCTTTCACTCTAATTTTCTGTCTTGTTTGAGCTAAGAAGGACAAATGACTAGAAAGCAAAGCTTGCTTTTGTCTGTCAGCTCACAGTATCACACGAGTGTATTTATACCGGTATCAACTATAGAGCAATTTGCAAGTATGAAGAGGGACAGAACAGCCTTAGAGCATCCCCAAAAGGGCAGAAGAGAGTTATTTTTGCTTTTCCTCTCTTCACCTGCCCTCTATGTTGGCATATGAGCTTAAAGAGGAGTCAAAAATAAAAGCAGGGTATATATACTAACTTATATACCAACTCTTCAAAACCAACCAGTGGTATGGAACAAACCATATTTTGACTCTATTAATCCTGTCTTCTACCTCATAATAATAAATAGATACTGACTCTTATCACACCTCTTAGCTGTTTTGCAGCTAAAACCCACTCTGGTCCCCAGTTCGTGCATACAAGCAGTTGATACAAATAGTACCTCCATACATTTGAGGTCATACTTACCAGATGTTAGAACTAATTAGGGCTTTCACAGCTTTTGGGTTTTTTTACTGGCCACTGCTCTTGGTCTATTAAAGTCAGTTAAAACAAAGCAGTTTAGCATGCTGAAGTCCGCTTTAAGTCTGACAGGAAAAGCCTTAGAGGGCAAGGGTCTTGTATTTCCCACTCTGTATCTCAAAATCCTGCAGCTTCTCAGACGTCCAACCAATCTTAACTTCATCTTGAACAAAAAAGGGTATCGAGAAACCCAAGCCGAGCACAGAGATTTGTCTGAAAAAATTGGCTAGACAGAGACTCTATGGGATATCCAGGAGTAGCCTATGTTCTTCTCACTCCATGCACTTTTTGTGCTGGATAGACAACTCACTAACAACCTGTATGCCAATTGCTTTAAGGAGAGGAAAGGACAGGCTCAGGGATGAAAAGAGACAACCAGAGAGTTATAATTCAGACTTTCATAGAGCTTTTAGACTCAGATGCTCCTGATATTCATTTGTAAAACCATGTGAACTTTCTCACTGAAGGAATAGCAGCAGTGATACCATTGTGGGGGAAAGAAAAGATCTCAAGCTTTGAAAATATGACCATAAGTGCTTTGCTGAATAGTGTTCAAGTGGGTTTGAAACTAGGCAAAATGAGTTTGTCTGTCCCTACTTAAAACCACAGATTAGATAAGTATGAAAATATTTTCTCTGCTAAGCTATCAGCACTTGGCTTCTCTTTTAATTATAGTCAAATAATGTAACAAAGGGCAATTTCCATAACATTTATTCTAACAATTTCTTACATTTTACATTACAAAATTGTTCTGAACTTTTATCAGGGCATGTACAACACCTACTACTTTGTACTTTACCTTGATGCTGATGCCTCTGAAAGAGCAGTAAAAGAGAGATACCTGTTAATTGCCAGGCATCTCGTCTTCAAAGAGCTGTTTGGAAAGGCACCATAATTGTTGGACACTTTGTACTCTTAAATATACTGCACAGGTTTTGGTGATATGCCATCTCACTACCTGAAATCACTTGATTTCTGAGAATGTGTTGACTCTATTGTCTCAGTTTCCACTTCTCAGCCTGGTGCTTCTTCAGTTGTACACACACACTGTTCACTACGGGTGAGTAGGTAGCTGATCCTGAGAATCACACCCGTTCTCTTCCCTAGAGGACTATTATGAAAAATCATGAAGACCAACCACTTGTGCTACCCCTGAGTTGCATCCCATTTTTTCCCCAAACTTGAATCGGGTGCTTCCTCTGAGTCTGAACAAATGATGGCCCATGTTTCAGGGAAGGAACCTTATCCTAGTTGTCAGGGAATGTTAAATTAACAGGGAAATGCTCAGTGAAAATATTAGTGGCATCTTTTTTAGGGAAGAGCATTTGAAACTAAAGAAATTATATCCTTGAAACAAAAAGGAAGAGTGAAGGGTCTTCTACATTATTATTTAACGAAATGTCATAGAAAACCAAAGCATGAAATATTTATAAACTCTGCTTTGAAGACCCCTATAAAACTGCTACTGAGTTTCTTTAAAATGAATATGCAGTCCATGATTTCAAAGCTTACTATATCAGGTCCTCAAGGTCTTTTAAAACAATTCATTTTCACTTCAGACATGAAAGGGAAAAATAAACGTAACAAGTCTCAAAGAAAGCTCAAATCTTTGCGTTTCGGGTTATGGTTTTGGTTTGCTCTTTTTTATTGATCATTTATGTACTAATTCTAAAATGCATTGCTCATATTTAATGTCACACACTGGAAAAGTAGTTCATCTAGGCTGAATTTAAGGAAATAATGTATCTTTTTTAAACTCAAAAAATTAATTTGGAAGAGTTCCTATAGTTAAAAAAAAGCGTCTAAACCACATTGGTCAATATTAGCAATAATGTTATCTAGTAAATGTTTCCTCAAGAAACTTCTCATCCCAAGTGTTACTTTAATTGTTGTTAAAGTTGAACCCAATCTAATTGTCCCCTCCATTACATTAAGAATGGTGTCCCTCATGCAGCCTTAGCCAGTGACAACAGACTTGTTAAAAGTGAAGTGTTTAATGTCAAGTCTGTAAAAGGGAATGAAAGAATCATTTAAATTTGAGACAAAATATCCCATTGCTGCATTTTCAAAGAAAAACCAATCATTTGCAAGACAAATCATCATTTTTCCACAGCAGACAGCGATTGTCTTTCTGAAAGGATATTAAATTCCTAAAATGTTATGCCTTATCTGAAGCCCTAAACTCCTCTGTTCACAGCACAACATCAGAGAAGTAGTAGTTCTTTGTTTAATGGAAACAAAATCCCCAGCAAACTAGGGCTATTCATCCTCCTTTCTCAGAGCTTTCTTAGGAGCTTTAAGATATTTTTCTGCTGATGACTTTGTGCATTTCCATCTGGAAGGCAATGATTTATTTTTCCATTTTCCGAAAGGAACTGGAGTGAACATGGCTGTTTATTTTTCTACTTAGATAGTGCCTTACCATGCCAAGACAACTCTGAGCACCAGCCTCATCAATTAATATCAGCACCACTCTGAGAATGGTGTTTGCTAAGAAACTGTTGCTACAGAACAAGCAAAATGAGGACAAAACATTGGGCCAAATGCTAGAAGAGGCAGAGGGGAGCCAGGATCTGTGGATCCTGGCCCAAGGAGCACAGACGGGGTAGTGCTGTCTCCCTGGCATAATCCCCTCCTCTGCAGACCACCCGCCTCCCCACCACCACCTCCTGGCTTTGGGCTCTACACCTGGGTAGGAGGGGCTGAGCTGGGATGCCATTCACACACCATATGGAGCCTTCCTCCATGTGCAAACCAGCATAGCTGAACGCTGATTCAGCTGGGGCTGTGAAACCACACCTCGAAAGGCATCTGTGGTACTTTGGGATATTCCTTCATCTAACCAGGCACGAGCCAGCCTTGGAAGAGACTCTCAGAAATAGCTCCATGCACCAGTCGCCTTCCTCATATTTAATAAAAGTGAGGGGAAATGGCAAGTTCACCTTCCCAAGTTACACATCAGATACACTGGAAGCCTTAATTGATGCTGCTGAAATGCTGCTGAACTTGCAGCATTCGGACAGAAAGTGAGAGCTCTCAGTGACATTTGCCACAGCGTTTTTCTTCATCTGGATGGTTGCTCAAAGAGGAGAGGTTGCTCAGTGGACTGTCTTTTCTCTGTATTAGCACACATGTGTGTCTCCAGCTATGCCTCATCTGTGTATTTCTTTGTTCCACTCTCTGTGGTCCCATATTCTTGCAGCAGTCCCACCAGAAGTGTTATGTTAGTGACCTTTAGCAATTGCTTTTCTTGATCTCCACAAGTAACAACCTAAGGTATCTTTTTTGTGCTATCTGTAGTGGCGAATAGCAAAGAGAAAACTATATGCTTTGACCACCAAGGCACGAATGCCTTTTTGGGCCATAATGGTGAGAGTGTGCCATAATTGTGAATGACAACAATCAACTGCTCATGGAGGAGTATACAGACTAAGTAGCAAGGTAAACAAAATAAACACGAGCACAGAGAGGAGGCAGAGGAGGAAGAGAAAGAGAGGCTAAAAAGCAGGAGTAAATGGTTTATTTAAGATCCCAGAGAAAGGTACTAAAAGAGCCAGAGATAAGACTCTTTTCTTACCTCCCAATTCAGTGTTCTGCGTATTGTAGCACATAGGCTTGATTGCTTTGCTGCCACAACAGACCACTCATTGTACACTTCAAAGCTGATATTAATATTTTCTCTGCTACTTTACACGATCCCTTAAAAAGGAATCTCTCTGCCTGAATGTAAAAACTATTATCAGGCATCAAGTTGACCAAACTCTGCCCAGATGTTGCAGCGTGGTTGCAAACTATATGTCAGCTGTTCTTTTTGCTGCTCACCATGCAGCCAGCCTGTTCATCTGGCCATATGGAAGATCCATGGGAAAAAAAGAATAGCTATTTGTGCATTGGTATTGAAAGTCAGAATAATACAGCCTTTAAGATTTAATGGGTACTCAAGCTGGCTTACAAATAACCTGCTTTGTCTGCATTATTTTGTCTGTGTCTTTCCTTATGAAAAACAAAGAATAGAAAAGAAAGATCAAAGATTTCAAAAGCAGCTTTATTTTGAAAGCCAAAATGCCTTACTCCATTCTAACAACGGGGAAGGCTTCTATAAACAGGCTTGACTCACACTGCACCTTGGCCCGCTGCAGCAGATGAAAGCTCCACAAGTATTTCAGCTCCCTGTGCCTTCCTGCATTCTCTCCTTCCCCACAGACATGGAGCCCACAAAGACTGAGGTTCAGTCCTCTTCCTGCCTGAAGTTACCCTGCCAGCCTGCCTGGAAAGCCTTCTGCATGGTAGAAGTAGCAGCAGCTCCTGAGGGAAGGGGAGCACACAAATTACGAGAAAAGGGTATTTCCTGTTAAACAGGGTACGGCAAAAGTTCATAATGTGATTCCCAGACATCACTGAAAACAAGGGGAGATCTGAGGTAGCAACTCAAGCTTTTTATCACACCGCATTTGCACAGTATAGCATAGCTTGCATCTCATATTCTGGAGGCTGATATCTTGCAGGCAGGAAAGCCACCAGGGCTTTTGTGAACTGGAGCCGCAGATGTGCCAGTGATGGGACTGGGGTGGGGAACAAGCTTTTTGAGGCTTGGATATTACAAATTTAAGCAACTAGATTGGATGCCTACAGACTGTGCACTCACAAGAGCAACTCAGAGTACCTCAGTTGGGCTTGCATCAGTTCTCACACAATTACAGACAGCACTGCTTGGAAGCCTCTTTTTATCCCTGTTGACTGTTTGGGTAGTCTACGTTCAGAATTCAAGCACTAAATTCACAGTTTAAAGCTAAACTGTGCAAAACCATTTTCTTCTTTACGAAAAATGACTCACCGCGTCAAAAATCTGTTCTTCTAACATCGAGGACCTGCAGGTACCAAACTCTCTTAGATACAGCCTTCGTGCATAGCTCAGGGAGTGGGGTCCTGCAAGAACATCTTCGCACGCATGAGCACCTGTATGTATGCAGTTATCTGCTTTGCATGTGGAAGACTGAGCCTGTGCATGGCTACACGGGCGCAACTTCAGACGTTTGATGATTTGGCCCTGGCTGCGCTGTCAGCTGCTGTCACTTTCTGTTTAGCGCAGCGTTCATAAGGCAGCAGCTAATGGGGCAGGAGCATGGGGAGGAATTCTGGCAAAGACAAGTCGCTGGGATATTTATTTGGCCGTCCTTATGTAAAAGAGTGTAAAAAGGGAGCAGTAAAATATTGTAAAACTTAAGCTGATACTTCCACTAATTCAAAGTGGCAGTTTTTAAATAGGGTTGCTTCTGTTTGTCACTTTCAATCATAGAATGCCGATAGTGGTACTTAGAAGGACTTAACAGTCTTAAGAAAATATACTGTCCCCCTCCCCCCAGACCAGAACAAAAAGAGCCATATTGTCATGCCTTGAGATACATCAAGTGCGCTGCGCGGGGAGGGGGTGGCTGCGCGTTTCCTCCTCAGCCGACGCAAGCGAAAGTGACAACTTGTCAACTCTCTCGCCCTGTTCACTTTGCATCCTGCTCCGTTTCTTGTGCTCTCTTGCCTTTCCCTGTCTGCTCTCCCCATTTCCAGTCCCGGTCTTCAAAAGAAAAGGGCGGTCCCGTGTCGGCAGCTTTTAACTGCATTTTATTTGTGCACACCCTTTTCCTGAATTAAAAATAATTCCTTTCCCCCACTAGTTTTCACATGTTCACAGGATTTGTACCTTAATTGAAGCAAGGCACAAACATGACTTAGGTTTCTTGAGGGAGGAGAGGCATTTTTGCAGAGTAGCAGGCGTTAGTTCTTCAACCCCTGCACACAGGCCAAGCTGGAAACAAGCAGCAGACCTGCTGTGAAGCAGGAGGCTCCTGTGCCATGTCCTCTTTCTGCCATTTGCAGTCACTATTTGCAAAGATCCCCCCAAGGTGAGGGCCAGGGCCTTACCTGGTCCAACCCTGGTCTTGCTAAAGGGTCAACGATGTTCTGCCTGCTCAGGTTTGTGCTACATGGGGACCACTGGGAAGCAGCAACTGCAATACCAGAAGTGTACTATATTTTTCACGTCTTATTCTTCATTACACAACCTGTTCCTCTCACTCTGACCACAGCAAATTGTAACTTCTGTGGACGGGCTTCCCAGACTTTAATGAGGGACGTGAGGCTCTGCTCCACCTAGAAAGACGCACACAGATAAAACTCAGGTACTTCCCCTTTAATACCCTTTGTCAGCCCCCTCCACTGCTTGTTCAGAATCACTGCCCGAATGACTTTGCCAAGCAAAGGCAACAGAGTCAAACACCAGCAGGGACAGCTGTAGGAAACCTGCAGACAGCAAGCAGAGGGGCACGAGGAGGGGGGTCCCTTGAACACTGCCGAGGAGCTGTCTCAGTATGGAGAGCATGTTGGTAGGGCTGGAGAGGGACTATGCAGCCAGCAAACACACAGTTCACCTGAGAGAGAGGACATAGGAGTCACTCCAAATCTCTTTCACCTCAAATCTTTTTTCCTAATAAATAAGCAACAAAAAAAGCTGTGCATTTGAACAGAAAATTTCATTTGAATCAGAACAGAGAAAGGTAGATTTACTTTCCAGATTGAAACTCGGTCTAATAGCTAAGATAAGAAAGTGTGTGTGTGTGTGCGTGCGTGCCTGTGTGCAAATCCAGGAGGGGGAGTCAGATAAGAAAGAGCGATTAAGTTCTTGCATGAAAGTAGTTAAGCTGTCATCTTAAGCTCACTCTGTCAGAATTATTGCTGTTTATTCATAAGACTACTAAGGAACAGATGTTCACCTGGCCAAACAAACCTCCTGAAAGGAAGACACTCATATGTGGCAGTGATCAGAGTACGCTCTGATTCTTAGAAAAAAAGTTTTGTTTCCAGGCATTGGTTGAAGCTTAGTAAAAGAGTGGAAAGGAGAAAATAAAATGTAGGTGGAGGAGGTGGAGAGGAAAAATAGAGGGAGAGAGTGCAAAGACACAAATAAGAGCCAAGGTGAAATTACAAAAGCTAGAATGAACTCAGGGACACATCTTGAACATCAGTAAAAGCATTTGTAAGGACAATAGCTACACAAGAGACGGGATAATTAAAAGAGCACAAGCAGGAAAAAGAGTTGAATTTCTTTTCATAGTTTCTTTCTTTGTGTTGTTTCAAGTTAGCAGGCAAAATGTGCAAGCAGTATCCATTCTTCTCTACTTCCTAATGCATTTTCTTTGCTTAGTCTTTTGTCGTATTTATCTAGTGGATTTAGAGCATTGGCATCCTTTTGTGTTGAAGTTTCATGAATCAGCCTGTCTGCTACAGCCTGGGACAGGCACATCCTCCAAACATAGTCCAGAGTATAAACCAAAGAAAACACAAGAGAGAAGAAAGACACAGACTCATGGGTACCTTGAGAAGTAACAGGAATTTTATCCTGTTAAATTTCTAGTGGGCTGCTCACTGCAGCTTGGCGATGTCCAGGGCACAAGCAACAAGAACAAGCAGAAGAGCAAAAACTCAGAGGGGAGCTGGGAGTGAAGGAGGTGATACAAGGCCAAAGAAAGATTAGGGGCAGCTGCATTAACTGGGGTCTTGCTCCCTCTGAATTCACCATCTGGCAGATCCAGAGGCGCAGGGCTGAGGAGAGCCTGAGAGAAGGTTCAATATTTGGCACTTCTCATGCAAGAGGGAAGAAGGACACAAGCCTTTGCCCTACCACGAACAGGTGTTTGGGACCTGAATAGTACTGTGGGGAACATGAAGTGACCATGTTCACAATCAGTATCTTTTAAAATGAAAAAACCTTGTTATATTATGACATTGCATAATCATCCCTGGAAGACACCACTACTTCAATTACTACTTCACGAGAATCCTATTAAAAGGCAATAAGCCAAACTGTAAGTTAATTTTGAGTGGTTTTTCACCCAGCGGATCCCCTTGTGTTCAGAGCAATGGGCGATGAAGCTGTAGCCTAAACCATGTCAAGCTGTTCTGTGTACTCTGCAGTCAGTCGGATAGTCCTTCTGCTGGAAAGATCACTAATTATTCAGTCGGCATTTGCCTGAATAAGGCCTCAAGATTTGGTCCAAAGACAGCAAATGTTCCTTCTTGATTATTTTTGCAAATTAAATGAGAAGAATTTAGAAAGAGAGCATATGAAGCTTATTTGTAAGACAGATGTTAAACAGACTAGCAGCTTCCCAGTATCCCTCTAATACTTATCCCCAGTACCAAAATATATTCCTTTAGCCTTTATAATGACATGGAAGTACTTAAGACTTTATTGATAGTATCCTGAATGGCTTTACAGGTCAAGAAGCATGAAATTATTTATGCTACTAATAATATTTTACATCAGCTTCAGGTCATTTTGGAGTGGATGGAATTTTTCAATTAATTAATTTGTTTGCTGAGAAATACAGTTTTGAGTCAACTAAAACTATTCATTAATACAAAGAGTCTCAAATGGGAGACAGAAAAGGAATATTTTGAAATTTTTTTTTGTTTCTTTGGATGGGGTTTTTTTTTGTTTGTTTTTCTTTTTGACAAAAATGGTTTGGAAATAAAGGAGGGGGTTGAAATATCTTATATTTAAATCATCTCTTATATCATCTGACCTAATATAATACTTCCTATCTTTTGAGGGTGCTTGGACTAAGAACTGAAAAAAACCAGGCACTCTACATCTCTGAGCCAGCTGAGCCTTTGAGCTGTCTTGGGGCATGATTGTAACTTCCTTCTTGTGAGCTTGGGGCGCTCCAGTCCAGCAGCAATGGGACAAATGTGCCTTTGATCCCTTCCCTCACTATCCAACCCTACTTCACCTGCTCAGAGCAGCTTCTGAAGTGTATGAGATTTAATAACTGTTAGCACACAAGTTAATGAACATACATAGTCTTTGTTCCCAGCCCAGTCAGCAGCAATGGTGTATTAGAATTGTAAAGCAACTATTTGTTAGCCCTGGAGTGAAGTCAAAATATTACTCAGCAATGTTAGGAATAGCAACTGGTATCTGAACAATATTAGGACACTAAAATAGATTTATTAGCTTTTGCTTAATAAAGTGCATCTAGCCTTCTGAAAAACAGTAATGTAAATAATGAGGCATTCTGTATAATTTTTTCTCTTTGTGTGCCTTCCATATGAGCTTCTGTTCTGCTTACAGATCCAAAGATGATTTTTGCAATTGCCAACTCTGCCATTTCATCCTAAGACTTGAAAATCTATCTGCCATCTCTCTGCTATTAAGAGCCTCAGCAGTGGTACAGTTTCCACTGTTTAGACCTTCCTGGGATCTGCGCTCACTTGGAGGCCCAACAGAGTCTTGTTTGCTCTTTCACAGCTGCTCTGGATGTTGAAACACTAATGGAGATTCAGCCACATGAGTCCTCCTGCAGTCTGGCACATATGATGACTGCTCCTGCTCCTACAATGAGTGAGGAGTACGAGTTTTCACATGGCTGCTTGTTACATTTTAAATCAAACCATCTTTTCACAGGTAACAGGGAGAACATACGCCGGGTCTTTGGTTGCTATTAAAGTGTATTGTTTTACTAAACTCAGCAAGATCCCACCAGCTTACACAAGCTGAGAAACCATCTCAGAAACCAAGGGAATAGTCACCATGAAGCAACATATGAGACTTTTTTTAGACTCAAACTTCCAGACACTGTGTATGCAATCTTAATTGAAGTGAGTCATTCTTCCGACACTCACAGAGCTCCAACACGCTCCAAGACCCATAATGAACTTGTCCAGGCTCAGAACATTTGACACTGAATCTGTCACAGATCAGATTACTTCACTGTCCTACTTCTGAATACACAGGGATGTTATCTTAGCATTCTTATGTGCCCGTCTTGAAGACGATAGCCAGGGCTGTCAGCGTGCAGAGGTGACAGCTGACGTTTTCCTAAGGAGATGGCATTCCCTGAGGAAGAATTCCCGAGACCCAAAAATATGGACAGCCTAGATACACATTGCTTGCAATTGCCAGCAAAACCAGAAACTTCAGTTTATTTCTTTTCATATTAGCTCAATTTTCTAATTCTGGCCAGTAATCATACAAAAATAGTGTATACCATCTGTAGCATTACTGTAATAAAAATGATAAATATTGAAGTACTGAACGCCTTTTGTCATAGAATCACTACTGTGTTCTTTAAAGGCTGGCCTGAAGCACACATGAAACAAATTAAAAAAGCGAGGAAACACAAAGACAATACATATGAAACGTTTATAGTGAGGTTTTATTTAGATATACAAATATGGATGAACTTTCACCTACCTCTGAGTTGATATCTTTACCACAACCACTCAAACTGCTGTCTTGCAGTTGCCAGCAGTCCAGCTGATGCTCTGGTTTTCTCCAGTGTGGAGAAGTAGGTCTTATCACTTCCTGCCTGTTTTGAGCCCTCTCCAACTTTGCTCCTTCCAGCAACAATGTTTCTCAGCCCATTTTTGATAACACCAGGGAGGGGAAATGGTCTGGAGGAAGAAGAGGCTATCGTGGCATTTGAATTTCCCAAGAAATTTCTTCACGCAACATTTTTAAAGGCTTGTGAACAATCCCTGTAACATCCTGACTCCTTCTTCCTTACTGATTAGAACATCAGTGCTGGTCATTTCCTCTTCTTCCCCCACTCTCACTATCCCTCTTTCTTATGCTACCTAATCCACCTAGATTCTGTCCATTTGCAAGTGCCCTCTTTGATATCCAGTTCTTCATCCACTGATGTATCTCATATCGAACCATGCCTACCGACCTAAGAAGCAATCTTCTGTGTGATATCAGATCAAAAAGGTTTCTTGAGGATCAGATGAGTTGTATCCAAGCCTTTCCTCCTTCAGTCTTTCATGACTTCCCTTAAAAATTTCAGTAGATGACCTCTTTTATGCACCTACAGACAGTACTAGCAGTAGTATCAGGAGTGTCTTAGGTTTTTTTCTTCCTTTAGACCCTGATTTATGATTTTATTCTCTTCCAACTGCTGAAATCAATCAAATTCATAGACATGCAATTTTCCAGATCTTCCCTAGACATATTTTTGAAGTACTAGCTGAATTTCCTGTAGCATGTGATACTGGTACTCTGGAATACGCCAAAGCATCTTTCCCTTATTGCACAACTGTGTTTCTGAAACAAAAATTACATACTATCTTGCCAACTGCCATGCTTGTGAAGATAACCTTGAACACATTAATGGACCATAAACCAAGAGTTATCTGACATGGCAGATAACTTGAAACTCTTATCTTTGAGAGTTGTGGACAGCCCTGTTCCCCTCAATAATGTGTTAATGCTGAAACAAAAATTGACAATTTAAATTCCAACATTATTAATGGTTCCACTGATGATCATTTAAGCAGAAGCATCCAGCCAATGCATTTACTCCACAATCCCAAACTGCCTCCCATGCCTTCCCAGGTGCCAAAAGCTCCAACTGTCCCCTACCCAACTGCCAAAGACTTCAGCTTCCCCATGGCAACTCCTACAATGCAGTTCTGCATTGTCGTTACAGCACTGAACCAAGTAGGGAGCGAACGTCAGGAAAATAGCATCAATTAAATTGATTTCAGTATCAAAATAAATAATACTAATTGTTTTATTCATTTAGGTACTTAATTAAGTAAACTTTTATATAAATTTAATTTAAACAAATCTGCTATTGAACTGCAGGCTGCTTTACCAGAAGGCTGCAGGACTAAGGATCCTGCCAAATAATTGAAGTCCGGTTTGTCACAGAGTCCATAATCCCCAGAACGGAAATACTGCTTTAAGAAGCTAAATTCCCACATTACATGCCACTTCTTTTTTTTTTTTTTATATGAACACTTCTGACCACAGCAAGGTCACAAACATCATGCCACCAGAATCTTCCCACGAAGTCCACAGAGCCCTTGTGATTCAAGGACACCTAAAATCTGTAGTCTGTCAACTCTTGCTCTAGCCAAGCATTCTCCTACAAAAAGGGTCTTAAATGTGCCCGCCTGAGGTTATCCTACATTTCTTGATGTTTTTCTACTGAAAGCAGATTGCTTCCCATCTGAACAAGTTATTTTGCAAGTCTTCAGATATTCTAATTTCTTAATAACCTGTTCTGGCATGCTCCTGATTTCCTTCAGTGTTTCTTTCTCCTCCCTAGGGAAATTTATGCTTGTTTCTGACACCTGTGTCTGCCACCATTACCTTCTTTTCAGAGCACGAGAGCAAGAAATGCATTGAATATTTTAAGCAATACCTACTTTTCCTTTCAATAATTTTTCTCTGCCATGTCTTAAAGGTTCTTCTGTCTCTTTCTGAGGCCTCTTTTTTCTTGTGTACTTGAGAAAAGTCATCATTTTTCACAACTTCCTGTGCAATCTTTTTTCCCATTCTCTACCTGTGCTTTTCTTATAATTTTTATTACTTTCTGAACTTCACATTGTAATCTTTCTGGTCTTCCTCTGTACTTGATGTTTAATAGCTCACATATGCCTCTTTTTTACACTTGATTAATTGAGAGTGGGCTTGTTCATCATAGTGTGAATGTATTTCTTTCAAACCTGCATATCGGATTGCCCTTGGGTATATACTAATTTCAGTTTTGCACATTTTCAGTTTCTCATCAATGTTCTTGTCCTCTCCATTACTTTTCATTCATCTCCTCCCACAGACTTCTGAAACTCAGACCGAAATTTCGGAAAACTGTCTGCAAGCTCAAAAGAAAAACTTATCACATGCAACACCATTGTGACCAAGTCACCCTGGGTATGCCAAGCTCTCAGCCAATTTCATGCCTTTCCTATGCTTAGGATCAACAGAGAGCAAACTGGAAGTGGAAGCATCTTGAGGCTGAGGGCATCTTCAGCCAGAGGAGGATCATCAGACTGGAGCATATCTCTGCATTGCCCTTTCTGATACTGCTGTACTGATACTCCCTCCACATGTGAGGAGGTAGGCAAGTGGGTGATATATCAGCTATGTACCACATTGGGGTAATAGTCTATCAAGGAGATAATTAGCTCAATGCCCTGTTTGCACCACCAAAGTAGAGGAAAAGCAAGTTCACAATCTGTCCTGTATTTTAGATCACCTATTCTCTGAGCTGAAATGGGACATCATGTAAAAGACATTTCAAAATGTCTTTGGGTCTGCATCACTTTCAGCAGTGATGTCCAGACATCTAGAGCAGAAAATAAACAAAAGGATATGATTATAAATCGACATTTTCACTCCACTCGCATTGAAAGCAGCTGTTTTGATTATGTAAGCTGAGAACTGCTGAACAAGGCAGTAGTTCCACACACAGCAGTTCACCCAGGGTGTCTCTGTAGGTGATGTTCCTCTCATCTCCTCTAGCCTCCACATACAATATCCAGCACCCAGCAGTGCTATGAAAACTTAGAGCCTCCCATGAGGGCCTGTAATGAACAAGTGGCACCCACTGTCTGCAGTTCCTGCAGGATAGATGTGTGTGATTAGATGGATTAGCTCTCATGAAAATGATTTAATCTTTATAAAGTATTTTTCAGTATAATACAGACCATTTTTCTTTTTAGATAAAATTTTCTCTTAGTAAACACTGCTCCCATGTACAAACCACAGCCCTGACCATCACAATGCTTCTGAGGCCAAAAGTGTCTTTCACAACCGCCCCACAACAAGGTCATGCCTGGAGACCAACTCTGGTCTCAGAGGAGAGTGTGAGCTGCCCACCTACTGCATCTCACAGCAAGGGTAAGCTCAGAAACAGGGAACAAGGGAGCATGGTTTCTACTATATGCTCCTGTCAGCACCCAGAATAACAATGTGCCAATAGAAGTAAATTTTGCAGTGGATAGGGCTGGAGTATCTTGCTTTCTTACCCAAAGAGGGGACAGAAGAAAAAGCCATGGTCTGTGCTCTTTGCGCTGCTGAGTCTGCACAAACACTGCAGACCCACTCTCATTAGCATTCATTCATATAATCCTTAACAAGATGAACTTATGTCCTGGTTTCAGCTGTGATAGAGTTAGTTTTCTTCTTAGTAGCTGGTACAGTGCTGTGTTTTGGATTTAGTATGAGAATAATGTTGATAACACATGGATGGTTTGGTGGTTGTTGAGCAGTGCTTACCTTAAGTCAGGGACCTCTCAGTTTCCCATGCTATGCCAGTGAGGAGGTTCACAAGATGGTGGGAGGGAACATGGACAGGACAGCTGACCTGAACTGGCCAAATGCATATTCCATACCACAGAACATCCCGTGGCCACTGCTCTGGGGCAGTTTGGGCATCAGTCAGCGGGTGGTGAGCTATTGTATCATAGAACACGTGTTTCTCACTCTCTTTCCTTTCCATTACTATTATTATTGTTGCTGTTATTATCAATAGTATTAGTATTATTATATTTTACTTTGTTTCAACTATTAAACTGTTCTTATATCAACCCATGAGTTTTAATTTTTTTCCCTGATTTCTTCTCCCCACCACAGCGGGGGAGGAGCCAGTGAATGAGCAGCTGAGTGGTACTTAGTTGTCAGCTGGAGTTAAACCACAAAACTTAATATAAGAATATTACATGTTTTATAGATTGGCAAATAGAGTACAAGGAGTATCAATATTCTAACTCTTATAAACATGTGTTGCAGTTAAGGCCCTCCTCCTGTACAGATAACACAGACCTTTTGATTTACTGTGAGTTCAGTGAAATGGCTCAGAACAGAAGTTGTTCATCACATACATACATCTTTGCAACAGCAGTAAAGTTTTTTACCATATATAAACATTTATATACTATTTCTTATAGTAGATGGCACAGTATCAACTGAATTTTCAGCATTATTTCCCATTCCTCTTCCCAGCCTTATTTTTTTCTGTGCCACAGAAAAATCTATGTAAAGCAGAAAAATTTGAGAAACCAAATTTTCAGGTTTCAAATACATTCTGATGCTTTGAATTCTGAGACCTAGCCCTGCCCTTTGTGGTAATATCTTGAAACACCCTCATACAGACAGATAACAATTTTCAGAAGCTTTCATTCAGATTCATAGTATAGTGTACTACCAAATAATACAGATTTTCATAAGGAATAATTTTCTGAAAGCAGCCTACCCTTTCTTTCATAGTTTCCATGTGAGATATCATGCTGCAGTTATTCCCAAAGATTGTTTTTACTGATGTGGTTTATAGTAGCCCTTTTCTTGGAACTCCAGACATAGAGAGCCACTTGTACCTAAATGCAAGAGGGAACATGGTCCCTACCCCAAAGCCTTCATTCTCCATTCAGCTGTGTATGGGGAGAGACAATTCAGCAGAGAGTACCTTTGAATAATGAAATAGATAATAGAAAATAAAGAATTCTGGGTAAAAGAAAAAAAAAGGAAAATTAAAAAAAGCAGCACAATCTTATTAACAGCCTAAGAAGTGCATTAAAAAAAAAATCTTCAACGGAGATGGTATCTTCCTACCTCCTGTGGAAGATGGTTGTTAAAAGAGATGCAATACAGGTCATGTTTGACTTGAGTGTGGCTAGAAAAGCCCTACTCACTGTCACATCTGTGCACCCCCTCACAGCAGAAAGAGATGACAGCATAAGCTCCTCCAGTCCTTATGGCATGCAGAAATTCACCATTTTTTCCTAGCTATTCTTTTTTGTCTCTTACAAAGTTCAGATTGAGCCCTGAGGGCACTAACAAAGGAAAAAATGCTTCACAGCATTTTCCCCTTGCTATTGCTTTGGGGTATGTGTAAGATGAGATCAAGTCAGTATTACATGCAGAGCATTCTTAATTCACTGTGTGGTCTGTGGGCAGACTTGAATTTGATGATTTACTGCATTTTGAACAGAAGCACTCTGAAGTGAATTCAGGAGGCACTCTCAACACATCAGCTGGGTATTTGCCATATAGTCTTCTTGCAGACTGAGAGAAAAGGGGAAAGATTTAGTTGTCTGCCTTTGGTTGCCTCCACCCCGAAAACTGTGAGAAGCCTGGTGTCTTGCTGCAGAGAGCAGCTTTTGCTACAGCTGACTGCCCACCTCTTTCTGATTTGCCCCAGGAATAGGGGAGGTGGCAATGCAGAGGTGTAGGCATGCCCCTACTGACATCTCTGCCTCTGGTCCGTACAGACATGTCTTAAGACTGCATCGTGGTAGAAGGTTGCCTGTAAAAGGTCAACGTAAGCAATAGCACCATGTGCTGAAGTGGTGAGCAATTGCTTGATTGTGATAAGGAACTAATGGTGTCAAACCTTAAAACTGTAGGATAGCGTTCATCTTTCCAGTTGCAGATGAAAGGCATCTCCCTTCCATAATGAAAAAGTATTTAATGCAACAAATAAAATGCCTATCTCTTGACCAGAAACACCTCAGATCAAAAAGCCACAGACACAGCCTAGTCACCAACACTACTCAGGAGGATCTGCAAACAAAGGGAATTCCTGTCTTGCTCTGATCTGGTTCATCCACATGCCATGACTTTCAGGTAGGCCTTTTATCAGGATTTTCAGAAGAGAGGAACAGACATGCACAAAAGCTTCCAAAGTCATCAAGGAAAACTGAGGTAGCAGGAACTGGATCACCAGAATGGTATCAAGTGTCCCATGTTCTCTTGTCAGTATCTGTGTTTTTACAACCAATTTCTCTACACTCTTTTCTTCTCTCACCTCCCTCCCACCCACAATCCTTACCAAATTGTTCTTCATTTGCCAATGACCTGCCTAATTGATGTATTGACAGATTTTAAGGCCAAAAGAAACTATCGTGAGCCACTAATCTGTGTTTTAGGAAATCAAAGTGCTTCAGTCAGCAATCCCTGCACCAAGGCCATGGCTTTGGCCAGAACACTACTTTTAAACTGACAACCAGCATTTTTGGGGATTTTTTTACTAATCTCTTTTGATTAATTTTTTATCCCATTTCTAGATCATATCTATTAAATTTCTATATTGCCATTAAAAAGAAAACTGATTGACCCAAACTGACGTTAAATTCACAAATTCATAAACTAAATTCATAAGCTGAAGAAATTGTGATGAAGATTTTATTTCCTACTTCCTTATGTTTACATTAAAAACATCTCTTTATCACCAGATTTAGAAATCTAGAAGTATTTTAGAACAGTTACATAATATACTAGTTAGTGCTCCACTAGCTAGTGTCCAAGATTTCTAGGTGCAGACAAATGATAGAAAACTCCAAAATGAAACTGGATATTGACATACAGTGAAGTTTCTACATTGGATTTCCTCAGAGAATCAGTTTCTTATCTGCTATCTGGAATGCTGTATCTTTAGAGATGTCTGCCTATAAAATGCTGCATGATTATTACACCTGTCTTATTATTAAACAAGTCATTAAATCCATAATGCTTTATAAACAGTAGAAACTATATTGTTTCAACATCTACTACACGGATCCTGAAAAGGGTCCTGGTGTTCATTTCCTATCTGGAAGCTACATGACTATTGCAGACAAGGCTCAGGAATCATATTCATAGTGTTGAATCTGTAACCAAAAAAAAAAAAAAAAGAGGTTTAATCTTATTTCAGAAATGAGATAAAATTACAACATTGCAGACTGTAACATAATATAGGAAGACTTTCCACCCTGCAATAGTCCTCAATAAGCAGGGATGGCTAAATAGATGCTTAAATAGATTTATTTGATATGCTGGTGATTCCTTCCCTAGCTCAGGTATAACTACACAGTGCTGTACAGACAAAATCTAATCAGTTTTGCTGAATAAGGATAAATCTCTGAATGAAAGCCAACACTTAGTTTAATTCTCATATTCACAGATATCACTAAAGTGTCTGTGTCCTGTGACTATCTTGCCTGTGAGAAATAGTTGTCCATTGTTTGGAAAGCAAGCTAAAAGATATAAGGAAAGCTCATCAAAGAGTCAAAGCATGTTACATCCACAGTTAAAACATTTTAAAGGATCATAGTTATTAGAAATTCAAGTTTTTCAAGTATTAAAAATAAATCTTTAATTCCCCTACAGATTCCTAGTATCCAGAGTATTTTATAGAAACATCTGGATAAAGGAATAAAGGCAAATCCATTGTGTTTCTAGACATTCCTGGAGCACTGATGTTCTTGAGATTATGCTATTGGATTACTGGTATAAAAATAATAAATATTTTCAGTACTTAAAGCTGTAATGCTTTATGTTGGATTTGAATTTTGGTCTCATTTTAGTAAAAGGTGGATGGATATTCACAGTCTTTTCCTTAGCCAGAAGGATGTAGGGAGTTTATTGCTTAGTGACCTATATTTTTCTCCTCTACAATATTTGTAAAGTTATTTAGCAACTTTCCTACCCTTCAGTCAACCTTTCAAAATAGCTGTCAAGACAAAAAAATGCTTAAGTCTCTGTTCATCATTCCTGTGACATATGAAAGTGAGTGTTTCTTAATCTATGCTAAGAATGCTGCAAAATATCCCGGTCTGCACAAGATGCATTAATTTGTGTTTATTGTTTTACATGAAGGGCAATAATACATAAAAAAAAAAAGCTCAGTCTCACATGGAAGAGGTGAGAGAGGCACTGAAGTGAGGTCTGTGGATATGTTTTCACAAGGTTTTGCAATATTACGAATATATTTTCTACAGGTCACTAAGCTAACCGGGAACTTATTGATAAACTGGCTCAGGCTCCTGTTTGTTAACAGAAAATGTATACAACCCTTGCCAGAGGTCCAAGGATTAAACAGTTATAAATTTTAGCCTGTGCCCAGAATGTCGCTCCACCATAAACACATGGTATCGTTACACACCCACCCTGAGCCTTTCACTGAGAGGAAAGCAGAGGGTGCAGCGGCACAGAGCAGGCTTTCAAAGCTCCATTTGTGCAAGGTCTTCACCCTTCCTGCTTACCATTTCTCTAGGGAGAAGCAGTGTGTTGTGGAAAGTACTGGTAACCAAAGACAGCAATGCAACAGCCTAAGCCCTATGGCTCCAGCCCAGTTCTTTCACTTTATCCCCTTTACTGTTCCCTCTCCTGTTGTTGCTTTTTTTTTTTCTTTTAACATGCAAGTTGCCATGAAAAATTTGTTAATGAAATATTTGCTTAGAAGTCTGCTCTGGGCTAGGCTGATAACCTATCTGTGTTTGAGTTTGGCTTCCCATATTCTAAATACTCATCTTCTCTCTGTTTAGCTTATTGATTGGTTTGGCAGGAAAAGCAGCCTTGTCATCAGTGACCAAGGTCAAACCAAACAAAAAGGGACAGGAGGGGGGGAAAAAAAAGGAAAGAAGAAGTTGGATGGATGAGCTCAGCGAGACAGGAGTGGAATATCTGACCTCTCGCAACTTTCCTTTGGGAGATGGATCCTGGCCTGCCCGGGAGCCTGCTGGCTTTCACAAGGTCACAAGAAATCACTGACATCATCAGAACCAGCATCTGTAAATCGCAGGAGAGCCTAGAGCCACGAGTCAGGCAGAACCAACAGAGGGAAGAGGTGAACACAACCACACCAAGGCTGGGTACAAATGCTCACAGGAATATGTCCTGAGAGCTCTGGTGCAGAGCAAATGGGGTGCTGAGTCAAATATCTCAAACATCTAAAATTAGAAACTTGAAGCCCATGTCTACATACGCAAGTCACCTGTTCCCAGAGGTGTCTGAAGCTCTGTTTCAGAGAGCACAGCAGCTGCACAAAAAAACAGGAGTTAGTCGTTTGGGGGTTTTTTTTTGAACACACTAGGTATGGGTTTATATATCTAATTCTTCAAACACAGTTTACAGATTTTGGTCTCAACTTTTCAGTTCTACTCCTAACACCTAGAAACACAAATCTGTGGAAAATTAGTCAGGAAGTTTACAAAGGGCTAACCCAGACACATGTAAGATGTAAGCACAGGCTCTCAGCAAGGCAGTGGATACCTTCCTGTCATGCCAAGTTCAGCCTTATTTGGAGGGAACTTTATTTTACCTGAAAGTCCCAGTTCACTAAATGCATTCAATGCCTTCTCAGCTATACAGTGCATTCTACCCAAAAATGCACATAAATCAATGAAATATGTCCAGAACTGTATTAAACTCATCGGAAAAAACTAAGTATAAGGTTACACCACACTACATGGCCTTTTCAAGCCACCTTGTAAAATATTCTTATGTTTATGTAATACAGTGTGAACAGCAGTGTTTAATTTCACAGAAGATATGTGAAACTAGAACAGAGAAGGTTATATCATGGCTAAGCAAACTGAGATCAACTGTACTGTAGCGTAGTACCTTACTGTAAAGAAAATGTATATTCTGGTTTTTGCATACTGTACAGCTGAGGTGTTCTGAAAAGAAGCTGCAACAGAATAGACCCGCTAAATAAAATACCAGGCAATATTGTTATCTGGTACAATACATTCATGTTAGTGGCTTTACAAGTGAATAAGACGCTGCCAGAGGCTAATAATTATGTGACATGAACTGACTGTTAAATCCTGCAGTCTTTACTCAATATTTATATAGTTCTGACTTGTGGGGAGTTCAGCTTGATAAATGCCAGAGTAAAAGAAGTAAAATAGAACTAAATCTATTCCCAGGTTTCTCTTTAATCTTGTTTCTTTCCTTCTCACTAAGGAACTAATTCAATGATCAGTATGTTATTCACAGGATACTGGAAACACTATTTTAGCAGAAGTACTTCATAGTTTATAGCACCTGACCATAGCAGTTCTGAAATTCAGCTTCACTGACCCAGCTCAACATATGAGAGAGAGGAGTCCAACTTCCTACCTCCCAGCATGGTCTCATTAACAAACTGAACAAAAAGTGTCCCCACCACAGCAAAGAAAATGGATGCAGAAAGAAGCTGTTTGTCTATAGACGATGGTGCCAGTTTATCAAGGAAATAATTTTTTCCACATCCCAACACACATTTCTTTAAAAAGACCACATTTTTTAATGAATGCAGAAAGGAAAACAATGTTTTTGCACACAAGGTACTGGGAACAAGGTTATCTGACAACTGTCCAATTTGCATAAGCAAAGGCCAAAGACTGTACAAGTACATAGACCTCTATTTTTAGCAAGAGTGAGTTGATTTGGTGATCCAACACTGAAACACATTGCAGAGGATGATTTTAAGGATGAGGTGCAGGCAACATCTCTGAAAATTAGGCCCTGTAAAAATGCACAATTGGGAGCTCTCAAAATCATTAGCTGTTCTTCATCCTTTGGGATGGGAGGACCTGACCTTCCCAAAGGGTTGCAGGATGAACCTCATGAGACAATTTCAAAGGTCTTTCTAATAATCTGGGCCTATGTGTATGGTGCTGATTTCCATTGCAGAAAGATTTACTCAGGATTACCCAAAGAAGATGGAAAACTGGGTAACAAGATCAGAAGAAATGAGATGTCCCTAAATAAACCAAGGCTCTGGTGTCTGACGTGGATTTAGCTGCCCTTCGCCAAGAGTGCTTTAATTTGTATCACTGTAATCGGGTTAAGAATTATTGTAGCCAAAGTAATTAGCAGCAAGCTACCAACCAGCTTCTTGACACAGAAAGCAAACGGGTTTCTCCTCCAAGTATCTGCCCCCCTGAGGGCTGAGAGGTAAAGAGCAGAAGGAGGGAATTAGGGGTGACCTTGCATTAATGAACAGGAACATGCTCCTGGATCAATGGGCAAACCTGGCATAGCTCAGAGAGGAAGCATCAACTGTGTCATCGAAGTAGCTCTGATATCCATGGGGGTTTTGCAATGGATGCTTATGCAAAAGAGGTAAACACAAATGAGGCTGGTGCAACAGCAAAAAAGAGCTACAGGAAGAGAGAAAGAAGGTGTGAGGATGTAAACGAAAAATAAACAGAGAGATCGCTATGGGGTGGTTTATTTAAAGAGTCCCTACATTTGCATTATTGGATTAAGCATTTTGACCAAAGTTTGTAAAATTTATTTTGGCCAAAAATGACTAATGAATATTGGCCTCATGCCTGAATAAAGGAATGTAGTTTCTCTCTCTAATCAGGTTGCAACAGATAAAGGCTAAATAGAAATGAGTAATTCACCGTGACTCAATATTACATGGGTTTTATTTTAAGAGCTGAATTTCAAGTGCATTTCTGTTCTTTATTTCAGCTGTGCTATCTTCTGCTCACCCTCGCCACACTGTGTGTCAGCCTGGCTTGGCAAACTGGGAATCATTTTCTTCTATAAGCCTGATGTACTTTTTAGGAGACTGTCTTCCTGGAAGCAAAATCAATTCAAGTATTCAGGAGGCCTCTAGTGGCTCATAGTTTCAGAGGAAGTTTCCTCTGAACCCTAGCATTTGAGGCTGGGAAAATGTACGGAAGGTCAGGGAAACAAAAGGGACTCCCCACTTGTTGATTAATGCCATTGACAATAAAAAACAAAGCTTGGTCTCTGACTTCAGTATCTAGGAATCTGGCCTTCAAGATCCGAGATACATTTACACAGAATGCTCAGAATGCGCAGAAGAGAACAATAGGGTCTCAGGCTTCTCGGTGTTTTACATGTTTCTAAGCATACACTGGGAAAGAATTACAACATGATGAGCCCTATATTTGAAACAGCTGTCAAAGAGGAGCCTATGCCAGTTTCATTTTGATCCATAAATATAGATGCTTTCTATTACTGACACTAGAATACGCAATAGGTTTCCAATGTGGTACATGAGTACGTAATTCTCCATTTGCAACTCTTCACCCAGTTCCCACACCAGGCTAAGCAGATAGGACTGATCCTGACTGGGGTAATTGGCATCAGTCAAGCTATAGCTGTTTCCAACAGCTAAGTCCCTGTCTCTACCCTACTATAAGCAAATACATAATATTACGTATTAGGTGAGAACCTGGATCACCTGTATGCTATTTTCACATGCAGGATTATTAAAAAATAAGAGAAGAGTAATCACAAAAACAGGTGAGAGAAATGAAGTCCTGCTGTTCCTCTGACGAGTTTTGGCCTAGACAGTCGATGCTTTCTTCATCACATATGTATTTCCCTTGGCCTATTTTTGTGTGTCATAGGATAGTCGAAGAAATGTCCTTAATTCCCGACACTTTGATTCACCTCCACAAACTAAGCCTTGTTGTAGGTGACTTAGCAACCATGTGATCCACCTATTATTAGAACAGAGTTAGCCCTCCAAGCCCCCAAACTCCTGCCTCCCCTTGTCCTTATATATATCTGTCTCCTAGCAGAAAAGTGGCACGTGACCTCCTATCCTCAAGAATACTTGGCACAAGTCCCTGCTTCTCAGCCGAAGCTATTGTTCTAGGAGAGAATGACACAGGCTTGCAAGAGTCTTGCTGACACTTTTGACTTTAAACATGAAATGCCATTAATCAATCAGCTGCATCTGTTTGGAAAAATTAAGTGGCTGGAATCAAGGCAAACACAATAAATAATCCTTAGGCAAACAGAAAAGAAAATAAGGGAAGACACGTTTTTTGACTTCTTGTTACTTGAAATTAATTTGATTTGTCTTTCACATCCTCCTTACAAATATTAGGGCTTACTGAGTGTACAGTATGAAGATACCAAACTCTAAAGGCTTATGCAAAGTATTGCCACCAAATCAAAGGTGCTAAGCTTGCAAGATATAAGTGTCTGCTGTGGAATTCACACATGACATGGCAGCAGAGGGGATCTGAATTCACAGATGTGAACCAGACCAGCCTAGCAAAATGCCCAGGCATCATTGGAACGGTTGATTTCTCTTGCTATCCAGCAAAGTTGCAGATGTGATTTATGTCCTCAAAAACATGTTCATTCTTGCTACAAATGCTTCAGAGACTTAATACTACATGGAATCATTCATGACAGGTGCTCAAATCCATCAAAATAAGCATCTAGTAGATTTCAAATAACCCACAGTTCCTTGCAAGACAGGCACCCACATAAAGAGCATTTCACTACTTAAGTGTCTGCTGCTGTCCCCTCTGTTTGCAGGAGAGAATGGAAAAATACTAAGGTGCACCTTGCAGTGCCCTAGTGGGAGAGTAGCTACCTCTGGAAGGAGGCAGAAACAAGGAATAGCTGTGAACAAGGCATCAAGCTCAAGAGGATCCTTGACTTTCACACAGTTTCTGAATTGAGTCCAGTGGCTCTTTCCTCACAGCTCTCATTTGCACAGCCTGGAGTCCAGTATTACAGTCCAGCTTTATTTGCCCCTGAAATTGGTTCAACATACGGGGTGTGAAATACCGCTCCCTGCTAATGAAATAGTGTTTAACACTTCCCCGAACCACGACACTCATGACCATACAGGCCTGAAAGCTTGGTGTAAAGAAGACACAGAGAAGCCTCATCATCCTCCTCAGCTCTGGGTCTGAAGACCATGACTGCTGCTGGCCTGCACAGGGTGGGAAACACAAAACCAAACAGTTTGTAGTGTGGGCATGTTCAGAAACTGAACTGAATACACCCACCTATTTCATACACACCATTAAAGGAGAGCCATTTTAATCCAGTCTGATGACACCCTACCAATTCCTGCTACAAGGGTCTGCCTGAACAGTGTAAAGGAATGATATAAGCGATATGAACTGGTCAGAATGATACAGGAGCAGGGAGTGGAAAAAGACACAGGAGCAAAGTATTGTGAGGCCCATCGTGATTGCTAAAACAAAACAACAAGTATGTGTTTGGCTGACTAGAAGTATTTGATTAGTCTCAATCTGAAATAACAATCTATTTCATTTTGGAGGTGATTAATCCTTTTGAAAACAAGATTTCAAAATTAAAATGTCACTTCGAATTCTGCAATTGCTTTTTGCTGGCTGAAATACGTATGAACAAAACATTTCAACTTTACAGAAAAACAAACAAAAACCTCTGAGAAGGGAACTTATGTATAGATGTTTTTGATCCCTTACACATTCTGCATTTGAGAGTGAATTTCCTGTTTGCTCAACAACAGAGCTTGCTAATCTCTATATGTTCCTGGAAAGCAGCATGGCCATGGATGAAGATTCAGTAGACATAAGTTCAACTTTCAGCTCTGCTGGCATCCTTAAAGGATGTACTTTACCTGTGATGCCTCTCTTTCCTCTTTAACCATCGTATTTATGGCAGAAATACTCTATTGCTCTTATGTGCTACTGCCATACAAGCTACCACAACTGATAATAATATCTAGATAAATGAGAGTTTGTAGGAAGAGCTAATAGCTTTTATTAGACTAGCTGATATATAACTGACAAAAGCGAACAAGTTGTGGGGTTAAGGGTCCTTCAGGTACACTAGAGTGTAAGTGAACACTAGAGAATATGCTATAGCACTCCAGTTCCAACAGCATCACCACTACTGGATGAATTGATGGAAACCTCACTACACAAAATGAAGAGCATGTTTGAGATGTCCCTGTCACTTCCTCCAGAAACAACAGAAAAAGGAATAGAATGATATACAGATTTTTGAAGGAAATAAAAGGTTAAGAAAGTAATTGTGAAGGGTCTTCTTTATCCCCTAAACCTTTAATATATGTGAAATGATTCTGCAATAACAGCTCTCCACAATGCCAAAACCCCAAACTGCTGTCAGTCATTCCACTAGTAGTTGCCTGGGGCAACTGCTTTCACAATTATCAGTGGATTCACGAACTTGCTGCAGTCACAAATGATGTGACTGATTTTTTTTTTCAATGGTCAGGTTGCAAGTGAGGGCAAGAATATTCCAATTTTCTAATCAGCAACATAAAATATATGAGAAACCTTCTTTATATCAGGCACACCTGTCAGGCCAGGTCGTGTCAATTTGACAAATGTATGGCAAAATACATGGATCAGAGAAATGAAAGCTAAATCTATCACCATGGTGTTCCAAACAAAATAGTGATTCCAGTAAGACTAGCATGAAGCTAGTACACAAGACAGCACAAGTTAAAAGCCCTTGATGGTCCTTAGCATGTTCCTTTGACTTTACTGATAACCTAATGCTAAATAAATTCTTTTCTGTAGGAATAAGAAACTTAGTTTACAATTTTCTGATCTTTAAAAGAGCCCAATCAGACACGAGTTCTCTCGTACCATGGGTAATAAAACACACTCAGGGTTAACAAGTTCACTATAGGAAACAACTAAGACTTTTCCTGAAGAAAACCCACATCCTGAATCCCAGCAGAGGGTGACATTCCTATGCGCTCATCACTGCTTTGCCGCAATTCACAAACTTCATCACCACAGAGCTCTTCTAAACACAGGAAAACTAAGGTTACACTAAGTTTAATTTAAGGAAAGAAACTTCCCCAATGGATACTAAATCCATTCAATTACTGCAGTAGTCATCTCACTTTAAGGTTTACAGGGTGTTTGAGCTTTTTCTTTAATTTGCTGTAGTTTTAAAATCAGAGTTTATCAAGCCACTTATTTCTATATTTACCATATTGGGTTCAGGGATCTTCGAATGAACACAACAAGACTCAGTGATGAAAAAAAGAAAATAAAGCTTTTGCAATACTGGTTATCTGACATGTCTGCATAAAACTAAAGGTCAAATTAATGACACAGTGCAGTCCCTTACAGATGAGAACGGCAGCCACTCATTTCATTCTGATTAAAACACTTGTCGCCTCAATTAAGGGACTTTTTTAAGAGGCAGAAAAGTTTTTAAGGGTCTAACATACAAAACCATGGAGTCCAAGATGTGTTGGTGGCAACTCTACTACTGAACCACAACTGACAAAATCCTCAGTTGCCTTACTGAAAAGGCATCTAAACATGTCATCTTTTTCAAAGCCAGTTTTCTGGAGACAGCTAGCTTGTGATGCACATAGTTATAATTAAACCTTTAAAAATTACTACAAAGTCCCATTAAGCTTGGACACAATGTGCTGCTTTACAATTAAAGTTATGTCAGAAAACAAAGAACCTTCTAGAATCGTATAGAGACTGGGTTTCATTCTCATTTACAGCAGTTTCATCTAGAGACATTTCCATCATTTTCTTTGGAGTCACTCCAAAGTTACATGAGATTAATGAGAAGGGGAGGAAAAAAGAAAACTGTAGGAACCCTGAAGTGTAGAAACTTCTACACAGATTTTAATGGTGGGGCTCTGTTTTCAGGAGCCTTGCAGCCCTGACTGGCTGTTTATTGCTTTCTGGAAGAACTGCAATGCCTCAGTACCTCAGCTGCAGCCAGACACGGATCTGCTGGAGAGTATGAAATATTGACTGGTGTGCTCTTTGCCAGCACTACCTAGTAGTGGCTTTCCATGAACCGGACTTATTGGAGATTCACTATCAAAGATTTCCATCTTTGGGGGGTTGTGTTTGAGCCATTTCCATTTCTACCTCAGGCTTAGTTATAATCCAGACATGCTCTTAATCACACCTACTTCATGGAGATTTAATCCCCGTATTTGCTTTCTGTACTAAATTCCTCTGAATTTTCATCCTAACCAGACACAATGGGCTACTCTAGACCCAAGAGCCTAACAGTGTACATTGAGGCACATTTCATGACACAGAATGAGGCATTCAATTAAAAGACATACATTCCCAGAGGAAAGTCAGTTTCTGCCTTTATTATTCATTATATAGTTTAAACCTGTGTTAAACACTGATTTAAGAGGCTGTAAGCCACAGTCAAGCCTGTGTCATCCTTTCTCAGACCTGAATCAAGGCCCTATAGCCAGGCAAAAACCTGCCAGCGAGGACACTTAGAGACAACTTCTGAGCTGCCACAACTCTGCAAAGCAGGGAACTAGGACCTTCTAGGAAGTGAAACAATGCCATGGATGTTTTTGCAGTCTCTGGACACATTAACCCCACAGGAATGGAAATTATTACCTATTCTTCACAGAGATATAGGTGGGAGTTGTAGGATGAAATGAGGAAGACCAACAGCAAGAGGAAACTTTCCAACTACTGTGAGCAGAACTGTTATCCTGATTCTCAGTTATCTGAGGAGATTATTTAAAAGTTCTTATTTCAACCTGGTCAAGGAATAAACCATGTTAACACATGGTATTGAGAAGGTTTCTTCGTTATTGCATCAGCTGTAATTTAAGTTTACATGCTGTATTTTGCTGTTGGGGCAGGTTAATGTGTTTTTCCTCATAATTACAGCAGGCTACTTCATTAAGCGTCTGTAACCCGACTGTCTTTGCTTACAAGTTCACACTCTGAAGCTGAGCAAAAGACCTGTAAGGAGAGCACTGGCAGGCTGGCTTCTTGAGACTTTTAAATCTAAATTAGAAAGAGCATTACAAAATGCAAGGTAAGGAGCATTGTACTGGCAAAGAGATGGCCAGTGTGATCTAACAGGTCTTTTCCATCACTAACATCCCGTGTTCAGGAACAACCCATTTAATTCCAGGCCAGTCATTTATTATGACAGAGAAGCAAAGTAGAAGGGCATATATTCTACTGGGGAAAACAGCATTTTATTATGCCAACTGAACTCAGAGGACAGGCAGTGAAAACATTCTTTCATTTTGTACCATTAGCTCAGCCAGGCCTCTGCAATGTAACATTCTGTCACTTTCTGTGGATTAGCTCATTTACAAAAACGTGCTGTTTTACTGAAATTAGCACAGAGAGAATATTGCACTTCCCGAGCTGCTGCAGCATAACTGTTTGTCAGTAGATTTATGAAGTGGATTCTTTTCCTGCAATCCAGGATAAGGGAAATACTTAAACAATAACCACCATGGGGAGTGTGGACAAGGCAATAATTACTTTCCATGGTGTTAATAAACCTCAAGGCTACTGGCCAAAGTACATTTACACTGAAGGAGACGTCTATGGAGATTACATAGGAAATTTTAAGATAGACATGGGTCAGGAAGCCCATCTAGGTCTGCTTCCTCTGTTGCATTAACAGACACCCCCCGCCCACCCATAAATGTTCCCAGCAAGGTTTTTTTAATCAAGCACTGTCTAGTGTTCACTGCTTTCTTCTTTGGTGTCCTCAGCTGAGTGACTTGCTTAGTATGCCAACTAGGAGCAAGCATAATTTGTTTGTTATCCTTTTGTTTTCTGCTCAACTTTTAGTTAGAATCTTTTTACCCATAAACTTGGAACTTCCACTCCACAGGAAACATCCAATTTCTGTAAAAATAAAATTATATAAGAATTAATTAAACACTTCAAAGCTGAGTGATTCCTGGAAGCTCAAGTTCTGCAGCTCAGCTCAATCATCATTTCCAGGGTGCTGTGTTCCCAGTTCTCTGCCAGCCCTAGCAGGCCATGTTGGGAAGCCCCATATCCCTAAGATTCAAATTGGGGTTTTTCAGGCTTCTAAGTCTCCTGTCACACCAGCAATGAGATATGCCTTAGCTAAAATTTGAGATCACAGAGTTTTGGAGCAGCAGGCAGCAAAAAAGCAGGCTCAAGGCCTTCCAATGACTGCAAGATTCAACGGCATCTCGTTCTCATGTTTACATAAGTAACACAGACTACAAAACATTCTGTTTGCAATGGGACATCTCCAGATGTACCACCTGTCATAGCGAACAGTCAGACACTTCAGAACTGACACAGACCTCTCCCTTCTTGTGGATGTCTATCCAAGGGGATGTTCATGCTTTGACCACTAGACTGCAGAATGTTTTCTATGGAAACCTGTCTTCACAGCCACATTCTCTTTCTTTTGTAGCAGAACAAAAATGAATTTACTAATAATGACACTAGTGCAAGTCTGGAATGAAATAAAAGTCAGGTCCTCTGTACCATCCTCTTAAAGTTGTGCTATGCTGTTCACTGACAGATAAAGCTTTGCCTCCACTAGTAATGAAAAACACCTCTGATCATTCTCAGGCACTGAGGACAACTGGCATGAAACAGATCACATCTATGCCATTTAACTCTCTGTCTCTGGAACAGTGTGACTGCATCCAAAAATATCACTGGGAAGAGTCCCTGGGCTGTGCTAAGTCCAAGCCATGACAGACAATCATTTGGATAGTGGTAGGCAAAAAAACAAAAAAGTTTTTACTAATAATTTCACCATATGACACAAGCAGGTTCCAGTGCCTCATCCCACAACCTGACACCACCTGATATCCTAGGATAGGCTGGCCAATCTGTAATCTACCCAGGCCTCACACATGCTAATATTAAGCAGTGCAAAGCTAACAGTTGTGCTTTTTGCCCACATCACCAGTGAGCAGGGCTTTAAAAGGAGATTGTCAGTGTTCTCAGTACTCTGGGATTGGTTATGCCCATAGAGGTCTCCAAGAAAATGTGCTTCTAATTTAAATGCTGTGTCAAATAAGCAGTAACTGAATTTGAGAATGGATGTTGTGAGCTACATTCAACTGAGGCAATTGACTTAGATGTTCCCTCACTACAGGAATGATTAATCACACAACTATTTATGGGACAGAGCAAATCACCCTTGTTCACATGAGTGAGCATGCACTGGCTCACACGTTACCCCCACAGGAGCAAACAGGAATAATCATGGGAAGAAACACTCACCAAAGCAAGGGCTATATGATCTGGTGGTACAGGCTCAACCCACCCACAGTGAAGAACATGAAAAATTTCCTGCTGCCTCATCAACTCTAGACTGGATTTTTCATTCATCTGTATGGCCCCAGGTAAAAGGAAGAGCCATCTGTAGCTCTCTCAACTCCCTTGCATTTTGTGTTGTGCTGCTGGAGTGAGTATCGTCATACCAGCTAACAACTGAGCAGAACAAAGCACAGCTGTATCCTATTCCCAAGACACTCCCTGTCTTATGCAAGGAATGGAGAGAACACCTGGTGCAGGAGGCAGATCCAGTAACTCCCATCCTTAGAGATTCTTCATTTTCAGATAAATTCTTCATTAAAAATTGTCAGACAATAGTTGAGAAAGGACTTAATAAAAACAGAATTTGACCTTATAAGTCTAGACTGAGAAAACAGCTCTGGAAACCACAGGGAGATTTTATAAGGGCCTTAGGAACAGCAAAATGACACATAAACAGAGTATTGCATCAAACTCCATTTTCCATTCATTGTAGCAATACTGACTTGTACCAGCTAAGAGTCAATCCCCAGAATTTTTCAAGAAAAGATCTGTTCTATGAATACCCAGGAAGATGTGTAGAAGGTAAATAGCAAAATGCAATATTTTAAAGGTAATTTGACTAAAGCTTAGAGGTGTATTTCTTACTTTCCTATCATGAGAAAGTTTCCTATACACACTGATAGAGTCACAATTATTTCTCAATGAGTAAAAACATCTTGGCTTGGAGCCCTGGTGCTTATTAGTACCATGGGAAGTCATCATTGCCTTAAACATATTCCCCACAACAGTTAAGTATTTCCCTTATTTCAGAACTGCAGGAAAACAAGACATATAAAAACTGAGTAACTTAAAGCTAGCTGTGACTTCAGAAGCATTTTATAGTCTTTTCACCCACATTTGGCAAAAATAAAGTTCGCTTTACAGACAAATTGGTTCCTGTGAGGCCACAGGATGCTGCACAGAAGCCACCGAGACACGTTAGTAGTGGCCCAAAATGAAAGACTGGTTTTGCTTTCAGCTCTCTTCAGTTCAGCTGGTACAATGATAAGACATTATTTTTCTCAATTAATATCCCATCCTGACACTGTTTGCCAGTCTTCGAAGGTCACAAGGCAGTTCTGTGTCAGGCTGACACCTTCCCCCTTCCCCGTATTTCTTATTCCTCTCTGGGGAAATTTATGTCCGTCTGTGGCATCTGTCCCCTGTCCTCCTTTTGTGAGTATGAAGCCACAGCATACATTACATTTAGAAATGTTTTCTGACTATAAATTACCTTTGCAATGTCTTAGAGGCCTTATGTTCTCCTTCACTGACCTCGTGGCCTTTACACCCTGGAAACATTTCTCATTAGCTCTCTTATCCTCCTATACAATCTTCCTTTCATCTCAGCATTTGCTTTCCTTATCACTTTTTTTGCACTCTCTAATTCCATCTGTAATCTGTCCAGTCTTCTTCTTTCCCTGGTGTTTTATACCTTATACTGGATTACTGTTTACACATGCTTGTCCGCCTGTAACCATAATTTGAATTACACACAGGCTTCTGTTCCCCATGGCACACACAGCCTAGTCAAGCTGCGTATCTCACCCATTTTCCTCGTGTCTTTCCCCTTCATTTCAGGCTTCAAGGCTGAAATTTAAGTACCTTCCTCAGCAGCTGCATATTCCCCAAAACTTTAGCAACCCCCACTTCATCATGCTCCCTTGCCCAGGTCCTGAAGCTGATGTGGAACAATGTGAAGCCACTGTCCAGCATGACAAAGCAAACTAGAAACCTGGGAGTGCACTCGTGTCAGTGCTAAGCCACACAGGTAATTCACTCATTCACCCCAGCCTTCAAACCCCATCACCTCAACACTGGGAGCAAAATACTTTCCTTTTCTGGGGTTTTCCTGTTGGTATTTCTCACTTGCCACTATAAATTGTAACACTGTCGTGACAGTGAGTTACACAAATGTTAATCCACTCTTCTTTGAAACTGAAAAGGAGTTCAGGTTCAGCTCAAGAAGTGGACAAGGCCTCTAACTGCTTCTCATTTTCACCCTTCCCAAGGAGAAGCAAACTAAAGAAAAACGTTGAAGTTGATTTAGAGAAAAAATAGGATGAAGAACTTTAATCTCAGTATTAATAATGTTAAGGTTTTCCTATGGTACCCTTTTAAATTAGTGGGATAATACTGTTCCTATCGATTACAAGCAAAACTAATCCAATTCACACATAAAATTAAATAATAAGCTTCCCCTTCTCCACTTACATTTCCCTGGAGATGTTCTCCAGAAGAAAAATCTCTTCTACCAACTGAAGAGGGAAGCAGCCTGCAATTTGCTGTGAAGAAAGCTCACAGCTGTGAAGAAAGTTAGCTTCTGTCTGAAACAACATCCTTTCAGTAAATACCACGAAGCAGAAATTCTATATTGTTCACATTTCCAAAACCTTCCAAAAAAGTGACCTTCCACTGGTTTCACCAACAGCAACAAGCTGCTTGGTCTCTTATGCTTAGACTGCTTCACTGCCTGAGCTCACTTTAAACATTGTCTTTTCACAGTCACTCTCAGCAAATGTGTATTTGAACAAAGTTGTAGAATTGGTTAGCTGGCAGGTAGCTAATGTATAACGTATGCACATTCAGTTCAGATCAAAAAACTACTTTGCTAGCAATGCTGTTTGCAATACTTGGATCAGTCAAAGACATACCCTTCCTCTTCACCTCCTCATCAAAATGTGACAAATTTATTGCTGTTAAATACTAGAGACAGTGATCTCTTCTGACTACAGCTGGTGATCAGATTATGCCCTGAAGCATAATGACTGCTAACACTTCTCCCTTTTATCCCAATTAGTGGCCTTTCTACCATGTACCTACCCCACTCTTCTGAGAAGCTACTATAACAGGCAAAAAAAAAATAAAATTCAGTTGTCATCGGACAGCTAATCTGAATATATTTTTGTATTGATAACTAATAAATAATGAATTATATTGTAAAGATGAGAGAGATTTTTCAGCAGAACTGCTGGGGGAAAAAGATCAATTTCCCCCAAAAATACAAAGGTTACGTTCCTCAATAAACAAAATGTACCTTTCTTAAGTGTAAAGTACTGAAGTTTTAGTATATTTGAGTCATCAAAGTCAACGGAAGACACCTTTGGACACTGAAACCCAAATATTTTCCACTGTTAAAAGAACTTAACATTAGACTGATTTGCCCTTTAAAAAGTAGGAGGAAAATTGTATTTAAAAAAAAATAAAAGAAAATATTTCTAGACAAAAGGCAAAGCGGTTTCAGTTTTAAACTGGATTAAGAGAGAAGAAACAGTCAGTAATAAGTAATACTGTTAATGCATGAAAGTATTTCAAAGAAACGGGAATGATCACAGTGCTTCAAACCAGAGAATAGGAGGTAGAGATGTACCCTGTCTACCACATAGGATTAGATCAGGAGCTCATCTTCTTCCAGTTGCTTGAACCAATGAATCTCTAATAGCCAATCAGCGTTCATCAGATCTCAGGTCAGACACAGCATATTTCATCTTAAATCTTTGCCTTTAGCTATTATATAATTTTTAGGAAATTCACAAGCCAAATAAGAACCTATTCTAATCTTTAATCACACTGAATTAATTCTCTCAGCAACATCCTGTTGCAAGGACCACTACAATTTATAGGCTTTTTTTTTCCTACATGTTTTCCTGTTATTTGTCTCCTTCCTAAGGAAGACAAGTTGAATCCTTTCATTTGCTCTCATTAAGCAGTTCTTTTCACTCTTTCATATCATCTCCACTGCCTTATCTGAAGAGTAAACACCACTGAGGAGCAGGTTTCTTTTGACTTTATGTAGGTCAAAAATGTTTTCCTTTCTTGGCTCAAAACATACACAAGTGGGTGCATTTACGTTGCGTATTTAGGAACAAAAAATGTGTGGCTAAAGAAATTGTATCTCTGGCTTTTGTCATGAATGTGTCCTCAAAAATCCCATGTGGCCAAAGGGCAGTTCCTGACCGGTGGGAAGTGGTCTGCCACAACCTAGAGATAGCCCCAAGTACGGGTGAGGAAAGAGGGGATTCACACAGGCATGGGAAGTGATACCAGACCATTTAATTATAAGCTAGTTCTTCCCATATATATTTATTTGCCTTTGCTTGCAGCATCCTTCACTGCCCCTAGTCTCACATAACCCAGAGCAACCCACTGCATGCAGGTTTATATATAATCAGAAGACTGTACCAACACAAAACTGTTCTTTCCTTTAAACTCCTGAAAGTAAGAAATAGTGTTGATTTGTGCCCTGTTTCCTGAGAACATGCAATAGATAACCACTTTTCACACTGGAAGCGATCTCTCTGTTCCCTTTTACTTACCCAACACAGTGCCAGTGTGAGTAAGTGTGTCAGGACACACTGAGATTAGTTCTCACCACTGAAGTTAGCTGCTTACACTTCCATTACACTTCCTATCCATTCACTCCCTGGCATGCCTGATAGCTCTCTCAGCCGCGCTGCACACTGACATCACCCCTGGTCAATGGTCTGGGGTTAATTTTTGCCTCTTTCTGTGTCTGGCCATTCTCAGCCAGCTGAGCTCCAAACCATTAATCTGTTCCACACCTGCTTCTCAACAGCCTTCAGTTAATAAAATTCTTGCTTCTGATCCAGTTCAATGAGGTGACCTAACAATGTAAAGATGTTTGCTGCCAGGGCTAGTCCCTTGAGTCTGCATTTGACTGATCTTTTAGTAAAGCTTTTGATTTATGTAATAACCTTTTTCCTTATCCTTCTGATCATAGCAACATTAGGAAATCCCCCATTGCCAATTTACTCTCTCGTTGCCTCTGGTTCTAAGACATAAGAGTTACACTTCAGCCACAACCTTACAGACCATCCTTCACTGTCGTCACAAATTTCTCATCCCTGCTCTCTCTGCCATCACACCCATTGAGTTTTCCTTCTTATTTACTAAACCTTCACTTTCAGTGTAATAAGCAAACACTCACATCAAACTGCTCTACACTAAAGATCACAGACAGGGAATTAAATATTGTATGTTCTTCATTCATCTTTAATATCATTACAAGTCTGTTAAAGGATTTGTGTCCATTGAACAAAAAAGCTAGAGGCATTACTGCAGCTGAATTCAGATTGCTAAACGTTTAATAAGGATGCTGACATTACAAAAGCTGATGTCTCTGATCTCAACTCTTGAAAGCTATTTAGGTTGGTTGCAGGGGAAAACTATGTCATGGGCACCTGGGCACCTGCATTTTATTCTGTCTCAGTAACCCCCTCTCAGAGGAAGTGAAGCCATAAGGTCCTGTCCCAGTAACAATTAAGAGAAACTAATGAAGAGCTGGTTTATAGCCTTTTCCCAATCCTGATGTCCTGTCTGTGTCTGGAGGGCAAGTATAAAACATGTTTTTCAGTGCTACAGAAGGAAGTACAAGTAATTAGTCGTCACTGTACAATTCACACACGAGGTTAATCAGGTCCCTCACTGGTTTTAAAGTAGAGAGGACAAACAGCAGGCTGAGCGCTCAGTGAGACAAGGAGGTCAGCACAAGCACAGGGGGAGGTAAATGGAAGCCCCTGTGCATTGGCAAAAAAGGAACCTGGGTGAAAGTTTTTAGGGAGCCTACCCTAAAGGACTAGTCCTTTCTTCTATCCATTTCCCTGCCTTTATCAGCTCTGTGATCTGTGAATGATTGTCAGAGGAGCCCCATTTAACCTGCCAGTCACACTGCTGTGCAAAAGGCTCATTGCTCCACAGAGGTGTTCTCTTACAGACCCAGGGAAGACACCACACCAACTTTTCTCCATCCCGAGACCAAGCAGCCTGCTGCCCTTCTCTCACCCAGGGTGGGAGGCAACACTTTAGCTTCTCCTGAGGTCAGACTTCTCGGCTCAGAACACACCAGGTAACACATCAGGGACAGACCACATGGGGAACTGTTACTTCTGTGATCAGAAATATCAAAAGTACATGTGTTTTACTTGGAATAGGTACAATTCCCTCTCAGGAGGGAATTTTCCTCACCTCGATACCACATGAAGGCTGAATATTGAGTTTTCTTTTATTCCTTCAACTTCCACACATAGAACCAAACTAGTTCTGTAATATCTTATGCAAATCAAGGATTTTTTCATGAGGCTCTCATGGTGCTAACCTTTGCTCCAGGGCTTTGTATCTGGCACAATACACACAGCTGCAACATGTGGTGTGTCCACCTTCCAGTTCATTGCTGAGTTTGTCCACTCTTAGAGAATTTGGACTGGGAGCCTTTTGGGGTCATGAAACTTCAGTAACTACTGTAAGAACCCAAAATTTCTTTGGTCTGAAATTAGGCACCTTGACTACCAAAACATCCTGATTCAGAAATACCTACAATACCTATTACTGGCTCTAAAGTCTAGCCTTGCTTTCCAGGTTCTCCTCATTGCAGAGCATTCCGCCTCCACCACCATCTTTAGCTTTCTTTATCAAGCAAGTACATTGAGCCATATCATAAAGATCTGGTTATATTATCTGAGGTCAGAAGAATTCATTCAGTGCTTTTGTTCAAAATCCATGAAGATAGGACTTTGCTTTAAAAACACCTGCCTCTTAAAAATGTAAGGAGTAGTCAGTTGCTGTTTATGGGCTTGCTCAGATGGAGCAGCTCCCTCCCTGGCTTTATGAACACAGAGTTCACTGCCTGTCTCATGAAAACTGCAGCAAGAGAGACTGTTGCATTTTGAAGAAAAACTACACACAGCATTTTTGGAGCAAGTAAAAGATTTTTGCTCTGTTTCTACAGGACATTCACAATGCTCTTCTCTAAACAGATGTGACTCCACTTTGTATCAGGCCTTAACAACCATAATATTTTTACAGTAGTATAATGTTCGGTCTGTACTTATTTTACAAGCTTGTCCAGATTTCCTTATCACTGATGTATTTCCCTCAGCAGTATGTTTTCACACTGACTTCTGTCACCCTCGGTTTGTACACTCAGGTGTAAAATCTGTGTACATATTCTATAATTGCATACACATAACCTTTACAAATTTCTTAGCAGCAAACACAGTCCAGATGATTCCAAGGCTTGTGTACACAGTCCTGCTAAGAAGCAGAGGAAGAAAACCTAATCTCAAACTTTTCTGTATTCTGCTAAACACAAGATGAGATGTTTCTTCTCCCTCTTTCAGGCATTTTTCATGTAGTATTAGGCTTTTTCTCCCAATTCCTTTATTCATCCCGAATAGGATTTTACTCTTCAACTAGTCCTACTGACTTCAGTGGTATTCCAGGCAGGGTAAGGGATTTGTCAGTGAGGATCAGCTGCAAAGTCAGGGTCTCATATTGTAAAATCTTCCTTGTCTGGCATACCATTGTAAAGTACTGTGAGCACTTGCCATACTCTGAGATGGGTCACCAGCATAACGATATCAGTGTCAGAAACATTCATAGTGCTTTTCAACAGTATGCCAGGCAAGAGAGGTTTCCTGTCTCTGGCCCTCACCCTGCAACCCAACCCCCACAAATAAACCCTCACCTCTTCAAGGCATTATTGAAGTCAATGGGGCTCTAAACAGTGAGTGGCACAAATGGAAAGACAGTGAGTTTAAGGCACAAAGGGGCTAAAAGTTAACAAAGTCAGTTCTGCCCTATGAGAGCAGCTCTGGTTCCTAGAGCTAGAGAACTTTAAAAACAAGCAAGCTGGTCATAAGGGTTTTGAAAGTGACAACAGCAGGAAATTGGCAAGTTAAATGGTTGGTCTCCTCCAGAAATTATTTGCATTCTTGCCCACAGTGGTCAAACACACACGTGTCTGTTTTTTACTTCACTCCTTAGACTGAAGCTCACCCACACACCCCTGATCTGATCCTTTACCTGCTGCACAGTATTGCAATGTTGATTACTGCACCCATCCTTTAAGCTTCAGTCCAATGAAGAGCTTGGTTCCCTGTAACTTTGAGCGTGTGAATCTGTGCCATTGTCATTATTAAGTCTGCCTGAGTGTCTGCAGTTACACACACTAAGTGTTTTGCTGGATGAGTGCTCTTGTTTCTGGAAGGTAGAGGAGATGCAGGCCTGGAAACACCAACCACTACAGGTCCACCTCTCATTTGTCTCACTTTTATAACTTTGAAGCTCTTCCTTCACTTTGGTAATAATGTAAAGTATCAACTAAAAATTGCAATGCATGCATTTCATTTGAGTTTTATTGCCTTAACAGACAGCATTAGATTACAAAAGAGGACATTTTTCTTCTCAGTTTTAGCTTATTCTTATGATTTATGATTAGATACAGCAAGAGTTCATAAACTTCCCTGACCTGCTGACAGTTTTTACAGGCTCCTTGATTTATTTCCATCTCAAACTTAACAGCTTTCATGTGACTGATATTCCTAGAGTCCTGGCATGGCTGCAGCACAGCCTGTGAGAGCTCCTCTAATCTCCATGTTACTAATTTAAATGAAGTCTTGGTCTGTTGTTTAAAAAAGACATTTGTCATCTCACGGAGGTTTACAGATCCTCTTGTAATGTAATGTCAGACACTTCTGAGATATGAGTTTTATAAAGCCTCCCGATACTGAGTGTTGTAAGACACACCAAGGTCACTTCAATATGCCAAAGAAAAAAGACATTTGCAAAACAAGAGAAGAGGAATTCCTAAGAAACTGTATTGTACAGAGGACATTTAGAAATTATTTATACCATCTGTGAGTACAGTTCAAAGATAAATCTGGTATTGGGAAGAAAAGCGGGGGGAGGATAAATTTGAATCCAGAAAAATCCACAGACACCCAGCCAACAGCTATGAGTTCCTGATAAAAAACAACTCACAGAGCAATATTCTCACAGTCATAGAGGTTGCAGCATCAACAGTTTCCCAGTGTGCTCCGAAGCTACTGTGCTAACTAAGGCTGCTCTTTCAGCAAAGATGCAGCTGGCATTCTGTTTTCATTGTACACTTTCCAAACAACAAAAAAAAAGATACATTTTGTAATAACAAAGACCTAACTAGTAAAAGAGAGAAGAGGGAATGAGAGCGAGAGCAACATAAGAAAAGTGGGTGTCTCTCTAAGCTCATACACTGCCCAGCTGAAGATAGAAGGATATAATTATTTTTTTCTCTAGAACATTTAGAAACTGGCACAAGGTGAGTGATGTGAAGGTGTGTGAAGGTGTATAAATGTGGACAAAACCTAAACAGAAAATGTCAGGTAGGTTTTCTTTGATACCGATGGGTAGAGCAGAGAGGGAACAAGACCCGTAAATATTAGTGGAGCTTTGGAGGTTCTCCAGTGAGTACGCTTAGGCGTTTGAGGTCAACTGTGATCAAGCCTCAGTCTGACAGAAAATTGCTTTTGTAATATTTGTAGATCAGTTAAGAAATGACAAGCAACACTAGGTTATGACACGCTGGAGATATAAATACAGGTTGCCCAGATCATATGATTGATTGAACCGTTTTATTTTTGCTGAAGAAATTTAGCTAGTGTTGCTGGCAACACACACATAGCACTAAATAAATGTTACGTACAGTAGCTTGTCAGAATTTATAAAAGAGCAATCGACATTTGCTTTACTGTCAAAACATCAGCCTACGAGTTTCCTCTCTTTGGAAAGAGAATCTGGGAAATAAAAGAACACTATACAGCATATTACCTTCGAATCACAAATGCCATGGTTAAGTCTGAATCAGAAATGATAGCTGCTCTCATGCAATGAGCTCTGCATGTCCTCAAACAAAACAACGTGCTTGCAAGCCTCATTGCAGCAAGCCACCAGCAGCAGTTGCTGAATAGACAGACAAATGTGGATTTATCTCATAGCTTCCTATTCTACAGTCCAAACACAGATACTTTCACTGCAGATAGATGTGGAAAAACATTAGCATCAGTGCTGTACAGTGCCTGCAACTATATCGCAGTGAAGTGGATTATTAAGAACACAATGAGACTTCACGCCTAATTTCAGAGTTTGCACAGATATGGGAATTAAAGTCCACAGATCTCACTCACAATTATATTGAATAAATTCTAATATTTCTTTCCACTGTTCAAGCAACATAAAAGTCATGTTACACGTGAAGTAAGAACTCCCAGCAGTTTATCTTTCTAGGACTACATGGTGTTCTCAACATAAAAATTACATCCTCTATTGGGCAAAGGTTCATTTTACAGACCAGATCTACGGGATTAAAACAAAGACTGCAGTCAATCAGCTTTGTGATGCTATTCTGATTTTCCCTTGTTGGACTATATCTCAAGAACCACCTTTCAGCATTTGCGTAGGAGGAAAAGTTCGTTATTAGTATTACCCTGGGAGATGGGTATTATTCTCCAGGGAGTAAAAAAGGAAAAAAAGCCCAGCATCCCATGAGCTACCTGTTCTCACTCTGATAAGGGCACAGAACATGTGTGCACACAGACAGATCAATTGTCAGCAAAACTACTGCCCTGTTGCATTTAAACACATTGCTGATTCTTAATTAACCTGTTGCTAAAGAAGTTTTTTTGTATCTATGTGTATATCTGTCCTGTCTTACAAGGATCTCTCACAAGGAAATCCCCTGCTCTCCCTGAGTGATAAACCCACCTGCATCAGGCCTCTGGAGAAAAGGGAGTTCAATGGGTCTCAAATGTCCACAAACGAGAATTGTAAACCAATTGAAGAAGTATCTGCACAGACATCCATTTCCTCACCCCTTCCCATGGCTAGCCAGAGGACAACAGACTTTGGCAACAGGTCAAGGACAACCACTTTTTCATTCCTTATTTCTTTCCTAACTTTATTTCCCTTTTGCCTGTTTTGAAATAAGTAATATCTGCATTTTTGATCATGTAGAGCAAATTCTGTCTCTGGCAGGAGGGATACCAATGCTGTCCTATAGAAAGATTTGAGGTCATAAAATCAGTAGCATAGTCCACTACATCTGTGTTAACCCTCTTTTTCTGTGTTTTTCATTCCTTCTTAAAGGAAAAGGAGACTTGAAAATAACCTAGTACTTTACTGAGAAGACATGTTAATATCTCTCCTTCAACTGTAGAAACAGCAACAATCACAATTCCTGAGTTCTAATAGAAACTTTTCTTCCTGTTATTTCTACTAGCTCCAAGGTAAAAAGGGTATGTTTCAAGCACATTCGAGGCCAGACAGTGTAACAGTAACTCAGGACTAGATAAATTCTTTCAAACACTCTGAGTCACATTTTGAACAGATTCTATGTATTTCGGTAAGGCAAAATACATCTATCCCTGGGGCAGTGCATGACATCTTTCAGCTTCTTCCTTTAATGGATGGAGTGGGCATGTGTCAATCTGTGTCTGCAATCTCTTCTGTCATGGTTAAGAATTGGTACCTGTCTTCCAGATTATATATCCTTCTAATAGGAAAGGTCAACATATTGGTGGTAAGAGGCAAAGCTTGAAATAGAGCTAAGAAGGCAACAAAAGAGGGAGAAGAGAGAAAGGAAAGAATTTCAATACCATACACTAAATACGCAGATGTTAATGAAAAAATCCTCAGTGGTTACTTGACAGGGTCTCACAGAAGGAAAGCTTGGGGAAAAAAAAATCTCTCCATTGTGCAGCATTTTTCTTTGTAACTCAACTGTATCCTTTATGTCAGCCTTTCATCTTCCCAACAGCTAACTCAGGGCATATTTACAATAAAAATAGAAGTTGGATTTGTTACAATTTGTTGAGACTGCAGATTCCCTATTAAAGGTGGTGGTATTCCTTCTGTCTGTATAGTTTTTTCTTGGGTACTGAATGTAAACTAACTGACCCTTTAGAATAGCCTCAAAAAAGTCACAAACATTGGTCTCCTTGAGAAGCCACGAAGGATGAAAGAGGAGAATTTCTGCTTTGTTCTCTAAGGTTTACTCAGTAAAAGGTAGAGAATGTGAGACTTCACTAGTTGTATACTGATTGTATGGCTTTATTTCCTAGAACAAAGGCCCTGTTCCTTCAAAGAACACTACCAGTAGCACAGGAAAATCATTTTAATATTTGACATCCATAATATTTAACACTGTGACTGGATTTTATTCAAGAGAAAGGAATTTATCCATGCCAATTAAATAATTCACTGCATAGTTCAAAAGACCCTGATAAGAGATACACCACAAACCATACTGCTTTTCCTGCTTTAATTATGAATTTGTAGTTAAAGAACATGACAGGGTTTCAGGGCTGGGCTCCACTTCCCTCTCTGTGATGGGTTACTGGGGGCAATTTCCTTCATCTAATCCTTCCTGAGCCCATTCTTTGCTGGTGTAAATCAGTAGAGGTCCACCAACTGGAAAAGCACTCTGCTGATTTACAGCAGCTGTGAACTTGACCTCTTGATCAAGAGAAAAAATGGGAATGGAAATATATTTTCTGTGTCAGAAGAGTTGCTTGTTGATGTTGGTTAAGACATTTAAGAAGTTTGATTCTTTTTAACAAATGAAACCTATATCTAACTTCAAAGACAGGAATATGAAGAAGATTCAGTCAAGTATTTTAGAGTCATTAGAATTACTAAATTGTGTACCATGTTTAACTGATGACCAACATATAGAAAATCATTCCAGGAACAGGATGCCCAATTACACTGCAGAATTTTCTTTCCATTTTCTTCCTTATATTTGGTTGAATATTTTTCATTCTTTCATGTGAACAGAAATAAAAATGCCTAGATCAGCTCTGAAAACAATATCCTGCTGTGTTTGCTATGACTGCATCTATCTGTCAAGTGTTTTAACTAACATAGGGAAAATGGCTATTTCTTACTGATGGGGCTATAGTGTGAGTAACTGAACTTCAAAGATGCCGGGCCAGATTGGATAGCAAACATCAAAAGCTTTCGACTCGTGCTGAGTAAACTTTGTATTCTGACACACAAGTTCTTATCTGTTCTGTTCCAGACTTGAGAGAGAGAGGGGCTGAATCTAACCAAATCACATTGTTTTTCCTTACAGCTGCCAACTTGGAAAAATATCAGGGCACAAAGGAACCATTAAAAACAAAACAAAAAAAGACATGTTTTTGTTAGTTCCTAAGCAACACAATATTGCCAAGATGGTGGCTCCTATGAAAATTAGAAAATATTAGTTACACATCACACTGTTATTTATTTATACTGCTCTGTGAAGCATTTTTTTTTCCTTCTTGCAAACTGACAGATATTATGGAAAATCTGTTCTTTTGAGCAGGGTGTTTACACCACAACTGTTATGTATGTTTTGTCAGCAGCTCATTCCATTTGTTAATACCCATTTCTATTTTATCATTTATTTTGCTAGTTATTGATTTGGAAAAAGAAAAACAACAGAGAATGAGAGAAAGGGGGAAAGAGAAAGGGGATGGAAAGGAAAAGAGAAGAAAAAGGGAAGGAAAAGGGAAGGAAAGGAGAAGGAAAAGGAAAGTGAAGGAAAAGGGAAAGGGAAAGGGAAAGGGAAAGGGAAAGGGAAAGGGAAAGGGAAAGGGAAAGGGAAAGGGAAAGGGAAAGGGAAAGGGAAAGGGAAAGGATTTAAAATTTTAGATCCACCAAAACTAATCCTATTGTTGAGATTGTCAAAGTCAGTTTAGAAAACTGGAACCCTATCCCATTACTACTAATTGCACATATTTAAGAAGAACTTTTTAAAACCTCTGTCCCCTTGTCTATAGTACTCCAGGGCAGCGTGGGACACAGGAAACAATTGTGTTTCACTCTACCTTCTTCGTTATTCAGCCACAATGCATTTACCACATGGATCCTCCTACTCATGACAAAGCCTTGATTACACTGATGATGTTCCATGCTGGTGAAGGATTGAAATTACAGTAAGGTAACAAGGAAGTGTAATAGCTCTTGGGAAATGTAATTGCAACAGCTGCCCTGGAATCAAATGGCCAGCCCTTACATTTTGTAAAGTTTTACTCAAGAATTAACCTTCTGAGCTTAGAAACTCTGACTTACCTTAGAAGGTGGAAGTCACCTTAGAAGGTAGAAGTCACATTTGTTTCCACAAATACTTCACATTTGTTGAAGCACACTCAGTCTTTCCATTAAAAGGGAAAGGTAACCTACCAGAGACAGAAGAGAGAGAAGAAAAAATGGAAGCTTCTCTTATTAAAAAATTTTCATTTATTCATCCACAGTTCACAGACCTTCTGAGACACTGCAATCTACCATACTGAACTCCCACCTTTGAAACAGACTGAGGAGTAAATGCTTCAAGGAAAAATTCCAACTCAAACACAGATATCTGAGCATGTATGAATATAAACACATTTGAACAAGTTTCATCTGCACTTGTTATAATGAGTTGGGTAAATTTGGAAAGAGGCCTTTTAGGAGCAAAAGGCATCATCCCAACAGTGTATAACTCAAGACCATAGCTTTTTCCAAGGAAGACACTGCAGCCTACAGAGGCAGACCACTTCTAAGATATGTTTCCAGGACTTGCCAGAAATCTTCCAGCAGCACTCTTGGTGCAAGGTGGAATATGGTTACTACATGTGGATCTCAGGCAGCACTACACAGCCACAGCTGGGAGTGCAAACAAGAAAGGAACAGTGCTAGCACTAAAGTCAGCCTGGGGAGTGTGGCCTTTTGGACTGACACAACTGCTGTACTAAGAGAGAAGGACCTTCCTTCTCGTTCATCAATGGAGGAGAAATTCTGTCTGCATCACATCATGAACAGTAACCCTTGGAATAGTCTTGTCTTCAAAGTTATAGGGCTTATTCAACAGAAATGTTTAAAAACTTGGTTTTGAAAGTGCATATGACTGAGGAAGGACATAAGAGTAAATGGCTCATCCACAATGATGAGGGTTTGACATAAGGAGATGTGTCACTGTATATTTCAGCTTGCTGTAAATTCACTCGCAATGCACTCCTGTCTTGTGCTTTATGTCCTGAAACAGGTACACTTGGGATGATTGAATTAATTAAATGAAACAATATTAAGGATTTTAGATTTCATTCAGCTTTAGGGTAATCCTAAACCCCAGTGACAGACAGGAAGTTTAATGACCAGTGTGAACAGACCCACTATAAAGCTCTTAGACAAGTAGGACATGGTTTCATGTGGACTTTCAAAAGCTACCCCAAAATTACTACAAAACTCTTTTCAACACTTACCAGCTTGTTCTACAGAGGCCTTCTTTTGGCTTCAGTACAACTCAGGTGTTTGGAAGACCTGAGTTTGATTCACTGACCTAACTGAGATTTTCTGTGGTATCAATTTTATGCAAATATTCTGAGATAGAATATAGGACTTCTACTGACATGCTGTTGGAGTATGAGAAATACTTGCCCTAAGAGAAAATTTAGGGGACTGTGAGACAACCAGAATTAGCCACATCTTGAATTTTCTTCTACATCTATGTTCTAACTAGTAAATTTGAACACATTTTGTGTCTTCACTGCTCTTGTGGCAAACATAACTCATGTCTAGTTGAATGATGAATTTGCAAACACACAAAATGACTTGAGATGAACAAATAATCATTTTTTCTGCAGAGTTTGCACAGATACCTGCTTTATGGATCTCTTAGGACTAAGGTAAAAATCATCGAGAGAATAAATATTTAGTTTGGGCTGCAATGGGAAAGTATGTTAACACACCTCTGCATTTCTGGATTTTGTTTCCCTGGATCCAGAAAGCCAGTGGCACCTGAAGGCAGAGTCAGAAGGCTCTGTTGCTTAGGTCAGGCTTTGTGCCCCTCAAGCTTGCACATGGACTTTGTTCATTTGTTCTTTAAATAATGAAGGTTTTCCTCAGGTAGGGTGCTGTCCTCTTTTTTTTTTTTTTTTTTAGTTAAAAAGCATTCTATAGGAAAAGGTATGCAAGGATATCACTTTCACACCATTGTTGACATGATATGTCTGACTGCCCTCTTCTGTAAGGGCTTTGGGAAAGAACTATCAACTGAAGCAGATCTGAGCCACAGCCATTATATGCTCTTCTCCCACTTGAAGGTCTGACAGTTCAGTAAAAACACGTCCTGTCCGTGCCATACACAACTGAGCCAGGCAAGGTACCCCTATTTTTAGAAGCACAGGCACCCAAGTTGTTCTAAACTCCTTGGACAAGCAGCCCTTGTTGTGTGATTTCAAATTCAACTAGGGTTTATGGTGTCTTTGCAAAGGACACTTGTCTCAAATCTGGTTTTACATGTGTTTTTTTTTTCCTCTATGCTGACTATAGCCTAAGAACAAGTGGGTGATCTGGTGCTGCTTGGTGAACAGGGGTATGTGAAACAGCATGCACACGTGCACTGGCATGTGCAAATGTGGCCTCTTGTGAACTCTCAGTACTGTTTCATTACCTGAATTCTTTTAATTAATAAACATCTGCCAGCTCCTGCACTCTGTCAGAATATACCAGTGATGTTCCCTTTGTAGTGCCTTTCATTACATATGTAAACAGGCGGAAGAAAAATTGTGCTGTTATCACCTTTTGATTTTATGAGTAGCTGGGATTGTTTAAACTATAGATTAACTTTTACAGGCCCGTCTCTCTCTCCAACTACCCCAACCATGTCTGAATAGCCAACTTTCCTGTGTGGGTGTGTCAGATAAAGATCATTTTAGTAGTTGTTTAAAAGGGAGGGAGTCTTGTTTCACAGAAACTAAAATCATAATGCTCATCTCCACCTATGTGCTTTGTCACCTTTCCTCCTCACAGTTTTGAATGAGTCTATTCTCTTTGGGTCAACATCCCAGTAATGTGATAGGTCTCCTGCGTGCAACCATGATTGTAATGTTGGGGACAGTCTTTCAGGAAATTCAAGAAAGTTAGTATTTTCTTGCTTTTTTGATGTCAATACTTTTTACAAAGATTTACTTCTTATGCCATACAACTCCAAATCTCTGACAAAGAAGAGACCAGATTGTGAGTACATTGTCTAGCCCAAATGTGAATTGCATGTCCTCCCAATGGTGAGTTACTTGGGAACAGTGAAGAGTGACTGCAACAGCAATTCTTCCATCTGAGTGGTGGTGTGTGAACCCTACACATACAGGTCTGCAAGCTGGACAACTGCATAGCCAACCACATCACAGATTAGGTGCAATCTGTGTGTTCTGATTCTACAGCCTCGCAGCTCACAGAGTGTTTTATGAAGATATATCATTCCTCCACCTCAACTGACTAACATGCTTTTGTTCCCACCCAGCCTGAAAATTGGTTGTGGTTGAAAAAAAAGTGGAAATAAATAATAATTCCCCTGACTGCCTGTATTTCTGTTCCATTATAATCTAATTGAATTGTCTTCCTTTTAAGATTGCCCAAAGAACTGAATGCAGAGACACATAGAATCTGTGTAAGAGATTTTCTGCAGTTGTCTTCTCTCACACTTCTGTACACGACAACCAGAGCATGTACTTCCAGACTTTCACTTTAGGTGATGCAAGTCATCAACAAGAAACAATATACAATATATACAGTCCAAAGTGTTACAGTGACTCAAAGTTTTAGTCCCCTGCTTCTTTCCTCATATGGTCTTTCCCCTTTAAATACAGCTCCTTTCTCTTGGAACATTATTTCAACTAATTTGCAGTCTTTGTTTTCTTGTTCTGAACAACTCCTACCTCAACAATCTCTTTATGTAACCAGTTGTCCCCTCAGCACTGAAAGCAGCCTTAAAATCTACAAGCCCCATCTCTGCTTGCTAAGCCCTTTTTTCCCCCCCATTATGTTGCTCTTTACAGCTCAAGTCAGTTCTGCCATTTTCATGATCAGTTCCCAAGAGGACCTCAAATAAGGTCCCAGGTGAGACATAGACTATTCTTTTCCTGGTCATATCATAGTAAGTTATGTGTACTTCTCTGGGCTTTGAAGGTTCAAAGTATTTTCTATTAGTCATTAAAAGTGAAGTCAGCGGCTGATGTGGCTGAGCTAGATTTGGATAAAGAACCTACGTGTACTGGAGGCAGACAGAATGAAGCACTTGAACAAACACTTCTTAATTCAGGAAAAGATACAGACAGTCTCACCAAAAATACAGAGGTAAATTATATTTTCCACACAAATTTCCTGCAATTATTTTTTTTTAATTCAAGATATTTACAGTGCTAGTATTAACTATCTAAGTTAACTATCAACATAAGCACTTGTGAAGAAAAGTTAGTCCATGGATACTACAGAGAGATGGTTTTTCTACATCAACCTTTTCTAAAGTGCTTGTAGCCACACTGCACATCTGAAGTGTTTGAACTTGTGCAATTAGAACAAGTTGTCAGGGACACAAAAAGCTTTTCAGAAGATCATAGAAGCTGTCTGTATGTTATCTACCAGTGTCATATACCTTCAGCCTAGGAATCATCAGAGCCAAGGCAGCAGGATATGAAATAAAAATCTTCTACGCCAACCCTATTTCAGCAAGCTGCGATCTTTTTCTCTAATAAACCCTCTACCCTGCAGCTTTTCCTTCTGTCTCTAAGTTCTTCTTTTTTTGTTCTCTGCCCTCTGTACTTTTTCTGTTTTCCCCCATTTCTTTGTCTTGCCCCTCCTCTCCCCTTATTTCTTTTCCCCTTTCTTTCTCTGCTCCTCACCAATGTATGTTTTCTCCATATCCCAGTCCCTGCTCAGTCCCAGTTCTTTGATTCTCTTTTTCTTTCTTGCCTCTTCCCTATTCTTTTCACTCTCATTTCCTCTTTGACCTGAATTGGATTGTTGCAGGTGTCTGTGCCAAATCAAGAAGCCCTCGCTTTCAACCTCATTGCAGTACACACACCTCTTTTCTATCATAGAAGCTAGATATTCTTCTGAAATTCATAATTCAAATTTTTAAGAAAAAAGCAAGACAAAAAAGTTCTCCTCTTGAATAACTATGCTCAGAGATTCAGCACTTGGATCTAGAGTTTTGGACCCATGCCCTGAGAAGACTGGGTCCAGTTGTGAGAGTCAGATGAATTTTCCCAGATTTTGGCAGTGGATGGCAGCTGGCAGAGCCTCATGGACGGCAGACTTCCGGTTCTGGATTTCATACACTGGCTTTGTTCTGAAGCAGAACAGAATATCCAAATTTTAAATGCTACAAAAAAAAATTACTTTGACTCATGACATTTAGAGTATATAACAACAATTTTAAAAAGTATTTCAAAGTTGAATTGGAAATGCGTTCTTCCTTTCTAAATAATGAAATGGGATGTCCTCTCTAGACTTTCACCTGCACAAAATTTTCATTAATTCTGAGGTATATTTCAAAGTGCTCTCAGAAAAGTCAAGAAGAAACCATAACAGTTTGAAGATCTTTGAGAAATGGTGTTGAGATTTCAAATGCCTTGCATACATATGATCCCTGGGTACACACTGTTGTTCTGCAGTACATCATGACAAACAGGATAAAATGTCACCTTAGCCTTGGCATTCTGTGCACATAACTGAGCTAGCTTTAAATTAGCTAATGTGACCTCTACTAGCACCACAGTTATGGTAAAATTGTGACCCTCATGAACTTAAGGAAAAAGGAAGATAGTTTGCCCAAAACAAGGCCTCTTGTGTCTTGTCTTCACAGTTTAAAGGTAATATAGGTTTGGCTCCAATGGCTAGAGTCAGTGGGTTGATTTCTACAGGGCATGATCTCCTGGGGAGGAATAGTTGAGTCCCGTGTTCTCACTGTCCTTAACCAGCCTGAACACCATAGGCCAGATTTCAGCTGGCATTTGCAGTCAGCAGGAGCTGTGTACAAGCAAGCTAAGCTGCTAATTCATACCTTTTGTCCTGTTCTGAGCAAATATCCCTGCACAACCAGAGCTGAGCTGTCTGTGACAGGAGCCCTGGGACATGAAGAGCAGTCCCAGCAGCAGGAACTCTCCTGTGTAAAGCCTGGGGCTGTGACCTGAGACAATGTGCTACAATCAGCAGTGGTTCTCGTGAGTGGACAGCTGAAAGGTCCAAGCTGCCACAGACATCAGAGGTAAACATTTGGTTTCAGCTCATTTGAATCTAGAAGGCCCACCAAAAAAGCCCAACTATGGCATGCCCTGTTCCATAGCCAGGGAAACGTGCTCCCACATATCCCTGTCTGTAGCAGGTCACATGGGCAGAAGCTTGGAGCAGACTAATGTGAATACTGCTCCAATAGCCAAATACATGTATCTGACCAGCAGGACTGCTCATTATATCCACTCAAAGAAAGCAGGGCTTCTTAGACTCTCAAAACCACTTCCCGGTGACCTCTCACTCTTACAGGATTCTTCCTGCCTTCTCTCACAGTCCACCTGTAAATGGTTCTGTTAGTTTTCAAAATTTCAAAATGTACTTCGACAGTCCATGAGATTAAATTTTTATAGACCAGGGAAAAGAAGAAGTAGAGATATTTCAACAGACAACTGTCATAGAATCCACTGAAGAATGTCTTGAAAGAAGATAAAGTTAGGACTGGAAAAGAAGACAGAAGCTGACAGAGCCATGACAGAGACAATCAGGAGAGTAGATGGGAAGGAAGTACAAAAAGATTTGGTTTACAGAAGCTATGGAAATTTGGTCCTTACTAACTGGACAGGCCTTAGACTGTGTCCAATTCATTCCTACAAACCTACTCATGTACCCACAAGATAAAACTCCACTGCTGAATCAAGAGCAGTTCACAGACTTTCACTCATAGATATAAAGTGTGGCACACGTTCATTTAATCTGGACATTTTGAAGAGACTGCAAGGTAGGGTTGTCTTCCCTTGATCTAGTCCGTGTCACTGGCAGAAGAAACAAACAGCTCAGAATACACCACAGACAAAAAAAGCTTGGTGATTGTTCTAAATATATCAGTCTCACAACATTTTACAAAGGAAGGTATTTCTCATTTTATGTGTTTATGAAATAGACATGGAAAAGCACCAAGTGTCTTGACTAAAGATGAGCGAGCAAAAATGGGGAGTGAAGTGGCCCTCTGGATTTCCAGCCCACTGCCTAGGCAGCCAGAGGGAACTAGCTTGAATACAGATACTGGAAATGATGTTGATGGATAAGATGACACGATTTGAAAAGGTTTTCCCCTAATTTGCATAATAATAAATACATGTATAAGTAGAATTAACTAGTAGGGGTTTTTTTCATCTGTTTGTTTTAATTATTTCAAACTGTAGTGTTTGTAAATGTGATCGACACTAAACCTTTATTTAGACTGTACTTTGAGTAAGTGCATCCACATTAAAATTAGTAACCATAACCTATAAATCACAGGATAGGTTTGGTTATGTACATTACAAGTGCTATATTAAGCTTCCAAACAGAATGAATTTCTTGCTCTAGAAGACCTTGAGAAGTTGTGCTTTTCTAATGCTGAATGAGATGCACAACTTGGAACAGCTTTTCGCAATAGCTCTAATTTCTGAGAACTGGGTTTTCTTATTACAGCCAGTTTAAATACATGCTGACAGACAGAACATAAGCTACATTCCCAATATTGCATATGTGAACTCTGCCATGGTAAGGGAGATTTTCAGTAGTACAACTGAAAAATTGGCATCTCACTCCTTTCAACTGTCACTGGGAGTTGGATGCTATTTTTGTGGTTGTTTTTTGTACATCCAAAAAAAGCCTACATGCAGTTATGTATTTTTATGGAAAGGATATAGCTTGATTTGTAAATACCTGCTAACTCATACAGTATTCAAAATCTAAAAGCTATCAATTATTCCAGAGGGTGTTCAGTTGATTCTTTCATTTATATTTTATATATTATTTATATATATTATTTATATTTATATATTATAATTTTATTCTATGATTTTACTTCAGATCAAGACCGAAAATCACGATTATGTTCTCTTAAGATTCTAGTTTTCTATATTCATCCTACCTTCACTATCTCAATAGCTTTTTTGTTAGACAGAAAAGATATGACTAGGCATATATCATTGTAGAATACAGGAAGAACCACTGAGATTGATGCATAAGCAAAGGACAAGCGCATTAACAAATCTAGCTGCCCAAAAGCCAGGGCTAATGTTAACCAAGAAGTACATTACTGTGATTCCATCAGAATGTTCTTTTATTTATTTAACTTTCCCATTTTCATTTTTTATTTGGGTAAGATAATTGCCTATGATAAGCTCTCTCTCTGTAGGTTGGAAGCATGCAGAAAGCCAGCCCTTAGACTGGAATATTTACACTAAGACTAAGCATTAATGATGTGTAATGGCCAGACCATATTTGCATATTGAAATGATCTCAATTAAAATCCTTTATCAGATGACTTCAAAGAGAGAGCCTCTCAAACTGCAATATATTTTTTCATGAAACACAGCCTATTAGGGATGTAATGTGTTTATCTGCTTTTCTAAAGACAATAATTTTAGTGTTCATTTCATAAGTAATAAAAGATACATTTCTTTCCTTAGGCTTCATACCACAAAATTCTTTTATCTTTCTTTATAATGCACTTACTGAGCCCTGAACATCTTTGAAGGACAAAAACATAGAACAGTCCACAGAACTTGAACTAAATAATGCTTTGGCCTTCGATATCTTTTCTCGTCCTGAGAATCCAGGTATGTTACAAAGATTTACAATGCCTAAAAGAGACAAGAGACTTTACAGGGTTCTCTTCACCACTGCTGGAAGACAATCTTCTCTGAGTAGGCACACAAAAACTTTTTATGGCATTGAGAAATAGAATGCAAGTGAAGAGTCTTTGCAAGAAGCACTAAAGTAACCTACATAAAGAGGTTTAACAGCTAAAAAAAAGGAACAAGATAATTCACCAGTTTATTTTTTCAATTTCTAAATAGATTTCCATTCACTGAAAAATTCTCCAAACACGTGTAAATTTTTAGAAAATTCATTTTAATTAAAAATTCATTTATACTTTAAAAGGTTATACAAACCTTTAAAAAAGAGGATTCTGATAATTTTTCTAAGGAATCTCAGTTATTTTCACAACATTTAAAAAGACCTGTTTGTTGAAATAAAGACAGGAGCTGGAAAACACAGCATTTCATTTATTAACAGAAAGATCTACAGGTAATGAATTAATAAATGGGAGAAAATATATCATTTGACATATTAAAGTCAAAGTTAACACACTGGAAAACTGGGTTCTGATAACATAAATTATTTTCTGTCTTGTAGCTGGGATCTGTCACTGAAAATCTGTGTGGCAAGTATGTTCTTGATATTTGATTCTTTATGGTTTTCTAAAGCCACATGAACCATTATCACCTAGGTCCTGGACAAGAGCTGCACCTGCATAAAAATAACCACAGGTTCCAAAGATACAAAGATTTAAGCACAAATATTTTTCATCCAGAATTTCTCAAGGGAACTAGTGCCACCTGCAACTCAGACAACCAGCAAGAGGGAAGCAATGATACAGTACAGTGATTTAAGCAACCTACCATCCATTGTAAATTAAAAATTGCCAAAGAAGAGGCTCTATTTCCTCAAATCTAATACAACATTTTCTCATGCCACAAGGAGGGACAGCCCTGGGGTCACCTATTAGGGATAAACTCCCTCAAATTATCTCACATATATCACAAGATGCAGTGTACACAGGGAAGCACCTGCCACATATCAGCTGCTCTGGGGTAATTACCAATGTATATTCTCACGGTAACAGTGAGAGCACTTCCTCATCTTTCTATTCAGAGTAAACTACCTTGCATTTATGACAGGGTAAGAGTATGGAGAGCCTAGTTACCACACAGTCACTGATTTACAATAGCTTACTCCCTTGTGTATGTATTCTTACTCCTCAGCAAATACAAAGCAAGTAGAATTAGCTCACCTTGAACTTAAAACATTCTCATTATTTGAAATAATTTCTTATCTGTTATGCTGAGAGTCTTTCACTAAACAAGAAAATGGAAGCTATTAAAATAAATCATTTGTTGTTGCAAGAAATTGCAGGCAAGTGTTTGGTTTCAACTAAGTTAGGAGAGAGGATTAAGAATTTAAAAGAAAAATGTTACTTCTAAAATACAGACAAAACCTTAGATCCTGCCCTATAGTGTGGCTATGGCACTACACTGTTCAGGTAGTATTTTGACTTTGAAATTTGAAATCATGGAGTCCAACAGAAAATCAAAGACTACAGTATAATTGAATCAAACCAAAAATACTTCATGAAACTTAATGTAACATCTCTCTTGAACCACATGTGGGGATTTATGGGATCATCCTATATTTATCCATAGAAAAGGGTAAATGCGACCAACACTGAGAGTTTATAAGCTGAAGTGTCTTTATCCAAAGAACTTGCTTTAACTTTAAATAGCATTAATATACTATATGGTATATTTAATAATGTTATTGACCAGTTTTAGTGGGTAGCATTAGTACCTAGAATTTAGTATTTCTAATGACTAGTATTAGTTCTAGGTATTGATGGTACTGAATGTTTGTACTAATAGTAGCAATATTTATCTGGTGAACCCACCAGAAAACAATCAGAGTAGCCTGCAAAGCATTTGTGATCAAAATACTGCTGTGAACCAGAAATAGAGACAACAGTGTCAGTGATTTTGGGGCTGAACACATCAGAAGACAATCAAGAGTAGCCTGCAAAATATTTGTCATCAGAATCCTACTGCTGAAACAGAAAGCGAGACACCAGCACCAGTGAATTTAGGGTGGGGTGAGTGCACATTTCCAGTGTGCTCTTTAGAATCACTTATTCTCACAGAGACAACCAGTTTTCTGTTATTAGCATTAGGCTAACCAAAAAACCCTCCATCAGTTGAGATAGAACACCAAGTTACCACTCATACTTCAGCAGGTGCATTGTTCCCTTTGGGAAATAAGAGCAGAATGAAGGGCTACTGAAGAAAGAAATTAAAAGGCATTTTTAGTAGAATAACAACATCCCATTTAGCTTAATGTTTTTCGTTTTACTTGGAAGCTTTAAAAATGTTACCATCATTCATGCTTTGCTGTAATTGGACAGAGTGATTAGAACACCTTTTTATATTAAATGCACATTTTCCTTTAAATAATATCTATGCTAAATGAGAAGAATACCATTCAGCCAGTCAGCTGTGTTTGGAGCAATGATCTATTTTATCCCTCATCTTTAAAGCTTTTTCTAATCTGTGGTTTTCTAGAGAAACTATACACAAAGACTGGCTTGGAAAGGAGAAGAATCAGAAGAGATGCTCTTTCAAAATGTAGAGGATCCAGTAAGGAGAATAATTGATTATCGCCAAATAAGATTTCTGAAAGTTTATCATTCAAAACAAGAGGTCAAAAGAGACCGACATTGACTACGGAAAGACTGCAAAAAGCACTATGAGAAATTCAGACCGAATAACCTTCTGCAAAGGACTGTCATTGCACAGAATGAAATGGTCTTTGCTGAAGTCAGTAATAGATGTAAATGCTGAATTGGTTCAAGAGGGAGCTGAATACCTCTGGAGCAGGGAGTGAATGTAGCCATGCAGTCATAAGAGAGATAATTGTGCATAAGATGGTGAGCTACCATACCTGGTGATTTGTATTTTCTGCTGCCAGAGGCAAGGGTTTGATGGACCACGCGCTTTTCTCTGGGCTATTATTATTTGTGTGTCTCTAAAAAGTGTCCTCTGCTATCACAGCAGCCACGGTAATAAAATGTAAGTTAATAATATTATTTATCCTGCAACCATCATTCATGTTTACTGTTCAATCACTTCTTTTTTTCCTTCCCACTATACCTCCCTCCTATTTGCATTTGAAGGTTAAAATCTCAACAAAAGCTATTTAGTGTACAGGTCTTTTTCAGCTTACACTGTCCCAGTACAGCTCTGTTGTCACATGAACAATGCATACACACATACATAGACACGTCTTTGAAATCACTGATCAATAGAGGGCTATGAGTGTCTCTATGTTTGCCTCTAAAGGGGAATGTTTGTCAGGTTTCTACTCAGCCAATGGTTGCCAAACCAGTGAAACTCAATCAACAAAGCAATGACCCCTCTCAGATGCTTAAGCCACATTTGGCCCAGCTGCATCTAACATGGGATGTTCCTAATATCTCAAAATGGAGTCACAATTATTTGGAAAAGGAGTTTAACTGAGACACAAGCTGGAATCATCCCAGCATGAGAAATCGGACCATTACAACTCTCACATGTGCCTAAAATTTCCTCCACCCTCTATGGACAGGAAAGAATGGTTGAACACAAACCAGAGAAAACCCATCAGTGAGTCTTGCAGGTATGTTAACTTTATGACAGTGCTGAATTACACCGCTTTTAACCCCCTTTGTCAAAAAAGTAGGAAAGGCAGTCAGCAACTTTTTCAATTATATAAACTACCTAAACCAGAGGATTGTATCCAAACAGAACCCAGTATCAGGTCTTGTATCTAAATAGAAAATAAACCTTCTTCTTAATTGGTCTGTTTGCTTTTACATTACTAGTCCCAAACAAAATAATCCTTACTGGGCAGGCACAATCTCCTACACACAGCTGATGTAATCAATTATACAAAGGATGGAAGAGGAGCACAGAGGTGAAGTCACCCACCCATGCCCACCCAAACTCAACATCAAGGCACAGCAACCTTCACCCCAGCTATAATAAGGCCCTTTTCATTTCACACCATTCAGGAAACAAACCTCATAGCTTCATTTCACTCAACATGGCAACATCAGTAGTTACCTAAGAGAAGGCAACTTCTTCCCATCTGATTTTGGTCTGAAAACTTCTGGGTGGATGACTGTGCTGCTTTTGGCTAGGATGAATTAATTTTCTTCATAGTAGCTAATATGGAGTTATGTTTTGTATTTATGCTGAAAAAAAGTGTTGATAACACAGATGTTTTCATTATTGCTGAGCAGCACTTACACAGAACCAAGGACTTCTCTGCCTCTCACCCTGCCCACCAGGAAGTGGATAGGGGGTGTACAAGGAGCTGGAAGGGCATATAGCCAGGGCAGTTGACCCAAACTGACACAAGGGATATCCCACACCATATGGCATCATGCTTAGCATATAAAGCTGGGGGGGGGGGGGGGGGAAGAAGGAGGCAGGGGGGACATCTGGAGTGAATGGTGTTTGTTTTCTCAAGTAACAATTACTCATGATAGACCCCAGCTTTCCTGGAGATATCTGAATACCTGCTTGCCCATGGCAAGTGGTGAATGAATTCCTTGTTTTGCTTTGCTTGTGCATGTAGTTTTTACACTACCTGTTAAACTGTTTTTATCTCAACCCAAAAGTTTTCACATTTTTACTCTTCTGATTCTCTCTCCCATTCCATTGTGGAGGAGTAGCTGTGTGGAGCTTAGTTTCTGGCTGAAGTTAAACCACAACAACTGCCTATATTTCATGACAGGTCTAGAGTCATGTGTACCTGAGGCACTTGCTGAGGGCTACAGTCACTCTGGGCTCCCTCTTGCCAATGCCTCCTCGGAGGCAGAGATAGAAACTTCTAAGGAACAATTTAAACTACACAAAAACCAAATTGTTCTCTGAGATGACTGTTGTCCTTCACTGACTAGGAAGGAAAATCAGGTATCTATCCCCTTAATGGATGCAGTTAAGTAACTTCTCTAAGATAGGTTGCACCTTGACCTATCTGAGAATATACACTTCCCTGAAAGTGTTCAAGGCCAGGCAGGATGGGGCTTTGAACTACCTGGTATAGTGAAAGGGTTGGAACTAGATGGTTTCTAAGGTCCCTTCCAACCCAAGACATTCAATGACTTTGTGATATTTGACTAGACATACATAAAGTGGATTAAGATGTTAGGCTTGTGACAGCATAGGATAAGCTAGGAAAATGGCCATAAATGCATTGTCACACACTGACAGTACCAATTCTCTGCATTTCTACTGCAGTTTCCTTCCAACAATCATAAAGCACTTTAGAGAATCAGAAGCCTTGTCTAGGTAGCAAAATTGCATCATTTAGGAATCACTTTGTCCCACCTAGTGCACTTTTAAGACATCTTCTAACCATGAACACACATGCAACATCACTTTATTCATCATTTTCCTTAACACTTCAGCCTCAATTTACATTGGAGGTTCATACTCCTGCACTAACTCACTTTAAAATCCCATTTTAAACACACTTTTTCCTTAATAATTTACAGTCTCCCTAGGCAAGGAAAGATAATCCTTGCTTGAGTTCTGCAGAAGGGGAACTGAGGCCTAGGAAGTGTTTACTGTACTGTTCACACTCATTATTAAAAGTTGTTTCTCCACTAAAGTACAGAACTATCAAGATCCTATAAGTTAAGAGAAAGACCTAATACACAGTTTTGCTTTTCTGAAATGGTATTGTGGGAAGAACAGTTGGAAAGAAAAAACAGGAAATCAAATATTGAGGAAATAAGTGAACTGTAGAAACACCTGTTGTTGTATCAGTATTTTGAATTGAAAAGTTCCTTGTGTCCTTTAAGGAAGGTTTTCTGTAGCAGTGGGAACTCTACTCTCCCTTAAGAACCCTGTGCAAAAAGAAACTTCCTATAAGAAAATCCAATGATTTTGCCCATGAGAAGCTAAGGGCTCTTCACTTCCACCTTTTTAAAAGAAAAACAGCTGCTGCCAATCCTTTAACCCTCCTGTAATTAGTTAAAATGCAGAAATTAATCTTCGGTAATGTCTTGTTTTTCTTTAGGCAAATTTCTTTCCCTCTCCCACTCTTCCTCTTAGACCAAGATTCACTTCATTAGTTCAACAGATAGGACTGAACCCAAACCCCGGTTCCAAACACATTTGGCAACTAAGAAAATTCCACCCAGTGCCAGCTTCAAAGGCTGATTCTGAAAGACATTAAGCAGTCTTACGACAGCCACGGAATACAAGGTCCTTTTGAAAAAAAAATCCCCTTTCCCTTCATCTGTGCTTATTAGAGCTCTAGAGACTTAAATGAAAGTATTACTGCACCTGCAGCTTTTCAGAGAAACACACCCTTCCTCCTTCACACTGCTATCCAAACCAGGCCAACAACAAAAAAGAAGTAAAATTTTGTCTTGAAAACAATGAGGCTACAGGTGTGAGGAAGGTCATAATCCAAAGACAGTACAGTTCGCAAATGAAAATGGGGACAGAACTCAGCCTGAGTTCTTTATGGTGGTGGTAGATGAGGGCTGGCTTTAAATTCCTAGGCAGAATTTTGAAAAACTGAGGTTTGAAAAAACCCAAACCCCAATGTCTTTTTATTAATAAACTAAGTAAATTTGCTCTGGAAAGCATAAAGATACAAACATAGAGGGCTTCTGTGTGCCATTTTAAGAATCCAATTTTCAGTAGGATGACTCATGAAGAAGAATATTAAACAACCTTTTTTTTTCCTCCCCTGTGTTAGGATATCACTAATGCTTTGTTTTATTAGCATGAAGGGACATTCCCAATATGTATGCCAGACTAGGATACCATATGCTTCAATATCGTCTTTATCTGAAAATGCTTTTTTTTTTTTCTGAATGTGAGTCCTATAGATAGAAGAGGGTAGAGGGACAATGCAGTGCTCTTTAAACACTGCATGCTTTTTCTTTTTTTTTCTAAGTATGCCATTACTTCTAAGTGTTATGGTCTTCTTTGTAAAGACATTTACACTAGAAAGCTAAGAGTGCTCTACAGCACCCTGCAAATTTCCATAAATAACAATTGGTTATGAGAGTTTCTTTTCACCTATTCCATGGAGGGGGACTTCCAGAGAAGAGCCAGAAAAGGTGGAGATCACTTTAAAATGCTTCTCTCTGTGATTTGCAACACCCCGCCTATTTCAGCTAGGCCAAAATCTCACTTGAAGTGAGCTGAAGTAGAAGCTTTTTGTGTGTGTATGGAGCTGCATCCAGCTGGGAAAGCAGTTAAATGCTTGCCCATCCCCTTAACTCTGGGCATGTAAATTCAAGAAGAAGAGAGCTGTTTTGACGTTCTTGGCTGGAAATCACTCTCCACACCTATACTTTATTGCATCTACTGTACGTGGTAGTTTGGCTGCTTTCTCTCACTACCATCTGTTCTGATGGCACAATGCCTGCTCACAAGTTGAATGATATATAGGTGCCAGGCAACAATGCGTTTTGATGGGCAGACTGCACAACACTGCAATTGTCATCTCTTGTGCGTGAAGGCCACACTCAGCGCCAGCAATGAAGCATTGGCACTTTGTGCCTCCATACTCTTATTCACACCTGTTGACACTTACATGCCAAAAAAGAAATACTTGATCAAGGGAGTTTGCAGGCTTGCTTAACTCCTCACGAGGAATTAGCATTACCTGGAAATAAATTCATCCCCTGGCTCAATCTGTGCCTTAAGCAGAGACTGGGTTACAGCCTGGAATATTTGTAAGGTTTATGCCATAATATTTTCCTAGATCTGTAAGTCTGAAAGAAAGAAGAAACGACTGAGATTAAAACTGACTGACCAGGCAAGTCGCTTCTCTTCCATGGACCATGGAAGTCTATGCAAACCTTGTATTTTTCTCATATCCCAGCTAAGGGATTTTTAACATTCGTTTCACGAGGTCTTCCACAAGATCACCCAACTTGCTGCAGATCCATGCCAGCATCACTTCTCCTTTCCACTTCTTCATATTCAGGTGGATCACTACCCCAAACCTCACCTATAGACTTTATTTTTTCAGAGTTCAGTCTCTCTTTATTGATAAGATTCAATCACATGCACCTATCATTCAGCTCTGTGAGTAAAGCTTATTCTTGTAGCTTCTAAAGTAGCAACAATTTATACTCATGGAAAAGAATGTCAAGAAATTAAGCTAATGTAAAACATCACAGATGAGTTTAATGTGTTTTAAAAAACTGTTTGTTTGGTAAAAGGAGAGTTTTCAATCCCTGCATTGGGTACATGCAGAAATCAGAGATTTAGAGAGGAAAAGAACTTCCACACACTAGTTAGAGCTAAAATACATCATTCCTTGGGGACTGTGGAAAGACCTGAGAACACGCAGGGACTAGACCAGAGCATCCTTCTCTAGAGAAAAAAAAAAGCCATAAATTTAAACCTTAATCTTAATCCTTGCCTTTAGCAGAACAGATAACTAAAATCAGATTTTTTGCATATTCTCGTAGCTAAGAAAATAGCTTTGCTGAGAAGGTGGGATAGGGGCTGATAATGGGGTTTTGCTGATAATATCAGGCAAAAGAAGCTGAGCAAAGAACAGGGGAGGCTCCATCAGTAGCACACAGACCCACTATCTGTGGGTTATGCGTGTCTTTAGCAAAGACCAGAAGGAAGCAGGAAATAAGTAAAATATTTCCCTGATGCAAAACCTGTGGACAACTGTCCAGAAGATATGGAAATTACTTCAAAATGTTTTCCTCTCTTTCTACCTAGTTCACCTAATTCAACTTATTCAAAATCTTATTGCAAAAGGTACTCAAAGTAGAGGTTTTTGTTTAAAAGAAAATGTATGCAGCTGAGAATGTAGGTACTGGTTGTGCATCACCTCAGCTCAGCATGTCAGTTAAAGGTGGAGAGAGTGGAAAACATGGAAAGAGCCTTTCCAACAATGTGTTGCTATATCTGTGTAACAACTGGATTTAGAACCCAGAGCTGGAGCATTTTCAGTGGGGACTTTTGTCAGACATTGATGTGGGTGTGGGTGTGGACTTTGTCCCAGATGTACCTGTCCAAGACTATTCATACATTTTTGTTAGACTGCTGAGTATCATAAGATTATAACTTCTGACTATTACAAGCCTGACTTGTAAATACAGACAGAGAGACTGAAAGGCTGTAGAGGACCTATCCAGCCTCCATCATGGTACATTGCACTTGGTCAGAGGAAGGAGATCTGTGAAAGACATCAGTCTCTATTCTGCAGGAATACAGCCAGTAGCTTCTCGTTTCTCTGAGCAAGGCTTAGCTTACTTGGGAGCTAACCACCCAAGTCTTGTATACCTTAGTACACTTAGTAGGAAATAAGAGAGATACAATCATGTGAGTTACTGCATATTTGCTGCCAGCCGTTACCAGGTAGCTGCTATTTCATTTCTATGAAATATCATAACTATGTAAATAACTCAAGTAATAATTGTAAATGGATGACTGTACGAAGGGAGGTGGGGGCAGGAGCCATAACTGCGCAGCTGCTATGGCTGTGAAAATTCAACCTTAAGCAGCCTAAACATTCATTTTACAGTGTACACCACTGATTACTTAATTACATCTAAAATATAAGTCAGATTCACTAAAAACTCCAGGGAGTAAATTACAAACAGCTATGAAGTAATGTGCATACATACACCCTACTTTGACTTTAAAAAAATTATTGTTTTCCAATGGGTATGAAGGATTTTTCTATTTCTGTTCTGCAAAACATCATTATGTTACAAACAGGTAAATATTTCTAAGTAACATTAGATGTGCGTGGGAACATCCATCTTTAGCCTTTCACTGTGGACTCTCACTAAAGGTTCTTATCTTTATGTATATTTGAACAAGAAGATCTACATATGCTTGATCTCGGTATGAACCTCTGTATGACCTGATTTTGTTGCCATGGCCACCAATTAGACCAGCCTTGTTGACTGCAGAACAACAGTCAAAGCATCTCTATTAAGTTCTGAAAAAGAATGTCATATTTTATCAGCACACTACAACAGCTTATCCTTACGGTAGTGTTGCACTGTTTGTTTCTTCCATTAGCTCCACATTTAATCATTTAGTTTAAGACAGGAAAAGAGGAAGGGGGGGTTGTGAAGCAATGGCTATGTCACTAGCCGGAATGTTCACTTTTTTTACTTTTTTTAGTGTCTGCTTTTATTTTTCAGGTTTTCTCCTCTAAGAAGATAGAAGATAAAGACTGTGGTTACATCTTTGCTTCATGAGAACGTTGAGATTAGCATAAAATCTTTCCTTCAGTTACTCCTTTTCAGGATTCTATTAACATTTTCCCAAATGCAGTTTTTTAAAACATTCTTCCTTCCAATTTTTGACAAATCAGAAGGGAGTTGCCTCAAAAGCTTACCTGGCAAACACTGCTTGTTAAACTACCTTTGCCCAGCAGTAAGTGTTTGTAAAGATACCGAATACTGTCACATGCACAGAAAAGACAGTTCAATGCCATCAATATTATATTTTGGTAATGCCTACCTGAAAAGAAAAAAAAGCAACCAACTTGTAATGTACTCAGTTTACATCAAAATAAATAGAGGTTGGAGTTCCACGACTAAATCTTTTGTTTCCCAGGCTTCCTCTTCAGAAAATAATTTTCTTAGTATTGTTTCCATAAAAGCTTTCGAATGCCCTAAAATAATACAGAGAAATTGGCTTTTATTTTGAACAGGATTTCTCAATATGTACTGCATCTCCTGGCATATCTATTATATTAACTCAAGCCCTAATGATACAATGGTTAAAAACAGAGTACAGATGTGTATAAATGAAAAATGTAATAGATTTCCCTCTTAATGTAATAGAATTGGCACGAGGTATTGGAAACAGGAGTGAAAGTAGTCACTCAAGCATTGTGTTTGCATGTTATTTAAATACAAGTGGTTGAGGTATAAGTACCCCTAAGTACACCTGAAAGAGATGGTGCCTTGTAATCATTGTTTCAGCAATTGACAGTTGTTTACACAACAGCAGCACATTCTCTACTGATTTGAATAATAAACATGTTTAAACACCAGCTGGATAATAGAAGGATAATTGAAACATAGTTTAAAGCTCTGATTTACAGGCATTGTGGCAACACTTTTATTTGTGGTACAATGCTATACTTCTGTGCAGCCTCCTGAAAAAATTAAATAGGCATTGTTTCAAACAACTTTGGGATATATTTAACTCAATTAATCTATCATGCATTTGTGTGCCTACAGACAGACAGACAGACAGACAGGAAAAAGAACACAACATCAAAACTTCCAAAAGGCTTGTGCTGGTGGCCTCACGCTACTCCTGCTTAGTTTCATTATACCTTGGCTGGGTCCTTACCTTGTGCTTATATTTCCCAAGTATGAACTGCAGTGTTTACAAAGTTTATAAAGCTCACAGACCACAGGAACCCAGAGGGCCACACAGTAAAACTGCTGAGTAAATCAGGGACAAAATAGGTAGAGAGAGAAGCAGTATTCCTTCAGGCATGTGGCAGACCATGCACAGCAAAGGAAGCACAAAAATGCTGCGAGGTTTGAGGTGCTACTCACATCTCCTCCCTTCTGCTCTACACCAGAATTTGAACTCCTCAGAGATGACTGTTTGGGCCTGTTTTCTGAAACAAAAATTCAAAGAGAAGCTAGGGCAGCCCCACTGAAAGTGTATCTCTGTATTGGGTTTTTTTCTTAAAAACATCTCTGCAAATACTTTCTCAATGCAAAATCTACCAGCTGAGAAATCTAAAGATGTGGCTGTAGATTGCCATCAGACTTCTTTAATTCCTGAACATCAGATAATCCAAGGAAGTCGAGATTTCAATTTTCATGCTGTTTCTGATTTCTTACCCCAGTTTTGAACCACAGTTAATTCACGGACAAGTATGGAGGAGTAGACAGCTTCCACACATGCATTTAGGTGCAGTTCTCTGACTCTTTCACACTTTAATCAAATGCTGTGGGGCCTGCTAGATTGCAGCCTGTACAAAACCTACAGCTTACTCAAGAACATTACAGATACCATGACTGGCTTCTTCTACATACCAAGCCCTGGCAGTTCCTGCTAATTGCCTCCTAAGTCAAAGGCTTTCAAGGATGACATCAACTCAGACCTTAAATGAGAAAAGCCTCAAAAGAAATACCTTACAGCAGCCCCTATTTTCAGGTCCTTCATTCTTTACAGGTGTCAGGTACTGGCAGGAACACGGAGAGATTCAAGTCGCTGCCTGCAGGACTTGATTATGTTTCAGTTATATAAATATGATAGGCCAGACAACTTAGATATCTTTCCTAAAAGTTGACATGTCACTTCTACTGAAAATTTGTTTGCTTTGTACTTATAACAACATTACCAAAATTTTAAAAATCAGTATGAGACTTTTCCATGTCTGAAATTACTTTTTTATTTTGATTATATCTGCCTTGGTATTTTTATATTTCTGATGTTTTAAGACACTGGCTTTTCAGACTCAACATTTTCAAAAATGGTCCATTATTTTCCTTACCACTTCTCCATTGATTTTACCTTGTTATTGACTGAAAAACCAGGGCAGGGAGCTCACACCAGGCTTGTGTGTTCATGTCGACCTGTGTTGCTAAACAGATGCTGATGCCTTTCATTCCAGATGGAGCTTGTTCAGGGCATGTGACTTCATTCCTAGATAAACCAACTTGTACCTCTTATGAACTCACAGAAAGCTCAAAACCCTGCAATCTTCGAGGGCAAGCCCAATAAGACCATATCCTTATGTATATCAGTTTCACCGTATTAGAATTTTGAAGAGATGGGAAGCAAAGCATGAAAGGTATTTCACAAAAAATCCTGAAACTTAAAATGGTGGAAAGTCTTTAATGATATTGATATGTCTATGGCTGAGTGTTTGTTGCTACAGAAAGCAAAAATACACAAGAACAACAAATATACCACAAATACTATTAAATTCAAAATTTCAAGAAACATTCTGTCCTATGTATAAAAACCTACTCACTTGCTCACGTTGGGCTCTCCCATGTGTATAGTATGTCTGAGGATGTGATCAGACCTTCCCTGAAAACAGTCTGTTAGCTGTGCTAAGGTATGCACAAACACACACATATGCTCCAGCAAACTTGCCATGGATAAATTTGAAAAAGAGTAAAATCCAGATGTAAAACGCAGAAAAGGATACATCTATACATACCTTTCAGTTAATAAAAATACAGTCTATGGCAGCTGGAAACAGTACTACATTAAGAGACTCTAATCTCTTTATGATACGGAGCAGAGTTCTGTACAGTGTTGCTAAATACTATGTATGCCATACATTTTTATTTCTGGAAAAAAGAATAATCACAATGAGCAAGTCCTATCACCAGATGACGGATGGATGCTCTGAGATACTCTTGGAAGAGACATAAAAGAAGAAATGCACCACATAGAGTGATATAGGAAGAGGCACAATAGCAGAGTGTGGATCAGACTTAGGGAGGCCTTTATCTAAGGAACTAACAAACAGAAGCTGCACTTGATAACAACATACACTTGGATAAGATGCATGGAAAAAATCACCATGAGCTTCCACAAGATACGATGGGCAGACAATGGTGTGTTGTAGCTGTGGGATAGAGTTAAGCAGTTTCAGTAAGCTGCATGTGTTATGGTTCCTGGGCCAGATTCTGGCCCCTTTGTGCTAGGTCTCAGGAGTGCCCTACAAAAGCCAGGGGATTTTCCTCAAAAAAAAGGAGCATTGCCAGGTGGCCGAGTGCCAGGATGACTCACTCTGCACTACCCAATCCTTACAGGAAGACAGAAGTTCCTGAATAGGAAAGGATGAGGCAGGAGTGGACATAAATCCAGCTGTCCTGTTTGAGATTCTGCTCTTTGAGTGCCCAGGGGAAGCAGACCAGTCCCTTCCACTCCTCTCACTGTCAGAAATTCTGTGTATTCCTAGACCTAGGGGCACAGGGGAAAATAAGGCCCAGGGCCATGGAGGAAGCTGTACTGATTAATTCTAATATCCACAGAGAAAGAGGCCTGTTTCAGTAGTTTTCTGAAACCTTTTTCTAAAGAAAAAGGCTATTAAAATTCACCTTCACGTGATGAATAGCAGAAGTTCAGAGAAAATCTGTTTGCAGTAGTGAAAAGTCTGATCCTAGAAAACTTACTCTGACTTTGGGCCATGGACCTATGCTATCTGCAAGTGATAGAAGGCAGTGGTAAGTCTTTTGTTTGCTTGTTGGACCACTCTAAGTGTGCAAAATTAATTGCTTCACCTTCTTTAGCTGTTTAGAATCAGAGGAAAAAAAATTCTTCTTCATCTAACCAACCATTAAGTTGGGGAACTCCTGCAGGGGGGCAAAAGCATAAAAGGTGCCAGAAGGGATTAGATAAACTCCAGGCTGCTAACGTCAGAATTATTGGAGGGGAGGTGGGCTATAAACTACGTCGCTTGGATGCAATTCCCAGCTCTGGAAATGCTTGCAGTGTGTAGATATACATACATGTGTCTATAGAAAATCTGGCAAGGTGAAGGCCTCCCCAGCCTACATGCCTTCAGCAGCATACACTTCACTGGCATTACTTGTGTGAGTCAAAGCACTGGGCTAAAGGGATCTTCAACCCAACTCAGGATAGTCCTTGCTAGATTTTAGTGCCAGCCTAGCTGCGTTTCTTAATGCTCAGCCCTCAGATGTTTACTGATTGAGGGGGAATCATCACACTGAATGAGTAGGAAAGAAGAACCTCAGTACTTCTCCAACAGATTCACGATGTTATTTTAAATATACTTTGCCAGACAAACAGTGTGAGTCAAAACAACTTGTTTTTAAGTGTCTTAAGAGATATTAGGAAGAGAGGGAGAACATTTCTTTATCAGTTATGATACATATAATGTGAGATTCAAACACAGAAAGTGCTACTCAATAGCTTGTAAGTCACAAAAGGTGAATGAAAACACTTACCTCTTTTGTAAAAAAAGTTTAAAAAAAATAGAAGATAGAGAATTCTCAACAGAAAGATCCACTTTGACTTAAAATATAGGGTAAGCAGCATTACAAATATCTAAGCACAAAGCCTATCTATTAAGATCCTGAATAAATAGTAAGTCTAGCTAGGGAGAAGTGTTCCCATTAATGTATGGTTAGTTATGTCAAGGACACTAAATGAAGCTCTCTTTCATACATACCAAATTGATCTATCTAAATTGGGGCACGCTGTGCCACCAAAAATGTATCTGTATAATGTGTTACAGAAGATCAAATGTTAACAAACCCAGAAGAACAATTAATAAACAATAAATTCCCACTCCACCAGTAGCCATTTAACTCACACGTACTGTTTATGTGATATTTGGCTCAAATGAATGCTCTAGTAAACAACTTGTACGTGTAAAGCTACAGACCTCCAGAGAAGCCAAAGAAAAGAGATTTGCACTTTCTAAGAAATGCCTGGGTTGAAAAACTAATCCCACACAACTGGTACAGAGCAACTGCAGCTACTCCGTGAGACTGTGCTCCAATCATCTGAAAATGAAAGCCAAACAAATTCAACTGAGGAATAAGGCGCATAATTTAACATGAGTGTAAATAACTGGATGAAATGGTGGATTCATCTTTTAAATCCTTCAAATGAAAACAAGCTGCCTTTCTGGCTGTATGTTCTAGCCAAACAACGATTTGTATGGTTCCATAAAGAAGGGGCTGGATGAAATTAAATGGCTTCCTCTGATACTACAATGAACTATTTTAGGTCAGCGTTCAACAAAGTGTTCAGGAATTTACTCACAGAACTATGGCTATATTTGCACAACAGAGGATGTCCCAAAGGATATCTATCTTTTCTTGAGCTGGCCACCTGGGCATCTCTACTTAAAGCTGTTTGGGATTTAGGAAAGACAAAACCCAGCATGCAAGTCCCTGGAGAAGTTAGGTATATTCCAAATACTCATTACTCATTGACTCTAGCGATGGTGCCTTTTTCTTGCCAGATAGTCTAGCACTTACAGCACGTGTCTAAATGTGAAGTCAAAACATTGGGTCTCAGTTTAGCTTGAGGCTTTTGAACTCAAATCTCCTAAGAGTGCACAGACCATGAAGCTATAGAAGACTTTGAAACTGCAATGTAGTCAGGAATGGAAGAATCATGAGGCCAGAAACATCTGATCTTCATCTTTTGGTTAAGCTACTCAGCTGGAAGAGGAAAGGCTTAAGGCTCTCAGCCTTTCCTTCTGAATAGTTTCTGGATACAAGTCAATAATTACCTACTATAAATCACAGTCTCACTGATTTTTCTCTCTCCCACGGGAGTGACCTTATGGACCACAACATCTGACTCTACGTATCTTCAGTTCTCAACTGACTGACAACCTCGTTCCAGCGAGAGAGATGAAAAACGCTGGGCTTTCTTCCTCTGAAAATCTCAAAACTTGCTGCTTTGTACATGTTCTTGGGATGTAAAAAAATGTGACCCCAAATGCTACCTAAGATGAATAAACTAGAACCCATCCTTCCTCTTCATGTGCAAGAACAGTCACTGAATTTTTGTGAGATTTTTGTGAGAAAGTGATACTTCCTCTCCTCCTCTCTAAGAGAACAGTGTTCTCTATCTGTAAAAAGACTCTGAATTCCTCATTTACAACAGTGGTTGTGAATTGTTATCATAGTTCATAGTTCCAAACAAACCACCTTCTCTGCAATTCCTACCAGCTGGTGGAAGTGTCTCAGAAGTTAGCTTGCAGGTGGTTCCCTGTCTAGAACCCTAACTTTCCCTCCTATACTGCTTTTGGACCCTACATACTGATCTTGGCTCTGCCATCACTCCTTGGACTGACCACTTTACTCTTTGAGGCTGCACAGAGATGTCTCCACACCTTTCTTGAAATAAAGCTCTAGTTCTTCAACAAAGACTCCAGTCAGTTGCTTCATAGGCAGAAATGCATTCCAAATTATCTAACTGTATGACCAATGCAAAAAAAACTCAAGACCATGCTGTTATCCAATTTGGCCTCTTCATCATCAGTTTGACTGACGGGAATTCTCAACAGCTTCAAATAAAACATGAGAATTTCCCACAGCTGGATAAAATATGGCCTTGCAAGAGAACTGTCATACCATGGTACCAGCTGCCTAAAAACAAAACGTAGGCTAGGTCAGGAGTAATATATTCTTAGTAAATAGATCCAGAAAGTCCATAAGACTGTACAGACTCTTAAGCATACATTTAATGCTCTGCTCGGTTACAGCTTTAATTACATATTTTCTAACTACAAAAGGGTTCGTTTAAGATACAGTTCAGAACAGAAATGTTAAGTGTGTGATTTCTTTGCCCAAAGCAAAATGCACACATACTCTGTGGAAGGCTGTTTAAATGAATAGCTCAGAAAAAGATTTATAACAATGCCTACAGTAATGAGCCTACCCAAAGGTTAAATACAACTGAAAACAGACTTAAAATTAGAGCATTCACACTTATACCCATAGAAGTGTTAATTGCCATGGTTCCAATGAAATTCCATAATCCTGTTCTAGTTTCCATCAGACAATGATCTTGTCCATAACATATTTCCCTGTGAAGTACACATATCTGTGTACTTCAGATAAATGCATTGTGTATTTACACGGAGATGTCTAAAAGGAATATTACAAAAAGGAAAATTAGCTTTGCATTCTAGCAGTCTCTGGGATCATGTTTCTTGTGATCTGTTGAGAAAATAAATATGGCACGCTACTATTCACAGCAATCATTTATCTATTAAGCCAGAACTTACTTTCTAAAGGTTGGTTCTCAGGATTCCTAACGTGGTTTCCTCTTATTTATACCACCAGGGGAAGTTTGGGTTGCAAAATTCATCTGGAAAATTAGCATCACCTCTGGTGTTTTCACAAGCATCACAAGCAGCACTCTCAGTTGTGCCCAGTGAAGGCTGTGCCACACCAAGTGTCAACCACTGCAGCTTAATAAGTCCTGCTTAGGCTGGACCTTCGGCATAGGTCACAACATAAGGCACCATCAATGCTAGACCATGGTTTCGTGTCATCAAAGTCTACGACTAAGGTTTTTTTCTGGGTAAGCTGAAGAGTGAACTTGTTCGCTTAACAGACTTGCAAACTTCCAAGTGATCATTATTAGTGTTTGTGTACCTTCACACAGGCTTTCCTAATCGAGCTGCACAAGGGGAGTATCAATTTCAGGGGTGAAGTGAAGGTAAACTGAAAGCATGAGTGAACTGACAGAATAAATATATCCATAAAGTAATAAGAAAATGTCTATATTCATTTTACATTAATGTAAAATAAAAATAAATATATTTTATATTACTAAAAGTTATTAATAGGAAATGTATCTTTTGAAGCATTGACACTCTACATGTGCAGTTTCTACATTTATCTTTTTTTGCTGTTTTTGCTGCTAAATAGCTGCGTCTTTTTCCCCTGAGAAAATACCTCTTGTATATCACTGCTTGTATTTTACTTATGAGCAAAAAAAAAGATAAATGTTGCTGTGGAGAATGAGCAAGGTAAAGAACAAAACCTTAAACTGAATATTCACACTTTGGTAAACATCAAGAACTCTTCCATACAGTGAAACTTTCAAGTGAATACTTTCTTTGAAGTAAAATATTTCCTACACTGAAAGTGTCTTGTTAAAGGCAAAAAAATCTACTTTACCTAAGAGGCATTTATGTGATCAATACAGTACCTAAAAATGTTATAAGCAATGATCAGCTCATCTCCATGCCACCTGCCCCAACTCACAGGATTGTGTCTTCTTCCTTATCTTGCAGAGAAGAAATTGAGAAACGTGAAGAATATTATTAAGATTTTCAAAAATTCCTGGTGACTTGTACCATCTTGGAGTTTTCATACTCGGTGCAAGACGCCTAACTATTACTAATCCAAATTTCCGCAGAAATTCTGAATCTAATGCCCTTACTAAACACATTGGTATGGATGCTGCCCAGAAAGGCTCACTGGGGCCGCAGTACTGACTAAATTGCACTGTGGAGTTGGCAAAGTTCCCAGTTATACCAGGGAGGGCAAAAAGCAGAGTACACAAGTAGCTGCGCGTTCACCCCATCTGTGAAGGAGATGTTGCTCTTTCTGGCAAAAGAAGGTGAAATGTCTAAAGGAGTTTTCCCTTACAAAAATTCATTTTTTAAATACAACATCTCAAAATTGTTTTGGAATCACCATGCTATGATGTTTCATTTTTCAGATGCTCTTTTCAGATATTCTTATAATCAGTGAATTCTGACAGTGTTATGAATATGGCAAATCTGAGCATCATGTAACATTTTTAGAAGTCTTACAAAGACTTAATAAATTTTGCAAATATTTAGAAAGGGAATTAATGTAATATATGTAAAGATCTGCACATATTTGATAATCTTGAACCAATTTAATAAATCCTGTCCAGTTTTAATAAACATTGGATTAGGGTTAAACTTACTACAAACAATAAATTAATAATGAAAATGTGGACTGTATATACAGTACTTTTTAAATTTTAATTGTTTTTCAAAGATGAGGAAAATACCTGCAAATCACGTCACAGTTTTAGAAACTTTGTTATCCTGGAAAATATGCACAAAACCCATACTGTTAGCAACACAACTACTTCTACTATACTACAGAAATATGATTTTGCTTACAGAAACAAAATCTTGTTAGAATTGCAACTATATTAAAAGAACCTAAAATTAACATGATCATAATTTGGGTGATGATAGGACAATCCAGGGGAAAAAAAACAAAACACTTTCTGAATGCGTGAATTTATGAATTAACAGAAGAAAGTGCAACTAGAAGCATGTTCTTAAATCTGTTTACATGTGTAGCCAGTTCTCAAGGGCAACACACCTGACATTATTAATTTGTAGTGAAGCGCAGCACATGCGTAACCTTGTGCAGGGCCATCCCAAGCTTCTCTATAACGTTCACCCTGGTGTACCTGAGCTCTCTGATCAAATGAGGAACTGCTGTTGTTGGGAAAATTGAACTGTTACATTTCTTACAGAAATGTACCATTTTCAACAAAACTTATTGTGGGAGGTTTTCCACACCCCCAGTGTGGAAAGTTGACGTAAGAGACACAAAAACACCATAGTACCTCTCATTTTAAAAATTAACCAAATGAAACATGGTAAAGTGGTGAACTGGAAGTTTTGAATAGAGATTTTTTTAATCAGGGTCATCTGGATACAAAAGTTCTTGGGGTTTTGTTTGGGTTTTTTTTTTGTTGTGGGGATTTTTTTTTGGTTGATTTGTTTTTTTTAATCACAGGATGTTTAAAAAATATCTAAGTCCCTTGGGACACCTGAACCAATGATGCTTGGTTATAGGCCTGTATTTCTGGAAGGTCCATAAGAAATAAAAATAAGGGAGGATCTGGGTGAAATACAAAATTTTGCTTTGGGCAATAGATATAAGATGATAACTGGAAAGAGAAGTGAAATATAAGAAAAGGATCCAGAGAGGATACAGCAAAATAGCGAATCTATAAAACAGATCCAAAGGATTGTGATGTTAGGGGGCTGGAGAGACCAAAAGGAGTGTCTTGAGGGATACCTGCCAGTGTGGAAAGACAAGATATAATGCCAAAGAGGACACAGAAAGCATCCTACAGACACCTTCGAAGGCCTCTCTTTCACCCTTTTTTTCCTAAATAGTGTATTTACTACAGCATATGAAATACTACCCCTACTCCAATGAGACACATGCCTGCTGCACAGAGGACAGAAACGATGAGCTTTATGTCAGAGCAAGACAGCTGCAGGGCAAAGTCCAGGCTAGTCTTGCGATTTGATTTCTGTGTGTCTGGAAACCAAAGGCTTTTTCTGTAAATATATCCCGTTCTAAAACACTATCAGGAGAAATGGCTTATCCTACAAGCAGTGACTTGATTCCTTAAGATATTCAGGAACGAATCAGCAAACTCAGTCTCTGCTTCAGCTGCTTTTCACAGTGGAAGCTGTCCTAGAGGTAGAGCAAGCAAACTGGCAGCTCGCTGGAACTGAGAATTAACTGTCTATTATTAAATAATTATAGAAACTGAGGAAATGATAGTGATTCTGTAAACAAACAACATACATTCTTCCCTGGGCTCTTCTAGCAAAAAAAAACAATTAAATTATATCATGCATATAAAAGTTGGGTGGAACTAAATATTCACCTTAATTAGGCAGAAAGATGGAGCAATATTGTTTCTGCCTATCTGATTTTCCATTAAGTAATGCTCTTCTTTTTTATGGCAGAACTAAATATCTGAAACAATTCATTATGAATCTTGGTTTATGAAAGCTAAGAACTATTCTGAGGAATATACAGTAGACTAAGTGAAGAAATGTCTATTAGAGAAATGAAGAGGAAGTCTATTACTAATTTGAAATTTCTGTAAATGAGTTCCTTATTGCTTGAGATTTAAAAGCCCACCAACCATAACATCTCAATGTATACAGAGAAAAAAAAGTTTGCAAAAATATTCCATCGCCTTCCTTCAGCAGTGATTTTTCTGGTTCTTCACAGACTTCCTGCATCTCAGTAAACTTATATTCTAACAGACCTCTTTCAGGCATGTGAGCCTGCAACAAAATTATGTTGATTTTAACAATTGCTCATCAGACTTTTAGAACATATTCTGCTATTGTATCCCACAGTGCAATAGCTCTTGTTCACCTTCAGGTATGAAGGTGCAAGAACTGCATTTTAACAAAACTGCTCATCTGAGTACCAGCACCACAGCAGAGAGGGTCCTTGCATCAGTATAGCAAAGTTTACCCTCCAAACAGCTATAGCTCAGTGACTAATAAAATCTTTCCTGTTTAAATTTGCCAGCAAAAGGAAGTCCGGAACAAACCATTATAATCCATCAGCTACAACTCTCTGCAGGACAGACATCCGTTCCCCACACTTTCCTTTAGCCATGTTGGCCCCTCCCATACAAATGAACTGGAACACTACAATAGCGTTTTGCTTGGCAGGAACAGGGTTAACTCTGTGATACACCTTGATCACCAGCAGGTATCAAACTTTGTCAGCAAAGGAGATATCCTCCAAACAGGAAGAGACACAGCACTGCTGAGAATCCCCCATCAAATACAATAGAACATGAAGGTATAGCTCAGTTTGTAGCTCTGGCATCCAATAACGAGTCAGAACCCTGAGGACATTGTCTTACTCAGAGATGTGAAATGCAAATGAACAGTAACATTGACAACTCAAGACCAAGCAGAAAACAAAGGACTTGAAAGCTACCTGGAAAGGTCTTGCATGAACGCATAGCCTTTTTTTTTTTTCTTCTGGGGGCCAGAAACATTCATTTATGTGAAGAAGTTAAATGGGTAATTTTACTGATGACTGGAGTCCCTGAAAATGCTTTAGCAGAGAGAAAACCTTGAGATGGTAGAGTACGGAAATCATTTAACAGTGAAAGTCATCAGGAGCTCAGAAAAACTGGTTCAACATAAAAAGTTGTGCTGTGTGAAATGGAATGGATGAATGCCTTTTCCTAAAACACAGCCACAGAACTTTCCAAGATATTTTCCATCTTCAAGATTTATACCTTAAAGTGTGAAAATCTAAGTTAAATCTTCCTGTCTGCATCTAGTGCTCTGTCCTAAATTCTCTAAGAAAGCCAGAGTAGCACTGTTTCTACTTGTTTAATCCTCCTTTGGTTCATTTATTCTTTAAATTCTTTAAATTCTATTCTTTAAAATAATAGAACTAAATATCTGGGAAAAAATCAGTATCAATCTTGGTTTATGAAGGCCAAGAATTATTTTCAGTAAACTGAGAAATATTAGCAAAAAGTCATGTATGTTAAGACAGAGTCCTTTACCTGATGACTAACTCCGAAAGATCCTCACCTCAGGGATTGTGGCATTCCAGTGATATTCCAGATGCCCACATCAGCCCCCACCATGTCATTGGCAAAGCCAAGCCAGGGGAAGGGACAGACATACCAAGCCTTCAGCCTCAAGATATGATCCAGCTTGATGGAACCAGCAACAATTCCCCTCTCCAACCTGTGCGTGCAGGTCAGATGCAGAGCAGTTTTTCTTCAGGGAACACACCAGCCCTCCCTGTCCCCACAGTGGGAAGAAACCCAGGAACAGAGGGGGCCACGGCACCCTTGGCACCCACCCCACAGCACCCCTGGCACCTACCCCACAGCAGTCCATTTCAGAACCACCTACCCACTGTCTAGGCAGAGAGAAGGAAGCAACAGGATGAACAATGGTCCCATGCTCAACACAACACCTGCGCTACTAAAACTAATGAGGAGGGTTTGCAACAAATCTAAAACAGGTTCTGAGTTGGGGGTGTGTTACGCAATGAAAAGTAAGGTCATATTTGCAAACCTTTCAGGGAAAGCAGGGCTGAATTTCAATAATCAAATGTCAAGGCTGAATTTAGTTTTCTCAAGATAGGATAGTGGGCAACTTGTGGCTTCAGGAAGAAAAAGAACAAAACTCATCATGAGACAATGCTGCCTGATCTAAGGTTGAGGACATGCAAAAAATGAATTCATTTTACATGATTCTACCCCAGATATGACTCTCTTCCCAGCACCTTGGGGAAAAAGATATTTTATTAGAAGCTGAGGCCAGGATCATAGAAATTTGGCTTGTGTTATCTGAAATGTGAAGAATATGAAAACTTATGGGAGAACTCAGGAGACCTAAGACTAATAAAAGATACAGTAAATGTTTTAGTGAACCCAAAACAGGAGTGTATGAGGAACAATAGCTTCAAAGCCGGGGAAAGGGTAATTGTTTGCTGTTAAATCGGTAGAAAATCTAGTGGAAACAGTGTCTGGGGGAAAGATGTCAAAGAGCAGTCAACTAATAAATACATGGAAAAGAAATACTGAGAGTCCTTCCTGGACTACAAGCACTCTTCTCTTTTTTCCCCAGCAGCTGGTACATTTCCTGCTTTCTTGTCCTTGCATGCATGTGCAGCCACATCTCTCAGGGGTTTTTTCCTTAGATAAACTGCTCGGAGGTAAATTTGGAGGTTCAAATAAAATGTCTCTTTGTTGGATGTTAGAGGGACAAAAGAAAACAGCAAGTGGTTTTATAGCACAAGCAGACAATTCAGCAGGGTAAAGCACCTGGTATTGTCATGTCTAACAGCTACCTCGTGTATGTCCTAGTGCAAACATACGCATACTTCTCTATTCCACCAAGAGATTTCTTGAAGTTTCTGTCTGATTCCCTCCTTCTTCCTGTCCAAAGAGATGAAATTTTTTTTCTGACACATAGGTCCTAATCTGAAAGCTAGAGACTCTCAGATGCCTGTTCATATCTCTGCCACTGACTATATGTTTTCCATTAATATTCTCATTCCCACAAGAGGAGGACTGAGTTGTGAGCTGCTGAAACTCTCACAGTTCAAGCAGTGTCTTCTAGTTTGCACTTGAAGCCTACCACTTGTTGATGTTTGCACAGTATCCAAAGAAAGTTGGCTGATCAGACCGAGTCAGATACATGAAGAACTTTGGGCTGAATGCCTCATCCCAAAACCAATTTCCCAAAGTGTCTGACTGATGCCACATGATGAATTGCTCTCTCTTAGCTGCACTGGCAAGGGAGGGAGCCTAGGCACTTCACTGAAGTGCTCTGAACCTCTTTGTGAGGGCAAAACACTTACCTGCCTTGTACTGTAAGGGCAAAACCAGACTCTGAACACAGCGGTCTGAAAACAACTCATTCAGGCCAGGAAGTCTCCAAAAACTATGTGTGTTCCTAATTCTCTCTTAGGATCTGATACTCAGAAAAATATTGCACTACGCAAACAATATATCAGAGCAATTCCATGTGCTCTGACCACAGAACGTGCCTAAAAGTCCCTTGAGAACTGCATGGGGAAAAGCATACACCGTTTAGCAGATACATCACAACACACAAATGTATTTTATTCTTTTCCCAATAAGGTCTTTTGAATTTGTTGAAAAGTATATGCAGAGAAAATGAAAGCAGCCCCTGGCATCAGGAGTCCTTGGAGAGTGAGCTATGCACTGGCTAAAGGCTCTGCTGATCGCAGTTGGAAGGACAGTCTGACTTTATACGGAGGATCAAGGAGAAGAAGAGATGGAATATGGGAAAGGTTGGAGGAAGATAAAAAGGAGGAATTTATCCATCAAGGTCAGCTAATTGGAGAGAAGTTTCTGCATTGGGGTAGCTGGAAGCAGTATTAATCCAAGCCAAAATTTTGCCCTTTGGAACCTTGTGTGTTCCTCCTGTAAGGCTTTTGCATTGCCATAGAAAAGAAGGGTCTATTTTGGTACTGAATCATTCTGGGGCAGGTTTTTCTCTCCATATGTTTGCATAAATCTACAGAGGGCAATGGAGTTACACCACCGCATGTTGGTGTGAGATCAGAGGCAAGCTCAGTATCTCTCACCTTGTCTGACAGACTCTTTGATCCATTTCACTCCTTTTTGCTCTGTCAGCGTTCCAAGGTCAAAGACCATGCCCAAATCTAAAGTAGATTGTAACTCTGATGCTGTATTTTAAAGACATAGGCTCCCTTTTTTTAAATAATGAATTATTTACAATATACTTTCCTTTGTGTTAGCCTTACTGCTACATACAAATGATCTTGACTTGGGCTTTGGGGCACATGTTTCCGGGAGGAGGGATCCCGTTTCCTTCACACCAGTTTCCATGGTATCATCATCACCATCATCATGCACTTATTTCTGCCCTTGATCACATCCTCTGAAAAGCTGGCAGATGTGAAACCTGAGCCACCGATGGGCCTCCACACGTCCCATAGCAGTAGGTATTCAAAATGGTTCAGATCATCTCTGATTTCTCTGTGGATCGTATGTCTCCTTCAGAAAAAGGGTGGGGAGCAGATGTGCAAAACAGAGACAGAGACACTGATAATCATATTTCTCTTTCACGCAATGAAGGGGTGAGTGTGTGTATCAGGGTGGGGAGGGAGAGAGAGATTATGTGCAGAAGAACAGCAGAAATTTAAAACATAGGTCAGATTGGATATGTTAACTGTGTGCAAAAGTTTCCTAGTGAGAATATTTCCTTTTGGATGATTTAACAAATGTAAGCTGGATCAAGTCTCCATTATGCAAGAAATATGTTAGATTTCTTCTCTAGCTATGCACAAATGGCTGGGAAAAGCTGGATATAGTCCCATCCTATAAACTGGAATCAGAAATAAATTGAAAGATTTATAAATTGGAGGTACAATTCTTCAGCTACATTGGTTTAAAGATGGTGAAATGAATGACTAAAGCATTCACTCACAGTGTTTTATGAAGCAGATCTAATGTGCAGGTTTTGTGACCTGCAGTGACTTTAACTTCTCAGTAAATCAAAAAGCTTAACAAATATTAAGATGGCAAAGATTACCTGTGTGTGCCAGATTTTATCTTTTATCCGTTATCATTTAGGAAATGAAAAGCTTGAGTCGGAAATCAGACAGCCAGTCACGTGACTCAGGCGGTCTGGCAGCCCCACAAGACAAGAACCTGCAGGAGACACAGAAACTACACATTCACTGATTAGTTTTTAGTCCTTAAGAAATGGCTCTTTTTATTGTTATTATTGTTAGCAACCAATGAGCTTTAGAATCAGAGCAATTCCTTTCTAAATTCCACTGTGATGAAAATTCATTATCACAAGCTAGAGGAAGCAGCTGAGTGTATAGCTTAGCTCATGGCCAGGCTTAGGGGCAGCTCCATACACATGTGAGCTTTGGAGGTGTTGAGATTTGGGGTACAGCACACCAGCACCCATTTGCCAACACATAGGCCAAAATATTCTCCTTTTTCAGTCTTGGCCCAGAGTAGCAGGAAACTGGTTGACAGATAGGATCTTGGCTAAGCCACAGGTTATAGATGCACTGCATGTGGGGAGGCACACCACGGTTCAAGTAGAGCATGGCCCTGATTTGGTAATATTGGGCTGCAGTTCCTTCCTGAGGGGGCAGGAGGTAGCTGCCCCAGCAAAGGTGTCAGGTCTGCATGTCTACAGCCTTCCAAACACACCATAGACCTTCAGGGTGAAACAAATATTTATCTTCTACCCCAAAATGTTCCAAACTAAGGGCTGAGGGAGTCACTGTAAGATTAATAACTAGTGTCTAGGTAGAGTTGGATTTTTTCAAATATTTTTTAAATATTTGCTGATATATTAAATTAACATCAGGTCTGCTGGTGGGATACTGAGGTGGAGTGAATAAGGCCCGATTCAAGACCACAGAATAACATAGAGACCTAATTGCAACAAGAATTTGAGCCTTTCTAAGGTCCAGCCACAAATCCATGGGAAGTGACACTATCAACTCTATTAGCTCATGACACACACATATACAATTTTTCTTCCTTTTCCGTACAGAAATGTAGATAATCCCAAAGTTTAGACAATCTCCATAATAGAACCAGACCTATAATAATCACATCAGCTATGGATGACACTGCAGGCTTTAGGTTTGCATGTCATCTTTGTTCCAGGAAGGTTTTCCCCTGCTCCCACCCTTGCAACCCTTTGTCCCAACTGTCAAAAGCATTTATGGCCATTCCTTCCTCTTCCATCTCACAGCCATAAGCGAATGCAAGTTGAACATAAATTGAAGCCCAAGGAGAAAGAGAAAGGAAAGAGTTTCATAAAATGGATTATCCATTTCTTTCCTCAGAATGTAACATCTCAGTTTAAAAATGGCATCAGTTTTCTTCAATTTTGAAGCAACACTGTAGCTGTTTAATAGTAGAAGATGTCGATTTAAAGCACACCAAATAACAATAATTTTCTCCTTTTAGTTGATACAATTAAGAAAAAAAAAAGATAAGAAAAGCATTCAGTGTTCAAAAACAGAACTGGGTTTACACTGTTACTTCCTATGTAACTGTCCCTCTGTCACAACCTGAAAAGCACCATGGGTCAAAAACTAATGAACTCATGTGCACCATTGCCATTGCTTCTCCTTGATGTGCACTGGTCAGAGAAAAGAAGTAATTCCAAGCCACACTGCAGTTGGGGTAGTCAGCTTCATTCCAACAGTGTAAGCAGTTCATCGCCAAGCAGTATTTGGCTCAACATGTAATACAAAAATAATACTACATCCAAAATAAATTACCAAGCAGGTAAATAAACAGAGCAGCTTATATATTAACAAATAGAGGCCAGCAGTTAACAACAACAAAACAATTCAAGTGAAAAGAGAATCAAACTTCAAAGAAAGAAACTGTGGAACCACCTATGTTAAATAAACAGTTTTGCTGTAGGTTTAAATACGTATTATTCTTCCATCACAAGAGCACGTAGTGACAGGAAAAGATGAAAAGGAGACATGGTTTCAAACTGAAAAGAGAGTAGTTTTAGAAATTCCTTGCTGTGAGGGTGGTAAGACACTGGAAGGGGTTGTCCAGAGAAGTTGTGGATGCCCCATCCCTGGAAGTGTTCAAAGACAGGTTGAATGGAGCCCTAAGCAACCTGATCTAGTGAAAGGTGTCCCTGTACGTGGCAGAGGGGTTAGAATTACATGATCTTTAAAGCTTCCTTCTTCCACCCAAGCCATTCTATGATTCCATCATATCCATGACAAAACTTAGCATTAATGACTAATATTTGTCCTGAAAGTCAGGCCACCTCCTGTAGACAAAATGGAAATGCAAGTCTTCAAGATTCTGCAGAAAGACATCTGTATTATAATAATCCTTTCATCATGTTTTATATAGTAGATATATTTTATATAATTGATTAATTATAATGTATTTATGGAACCCTCGCATCTGCCTTCTATTTTTAAACTTCTGTATTTAACATTAAAGGAAGTTGTGAACTAATGTCCTTGTATTGGAGCGTGAACAGAACGAACACAGTCAACAACTAGCAAAGGGCTAAAAGGTAACTGTACAATCTGCTCTGAGCAAGGGGTGCTGTGTAATTCTTTTCTGCCAAAAGCAGATTGCAACTCAGCAAGTCAGTTTTCTGCCCTGCACTCTCTGACTTTGGGAAGTTATCTCACGGTGTGCAGTCACCCCTGCCACAAACGCAGCTTGACACCTCTGGCCAATGGAAGGTGTACAGGGATGAGGGCAGCTTGCTTTCTATGTCCTACCCACTTCCATCTTAGTCATACTTTGATAGCTCTGTGGTAAACCCTTGCTCTTCACACCAAAAACATGGCATCTGCATCAACCTGAGTCTGAGCAAAGGAGTTGACTGACACTTGTCTTACTTCACTTACCAGCTCTGGACTCCTGATAACTAAAGGCTAAGAAAGACCAAAAACTCCAAACAACCCCACAAAACAAAACAAACAACAAAATAAAAACATCCAAAAACCCAAACCAACCCTACAATGCAGTCTCATCACTACTGCCTGCCCACCTTACTCTAAAGCCTGAAATTACATGCAAAGACAGACTTACACTTACAACAAGAGTGTTAGTTTGTGAACAGAGAAGGATGGGATGAAATCCTCTGTTTTGTCAGGGGATGGGACAATATTCCTTAAAGAAGAACAACTGTTATTAAAATATACCTAAAAGAAGCACAGTACACATATCTGAATCTTGATTTTCACATTCATTGTTCAAACTCTTCAAAGAAAGGACACCACCATATTGTTCTCTGTTCCCACCCATTACCAGAAATAGTTTCCAAGAGTGTTTGCTCACGTAGAGGAGACCTTGTAGAAGCTCATGGCTGAAGCATTACTGAGCAGAATCAGAAGCTGTGGCACAAAAATAGAGAACCTGCAGAAAGAGAAGAAAAGTAGCAACTGTGTTAACAGACACAAGTAGGAAGCTTCCATATGGAAAGTCTGGATAAAGAGCATGGCATATCCATGAATACTTTTACACAAACTGCATGCAGTGGCACTGCATTTGCACTCTTGTTAGATGCAGGGGGAGTCACTTTAATTATAAAAGTTCTGCTATTTAACAGGCTTTAATAAATAAATGCATTGCCATTTCTTCAGTTCTTATTACAATTTAATTTACCTATTCATTTTTCTGTTCTTTGAGTTCTCAATAAAATTAATAGCTGGCATTTTTAGTCCTGTTTCCTTTTGTATTCATGCCAATAGAGCAACATCACAGCATTTTGCAAAAATGCAGTTTGGGCTGATAGACATTTTCTATGTCAAGTACCTTTTATATGCAATTCTAATATTTGTTTTACTCTCCATTGTTTCTAATATCCCCTGAGAATCTTGAAAGTAACATTATTTCCTTAACAAGTTTGGCCTTTCCTCCTACTACTTAGCAAATCATTTTCTTGTGCCTTATTACTTGCTGCTATAGAATATAAGCAACTGCTGAAAAATGTTGCTGCTCACATACATCTGGGCTAGCAAAAAGAATCTATAAATAAATAAGCATATATCTTCTTTTCTTCCTAATTTTTTGACATTCTGTAAGGGAGACCACTGGAGAACATTTCCCTAGATCCTGAGTTATTTACCTCTCAGTTAAATTTCTGTTACCCTTGACCAATCTCTTAAATCTTTGCTTCTCCAGCTATAAACATGGGCCTGTCCTGTCCCACCTTGTTGTTATTTAAAATAAGAGGAGCAATGGCATTTGATGGAAGGTCTTATGGAAACCTCTTTAAATTTTGAGAAAGGTAGGTCCTAGCAGATAAACTTACACATGGGAATCCAATGTACAAGATGGAAACCGGGGCATGCCACACAGCCATAATGTAAGTTGATCAAGTGGATCAAGTTAAATGAACTCATAGGTCCCATTTTCTAAGCTGCAGTGGTTTTACTTCGTTTTCTTCATCATTTTTTGTTGTTGCCGTATTGTTTTTTTCCAGAACATAAAGATTTCCATTTGGAAATACCTTTGTAGTTACCAAATGTCTTTTAGTTATTCAGTGCCAGGGATTACATTCCTCAGAGTGGAACAAGACACATTAAAGTCCATAATCAAAGTCCCTTAGTACGTGACATGGAGGTTTTAAAATCTTTCCATGGGGCTGCATGGAGTTAAACTCTAGTCATTGGGCCCATGGGATACCACAGAGCTGTGTATCATAGGGACCTGTCTTCCAGCATGCCAGCCTTTCCCTTCCCTCTAAATCTATTTGAAAAGCATTTGGAGGACTTGAATCTGCTGGGTTCCCTCTTAGTTATTGCATTTTTTTTTTTGCCTTCTTGCCTGACAAAGGGAAACTGTTTCCAGGCTTTATTCTCAGCACTGTAAGTGGCAAAATAGGTAAAGTAGTTAATGTAGGAATTTACTTGTGACAGCACATCTGCATACATGCACTTCTGGACAGTATCTTTTTAGCATGCAGTAATTTTTAGGACTTACATACATTTAAGAATAATGGAGACTGGAAGATCCCAGTTCTTCATTCTTTCAAGTTTGGGGAAGGGGGAAGGGAGGAAGGAGGTGTAGCTAAAGTGTTTATGGGAGGTAACGCATGTAATCGAATCTCACCAATTCAGGACTCTACTTGCACAGGCAGAGGCACAACAAAGAGCAGAACACCCCGTTCGCATTTCACAGACCTTTATTGGTTTGCCTTCCAAAGAAAGGGCCTGGGATAAGTTACTCAGTTGACAGGCCCAAAGGAATCACAATGCCAACTTAATTATGAAACTCTTCTAGGCACTTACATATTAATTCATGGTCTAATGTTGTGTCAAGCTGGGGTGAATAAAGGTTAACATGTTCTGTTAGTCCCCATTGTCACAAGAATGTCATAGAATTGTTTAGATCGGAAAAAAACTCTAAGATCATTGAGTCCAACCATTAGCCTAACACCAAGTCCACCACTTAACCATGTTCCTAAGTGCCAGATTGATATGGTTTTTAAATACCTTCGGGGATGATGACTCCACTACTTCCCCGAGCAGCCTGTTCCGATACCTGACCACCATTTCCATGGAGAAATTTTTCCTAATATCTAATCTAAACCTCCCCTGGTACAACTTGAGGCCATTTTCTCTCATGCTATCACTTGTTACTAGGGAGAAGAGAGTGACCCCCACTTTGTCACAACCTTCTTTCAAGTCATTGTAAAGAGAATAAAGACCCACCCCACCTCGAGCTCCCTTTTCTCCTGGCTAATCAGTCCCAGTTCCCTCAGCCTTTCCTCCTAAAACTTGTGATCTAGAACTTTTTTCAGCTTCATTGTCCATCTCTGGACATACTACAGCACCTCAATGTCACTTGTAATGACGGGCCCAGAACTGAGCACAGTATTCAAGGTACAACCTCATCAGTACCACGTACAGAGGGACAATCACTGCCCTAGTCCTGCTGGCCTTATTAAACAATATAGTTCATTAAATATGGAATCTAATAATTATGTTCACCTTAATGGAAATTATTCATTATTAAACATGATCTGAATAGTTGTGATCGACTAATTTAGACATAAATTTAATTAGCAATTGATTTCATTTGAGTCTCAATCTGAACAATAAGTTGTGTTGTAAGCCACATACTGGAAGCACTATCCAAAATGAAATATGGAGCTCTGAGGCAGGATGCTTCTTGCTGTCCTCAGTTCCTATACCTGCCTCCTACTGTGTAAGAACAGCACACCTATCCAGCAAAGAATTCCATCTGGAGGAAAAAATAAGGGGGACAAAACCTGTCTTCCACCAAATTCCAATAGTTAGAGATCTCTTTGAGAAATAATTGCTGAAAAGTTAAGTGGGCTCTTCCAAGACAAAGAGCAGGATGGAACAGCTCAGCCACTGTGAATGGAAGAGCTGTAAGAAGTCCATGTTGAGGAGTTTCAGTAAAACACATCTCAGGATAAAAGATGAAGGAAACTGCTTTTATCCACAAAACACCAGTGCCAAACTCATCCTCCTGAGGTTCCCCTTTACCATATCCCTGCTGTGGCCAGTGGCACACCCTGCTCCTCACAGTCATGCCCATGCTTCCCTACAGAGCTGTACAGATCAAGGAGCACCCTGCACAACACCACCCTTTGCTGTTTCAGCAGGGCCACTTAAATTCTTCATGACTCGGTTTTCCCCCTCTATACAACAGGGATAAAACTGCAGTCTTGGCAGAGATCTGAGAACCTTAATTCACTAATGTCTATAAACCCCTCTGAGGTTCTTATTCAGAAGGCACTGAAAAACGCAAAGTATTATCACTGATTCAAACTGACCTTCCCCTTGAAATATCACCATTTGAGCTATAATTCCAAATCCTGACTCTAACCAAGTGCTACGCTGTGGGATTAACCACATTAATGCTTAAAGCTGTTGCTCTTTTTTTTTTCCCCAGTGTTCACAAGCTAATGCTTGTAGGGGTCTAATCTTGGACAATTCCTTAATGATACAGATTTTCAGATGAAAATTACTGCTACATTTTCCTGACTTCTAACAGATTTTTGTCTCACTGCACGTACAATGTTGGAATGTTATTTAATTACAAATATAACATTTTCTGGATAGTTCTTACTAATTTGAGTGTATCTATCTGTTGTCTGCACACAAACTGTAAATCATTGTATTAAGAGTGATTACACACCCACTGACACAGAAAATTCGTGATCGGGTTGTGAGACATAAGAGGTTTACCAGATTGAATGTGGCATGGCCACATATTCTACAGAATTTATTATTATTTCTAATCAACCCTCCTCCTCTAAACCAAGATCCCTTAACTGTAGGACTCTTGCTGTACTTAAGGAGGACATTTCAAATTCTTGTATTTTTGAAACACACTTACATAGCTACACACATCAATTCTGCAGTCACATTTTCAAACACAAGGTTATGGGCAGGTAGTTGGGTTTTCATCATTAGGTCAAATCTGGCTTCACGTGTAAAGAGCTAGGATCTTGTCTGAGTATATGCTGGTTGTTTCACACCAGCAAAATACCCCAAAATCTCAGGATGCAGAGCAAAGTTGGTGTCAAACCTACTTTTTCAACTGTTGATCTGCCCTAGGGCTCTGCCTAGGCAGTGCTCTCGCCACAGTCATTTAGGCTGTGTCCAATAAGGGGCCTTGAGTTCGTGCAATTTAACAGCGTGCTTCACCCCTGCAACACCAGGCTGCTGTGCCCAGAAATTAGCACTGGGGAGTCATCACTATTATTATTTTTAAAGTAATAAATAGTCTTGAATCTTGTTAACCTGTGAATCTCCATAAATAAGCAGACCAGAGATGTGCTGTTAAAGACATAATGCTGATTCTAACAATGACAAATGGCAGAAGGAGGTTCCCAGCCCCATCATTGCAGGAGCCAGGATACCATCAGTGCACATGTTAAAAGTGGGCATACCAGTGCCATAATGTTAAATCTAGAATGGAAGAGATCACTCCTGGGGAGGGAACAGGCCTAGCCAAGCACACTCCCTCCTTGGGATGGACTACCATGTGGCAGGTTGGTCTGTGTCCATCCCTACATCCTGGTGAACTTGTGGTGCAAGATGCTGTTCTGGCCACCAGCCTGTTTGACTGCTGTCAGAGATCAACAATTCCTAAGGGTCCTTGGGGATCCTTGCAGTGCGCCATGTACAGCTCAGTACACAGCCATCCTATCTGAGATGCAATTCAACATTTAGAGGGAAAAAATGGTGTAATTGGCCCCTGCACCACATGCAGTAAGATAATCTTTACAGTGCCTTGCATTCTGCTTTGGGGCATATTGTCAGGGTGCTCATGAAGCAGAATTTTCTCTCATGAAAAGTAATTGTTAAGAGGTTCAGTTTTTCACTTTTAGAGTGCCCAGAAGTTTGGCATTTCAAGGAATACCCAAAGGACAAAGACATCTACATACTTTGTCCCAGAATCACAGACTACGAAAGTCGGACAAAGGGACAGACAGTGGATGAGTGAGATTAACAGGCCAAGTAGGTCAGGACCAGTGTGATTCTCAGGCCAGTACAACACAGCACATTGAGAAAGCTTCCAAGAAGCGTAAACAGGAATGAATGTTTGAGACAATGAATGCCCTAATTGGATGCCCATTCTCACCGCTTCCCTCAATTAAGAAGAATCATGGATAATTCTGCCAAGATATTGATGGACAATGTAAGCATTGGCTTGAAAACTTGTGCAATTTAATGAGCCAAACCCTACCCAGTTGTAAATTACAAGCAATCCAAAAATAAATCCAGAAGAAAACAGTCCAGTGACAGTTAAGTCAAAAAGTTACAAAATTATTAATCATTGAATCTTAATAACTTCTCATCAGAAATAGCTGATGCATAGCTTTTGATTTCATGTGTTAGCTTCATCAAGTTTTCTCAAACCTTGGAAGACAGAACAAGCAGCTGCGTTATCTCTTTAAATTAAGAAAAAGGAGAGAAAATATTTGCTCAAATTGAAGAGGAATAATTCCTTTGACAGTCTCATGGAATCACTTACAATACAAATGCTGAGCTGATTGTAACCACATCTCAGCCCTGAAGTGAAAGGTAACCATACAGCTTCTGTACAGACCAATCTACAGTGGTTAGTACATACGCTTCATGAAAAAATATTACAAGAACACTATGAGATTAATAGAGAAATGACACACGTTGCAGATATTTTAGTTTCTTCATCAATCATTTTGATGTCCTGCCATGTCATTACAATGTCAGGACTTAGTGACCACTTGCGTTTATCAATGCTTTGAGGACAAATTTACTCACTGCCCAGGCTGTTAATCTGGAGTTGGTTCTTTCACAGCTGCACTGGAAGAGCTGAAGAAAGTTCTGGGATAGTCCTGTGCTTTTAGAAGCATCCGAGAACACCATCCCTGTGAGGAGAAGGAAAAACTCTTCATCTGCCTTTTGAGGGATATTATTACAAAATCAGCCCAGGCCTTGGCATTGCCTACAAATCCCATCTTCCTCTTGCAGCAGGAAGTCTACAAGGGCAGTGTGAGCACAGTACTGGGCCTCGGTACAAGTAATTTCTGTAGTGATAGGACAAAGTTCGGGAACATAGTAGATATAGTCCCAGTGGAAGAGCACAATGTGATTTAGTTAGCTGTGTCATCTGTAGGATGCACTGGCTCTCAGTAAAAAAAGAACTGTATTGAGGAATGCTCTTCCACTGGTATTACTCAGTATTACACATTCTAAGATCAAATTAAAAGGGAAAAAACCTTAGAGTATAAATGTTTATGTTGAGAAGAACTCAAACACGTGGATAAAAAGGAGGAGAAAATAGAGAGCTTCCAGAGTCAAAAGTGATAACACACTTTTGCTCAAAAATCTGCTGCTCTGATTTGATTGCAGACTGGGCAGTATTTGGCTCTTACCAATGCAGAGTCATTTTATGCTAGTTGAGAGCAGTCAAACCCCTTGCTTCATAAAAGAGATGGGAGGATTGGCTCTGCAGCATCATTTAAACTTGCCCTCAAATGTTCGCAGATAGACCTTGAAAAAAAGGACATATAAACATCACCTTGTACAATAGTCCTATTCCTCTGGCTGCTCTGCCTAGAAACACAGGCTCCCACAGGTTTAACAGTATTATATTAAATACATTTTTGCAAAGGTTCTTTTCAGTCTATCGCAACCCTTCCCTTCTGAAACTTGGTGCGCAGTTCATCACCGTGAGGTCAAAATGGCAAGGATAGAACCAACAGTCCAGCAGTCAATAATAAGGCTCCAACACCTGGTACTCTCATTTGCACTGTTTCTTTATCTGATGTGCACATAACAGCATTAAAAAATTACTGGCTTCTGGGAAACTTGAAAAATCAGCAATGATAGGATCGCAGACTGCTGACAGCAGCAATGAGAAATGTATTTTACCAAGTACACCAGGGTGATCAGAACTCATAAAGTTAGAAGAACTGACCTGAAATGTGGAAAGAGGAAACAATTAGCTGTTTAGCAAGTACTTGCTTAAACAAGAGCTTCCAGAGAACACTATAGAACAAGCACACTAAAGGGGAGTGGGCAAGAGTCTTCAAGTGGGGAGTCAGTTCAGTGCACCCACAGGCTTGGCTGAACAAATCAGACATGACAAAGCTAGAGGACTCCTCGGGATCCACAGCTGAGGCAGCTGGTACAAGGTCTAGGTTTTGGAAATGGAGGGTTGTATTAATAATGTTTGAACTTTACTAATATGAAAGACTTGAAATGTATATTATTGCTTTGTATAGCTACATACTTAGGACAGAACTGAACACCATGAAGCATTTTAAATCATAAAAGAACCCACATTGCTATTGGGTTATGTGATTTAAAAAACTTGGAAGCACTTGGAAACCAAATTGCTGCTGGCAGTCATTTCACCCATATTCTCCTCTGCTTGCCAGCTCACTCAGGTGTTCATGAACTGGGAGGGGTGAAGTGTTGCAGATCTGGCTAACAGTTCATGCAAAATATTTCTTCCCGTACACAGTGCACTCAACTAGTCTACTAACTTTCCATACCCCATTGCTCATAGTGCATAAGGGTCTCCTAAAGTAGATGGTGTCATTACTGTCCCAGACTGGATGATGTCCAACCACACAAGACCAAATTCAGTCAAGTCCTTAAGCCCATGTCTAACCTAAATAAATGAATAGCCCCTTGAGCCAAGGACTCATTTACCAGACAAATTACTAATAGGCTACAAGATGTGCGTAAAGACTCTAAAGAGATTTTAAGATGGCTATGCAATGATAATCTGAAGAAAATGTACATCATGTACATTACAAATGTACATCAAAATGCTTAAATTTACTCATATAGAAAGATTCCAAGCAACTCTGTGTAAATTTTTTTGTGTGCACATACAACGAATCATCATAATTGTTTTTCCAAATTAAAAAGAAAGGAAAAAATGATCTCATAAGTATTTCTAGAAAACAAAACTTATTAGAGATAAGAAAGTATATATTCACATTTTTAATTCAAATTAATATTCTCTATTCTTACCTTGCCTAGCTCTGTTGCCGAGTGTCCTTATCATAGGATCACAGAAATGTTTTTGTTGCTCACCATTGCTTTAAATCGCTAGGTTGGAGGGGTGGGGGGTGTTTCTTGGTTTTGTTTTGGGTTTTTTTTAAGTCTCTTACAAATTCTACAAGGCTACATATGCTTAGCAGAGCTCCGTTCTCACACATATCTCTCTTCCATAAAAGCTGCTTACTTATTTTAAATATAGCTACAAGAGAAAATTATTAGAAAAAGCACTATCATTAGTTTAGCACCATGAGGACAATGTTTGTATGAGTTTATACTACAGAGGAGCTCACATTTGAATAACACATGCATATTGTCCTAAGACAAGAAAAAAAAAAATCTAACCAACCATGTAAGCCAAGTCACAAAATTTAATTAGGAAGATAAGAGTTGGGTTTTAATTTTTTTTTTAGGTTACAGAAAAAAGATAATTTTAGGCAGAGAATTAGCATCTTCTAATAATCTTAGACAAAAATGATTTTGTTGTGCTTTGGTTTGTAAATTAGCTCATGATTAAAGTATCTCTCTAGTTGAGCTTCATTGTCTTTTTGTGCCTATTTTCTGAATGCAGCCCTGACCTGAATACTCTTGTAGCTCAAGTACAAGATTTGAAAGCATGAGAGGAACAATTATTATAAAGTGAAGTACTTACAGTTTTACTGCAAAATCAATGAACTTTCAAGTGATTTTTATCATATTTTGCAGCTGTTCTGTTTGCTTTGAATGATGTTTATCACATAAACTGTAGTACTTTTAAAGGTTGTTTTATCTAGAAACTTCCTCCATCTTTGTTTTCTTGCCCCACTCTGTGCTGTAAATGCATGGATATTTTTATCTTGTGAATTTCCCCTATCTCAGAAGTTCTTTCTATCAACAATTAGACCAGTGACTTTGCTCAGTCCCTGCCCTGTTCTCTCTCATGGTTCCTTAAATGAGGAAAAGTTCCAAGTTCCTAACTTAATTCACAGTTTTGTAGCAGTTCAGTTATATGTCACCATTCAAGGTTACTTCTCTGATCTTTCACTATCTAAAGGAACAATCCCATGTGATCTACGTGTGCAGGAGCTTGGACTATTTGTCAGAAGCCATACAGTGAAAAGCAGTGAGTGGCATTCCTTCCATGGGACCTGATTCATAATGTCCTGTGGACATTAGAGGTAAATATTCCACTGACTTCAGTAATACAAAGTTAGAAGCCCACCTCATCTTATTCTCTGCTACATCAAGTCCATTCTCTACCTCAAGGTAAGTCATGTCCTTCCCCAAATAGGACTGTAAAAGTCATGAGATTTACAAGAAGCCCTGCTTGGTTACCTTGTCCCACCTTGGCCTTTTTGAGCTAAAGTTGTATGTATGCTCTGGGCAATGTTTACCTTATATCTGCTCCTCCTCCCCAAATGCTATGAATTCTGCTGGATATTAACAACCCAATCCTGCGTACCTTCCTCCCTGGGCAGAGCTCCATTAGCAGTTCCTAGGAATCCAACAAACCAATATAATTATTAATATAATAATATCTTAAAGATCATATTGATCCAATCCCCCTGCCATGAGCAGGGAGAACTTCAACTGGACCAGGTTACTCACAGCCTCTGCCCAGCCTGGCCTCAAACATGTCCAGGGAGGGGGTATCCATAACTTCCTTTGGCAACCTGTTTCAACAGCTCATAGTGAAGCACTATTATTGTGGTACTCCACTGTATTAGCCAGTATACGTACACTAACTAAATGGGTGGCCTCTTATCTCAGATAATTTATAAACCAGGTTCAAATCAGATTCAACGGAGGCAAAACAAACACGAGGGGAGATGAAAGACAAAATAAATTCAAAATATATATAAACTGCCATAGTCTTCTAGGTATTGCAACAGAAGAGAGTTTATTCATGGTGCTATACCCAGCAGCGTTGTATAATAAAATTATCTTTCGTACATTTACCTGTACATAAAATTAATGCAGCTGTGTAATTCCTATTATACTTTCTTATGTAATTCATATCATTCCTATGTTTGAATCTGTTTAAATCAATAGAAATTTAATTTTATTTAAATGCTTACTGATCACCAGTAAAACCTTTGCTTTTTTTCTTTTTTTTTTTTGACCTGAATTATTTGTTTTATAGAGCTAATACAAAGATGTATTCTCGCTGCTTCACAGTTCAAGTTACTGTCAGTCACACCTAGTTTTAAATCACATTCGCTGACCTTTGAGACAACATCCTCTTATGCTTCTAACCAAAGCACAGATTACAGGAGTTTAACAAAGCACCTCTCTGCTGCTCAACTTAGAACAGGAGTACATGAGCCTTACTATTGCTACTGTATGGAACTTGACAAGACAGGTACCTCTGCCATAGGAAATAAGGTAAGAACTCCTCAACTAAAGCCAAAGTGAAGGTGATGACCACAGCCCATCTAATATATGGCAAATTAATGATACATCTGAGTCCAAAACAAAGAACAGAGAAAGACCTTACATACAAAAAGTCTTACCCACTCCTGCAAGTTACATAAGCACTTTAAAGATGAAGTTCAGAGAAAATACTGCTTTGAGGATGTGTATTAGCAGTTATACCACTACAAAGGTATTCATTTAATGAATTCAGAGCCTGGAGCACTTGAACCATCTATTGCTTATCTTCTGACCAAACAAGATCATAACAATTCCCTTAAATCCCTCCTCTGGGGTTGCCTAATTGGCCTTTATTTAAATTTACCTGTTACAGCCTTACAATTGTAACTACAATTATAGTTTCCAGTCTTTGTCTTGTTTCCTCTAGCATTTCATCTTTTCACTTCTTTTTTCCTCTATTTCAAAACTGCTATTAATTTGATTTAACAATTAACAAACCTAGACAAGAACATAAGACATCCAATTGGGATTATACGTACAGTACAAGAGATTTCAAGTGGGAAATGGATATTTGAATCCTTGGAATGGAATGGATCTCACCCTTACAAACACAAAAAAAGTCATACTTACAGCTATTCCAAATTATACTGTTACATAGGTACTCCTGCAAATATACCATCTTAATGCAAATAGAAAAAAAAAGTGGATGCTGTTGCAAGTTTCATTAAAAAAATAAAGCAGCAGAATAAAAATTTAGTTTGGAATACAAGTAGGAAGAGCTTAATTTCAGAATTGTATTGAGATTTTCTGTAACACTTCAATATTTACAGTGCATTACACATACAAATATGGAACTATACTTGATGGGTTTTGTACTTTCCTATAAAAAGTTTGAGATAGTTTCTACTTAAACCTCCTGCAATAGAATCTTCTCTCTGTTTGGATGCCTTAAAACTGTTTGACACAACAACAGGTCAGCTCTTCATTAATTCTTTTTCAAAAAGTTGTTTTTTCAGGTTAGTATAAACACTGTGTATGTCACAGAACAAAATAAAAAATGTAACGATAAAACAAAAAAGGAAATTTTTGCTTCTGACAAGAATTCTGAAAGAAAAAATATGTGTTGTGCAAATCAGATTTTATAAACTTTATAAACAGTAGACGAACACCAATGTTATCACTTATTTTCACCTCTTCCATACTGACTGCATCTCTATTATCTCCCATTTTGAATCCAAAAGCCACGATTAAACTGAAGCACATCTTACAGCACAACACACAATATTGTCCAGTGACAGAGAAACCACTTCAGCCCTTAAGTTGTTCCAACAGTTAATTATCCTCCCTGATAGAAATGTGCCTTGTACCTAGTCTGAATTAGTCAAGCCTCACCTTCCAACCCTGGACTCTTTTACAACTTTTTGCTCACGCTAGTGCTTGTATTTTTTTCCCCCCGTAGATATATGTATCACTGTTTAACCTTCTGTTTGATGAATAAAATGTACTGAGATATTCATTCCAAACCAGATTTCCATTCAGGTAATTCTTTCTGTCACTCTTCCCTGAACTCCAACCTTTTTAACTTCCTTGTGAAGTCTGGCCCATTGGAACAGACACGGTAGTAGCTGTTTCTCCTTAAGGTTTTTTCCTCTCTCCAAGTCAAGGGATTTGTTCTGGCCACATTCAGCAATTTGTCCACCTGGAATCCAGAATTTCTCTGCCAGAGCTTCAGCAGATTCCTAGTATCATATAATATGATTTTGGCTCTAGAAGAGCCAGACAAAAAGAAACAGAAAGGAAAGTTGTTAAGAAAGGCAAGTCTGGGCACTTGGTTTGTTTCCACTGCTGTCCTGAATTCAGCCCTGCACAAGTGCACCTTATAAGAGCTTTCTGCAGCTTTGAGGCTTTTTCATTTGTATCAGTAATGCTACAGGAGAAGAAGCCACAGAAGACCTGCAAGCACCAAAATCTGAGCATATGCAGCATCTCCTTAGATAGGCCTCCATCTCAATTGTTCTCTTAGATTAGGACTATAAAAAATACATGATGAAAATCCTCAGGAAAACGTTCAATAGAGATAATGTACAGCTCTTGTAAGGAGAACACTAGGTTTGAGAAAACCTGTTATCTGGTACAAATTCTAGAGCAGAGTGCTTATTTGAGCTAGTTGCAGCACAAAAGCTTTAAAGAACATTAAGGAGGAAAATGACACTGAAATTGTTCCCTCTGCAACATTACCTGCTCTCAGATGGGCTAATACCTTCTGTAGTTTTGCAAAGCATTAGTGGAAAAAAAAAATCCAACAGCAAGTAAAGAGCCTTCAGGGTCTGGGCCAGAAATTCATACTAAAACAGCATTAGTAGAAACTATAAGCCTCTAGGCTATAAGACTATAAGAAGGTTTCAGAATACAGAAAAGTAGTCAAGATGCTTACAATGTTTAATGGATTGTTTGTCTTTTCTTAGAAATAACTTGCAGGGATGAATCCAAGCCCTGAAAAAGCTGGTGTCATAGGTCTTGCTGACTGCTCTGCGTTCTGTCCCCACAAGACTCCCTTGTTAGTTTGTGTGTAAATGCAGAACTGAACCAAAGCCTTCATGCTGTGCCAGGGGATGCTGCAGCACAATCTTCTGGAGGAGTTTTAAAAATCTACATGCCTTCCAAACCATTTGTGTGTATTAAAGAATCAGAGTCCTTTTTACATAAATGTTCTTGTATGCTGTATACTATCAAGTATCTTAAATTACATTACCTAAAATTATTATACTGCCCTAAAAAGCTTCTACACTCAATATATTTGACGCTGCTGTAAGGTATTTGATTAAAGTTCTACTTGGAATATAAATTCTTAGGTCCTATACAACATCTATTAAAAGAGCATAACTTACAGGCCTGAACTATTCTGGGTCACACAGACTGACTATAAAGGAGTAGGGTCTCCCTTATTCTATATAAAAGATGATGGCAGGCTATGACGCTGTATGTTTGAAATGTTAGGGAAGACAAATTCTAGGTAAGTAATAAATTGCTGTATATATTGCCCTAGGAACAGGTTAGAAATTTCCCTTGTTCATTGGCATTTACAAGCTCCCCAAAGGACAACCCTTCCAAAGGCTCAAAGTTTAACACAGTAATAAAAAAACATCTTAAAAGCCCAAACTCCTGTGTTCCAGTGCTTAAAAAAGGTGGCAGCTTGACAGACCTGGAGACTGACAGCAGCAGTGTCAGCTTTCCTCATACTTCTCTGCCAAAGCACCTCAACCTTGACCTGAAGAGAAAACCACGAAGGGTTTGAGTGGGATTTCATGCCCATTCACTCTGGCATCTCTGCTGAGATTGCCAACAAGGGGGCCAATTAGTGCCTGCTTAGAAGGATCGTGTTTTTCACTGTGTGGAAATGACACCTGTCCACTGAAACTGAGCAGAGACCCACCAATTCCCTGGAGCCAGCAACTGTGCAGCTGCTGCAAGGGTTACTGCTCCTGGTTACCCCCCTTGCACCAGGCATGCAGCAACTCCAAGTTGTTGTCCAATTGGGACCAAATGCGTTTTCCTTTCCCAACAAGTAGTCCTTTCTGATTTAAAATATCAGTCTTGTGTTAAATACTTAATTTTTTTAAAAAAGTAATTCTTACTGTTCAAGATCCTGGGGCCTGACTGAAGATCAAAAGGCCAGTATTGCTGTGCAACCAAATTAAATCCTATCAAGAAGTTCTACCAAGGCAGAAGGAGGTGAAGAGAGAAGGATTTATCCCTTTTCATTAAACAGAGTGAAAATGCAAATTTCCTGCTGGGCTCTTTGCCTCCTCACAAGACCTAATTGGCAAATTTCTTGTGTGCTTCCTTGGTCTTCAGTACCACAGCAGCTGCCCTATCTATTAGTAAAAGAGAAAGTGTTACAGGAACGCTCTCCTCTCACCAGGAGATAGACAGGCCTGAGCAAGCTGGTACAAAACATGTGATTGTATCATAAAATGATCAATTGATCCAGAGGCCAAGAAGAGAGTAGCTGCCACTGTAATATGGGTAGACATAGGTCTCTTTAACTTAGACACTATTAAAGTCATCACACTTTAATTAATGACCTAGCAGTGCAGTTTGAATAGCAGACCATTTGCAGTGTAAACTTTGAAATATTACTTCATAGAATAGGAAACTTCATTGCAGATTAAAATAACTTTTTAAGTATTATCTTTCATAAATTCCAGTCCATTCGGCTTCATTTTGTCAGACAAAAAATGTAAAAGTCACCCTCTTTGAAATCAGACATCACTCTCCAGTTCATCTGTCACCAAGTCAAGCTTGCTAACCTCTCTAAGGATGTCATCTGACTAGAGTTTTCTGTCATTCTTTGTCATTCCAGGTGCACTTCTTGACAATTTTTTTAGATCCCTGTCCAGAGTTTCCTCCAGGAATCTAGAAGGACCATGAAGATTGCATCAAGGACTTGATTAAACAACAGATAACATGCATATCCAACACACTAATCTAATTTGCAAGCTCTCACAATAAATGATTGACAGCTGATGCCCTAAGCAAAACTGCTGTTTATGAAGTCCTTTTCAGTCCAGCTACATTAGTCTCTCCACATAGCAGAAGTCAGTACACTGCTATCAAAACCAAGTCTGTGACTGATAATATTGAACTCTTCATTACCCCAAGTGTTGCTGCAAGTAATACCATGAGTTTGGACACCACCGTTCAATAGAGGCTTATTATTATAAATATTCAGCTTATGTCCTGACGTGAACAAACAGCTTTGCAGCCAAGGTGAAAGGGGTGAATTGCAAATAGGTCTAGGTTATGATAGAGACAGTGCCTTATTTTTATGAATTGACCTTGTATCCTGGCACTAGAACACAAATCCAGTGGAATAAACTGGATCCTGTGTATTCAAACAAAACTGGTTGGTTATTAGAAAATTTAGTTTTTAGAAAACCTAAATCATGGAAAGAAGAAGTTCTGTCGATGCAGAGAAGTGTTCTTCTGTTGTTTTAGTCTGATATTTCTAATACTTTTAATAATGTTCAAATCATAGCAAAGGTTTGTTGTTTGGGTATTTTTAATATAGTTTCTTGAATTAGATAAGGCACCACAGATAAATAGTGTCTGGCATTACAGCTCATGTGACCTATAAGAACAGAGACTTGTCCTGGTCTTCCCTCCTAAGTTCACCTTCTCTCCACTCCAGAGGTGGCTGCATACAGTACTGGCTGTTCAGAGCTGGTTGTGAACCAGAATCTCTCAGCAAGAGAGCTGCTAATCTTTCCCTGGGAACAGCACCCAGATTACTCTGCCTAAAATCACAACACACCCTTCTGGTTCCTTCTGTATTTCAGCCTAAATAACCAGCAGTTTCTAATAATAAAAATAATAAAAGGAAGACATTACTTCCCAAAACTATGAATACTCTGATTTGCATGTTCTGGGCAGTTGCCCTGCCAGCTTTGTTGCAAGAGGAAAAAGGAATAATGAAAAAGACTCTCATTTGACTGAGTTCCTTATTGCACTTGTGTGCTGTGTGAGTTAAATTAATCAAGAACATCACTGAATCTACTGATGGGTTGTTCCCTAAAATTTGGAGCCAATAAGAGTGCTTGATCATCTAAGATAGACTACAACAATGGTCCATATTTACCAAACATGCTTAAATCCTGCAAAACCTCGCAGAATGCAGCAGAGACAAGGGACTCCAGGAACACACACACCATAACAGAATCCCTTTCAGATTATGTCCTGTACATTTAATACCTCTGAAGGGAGCCCATTTTCACCTGTCCCAGGTATATTCAAAATCCCTCTTAGCTCAGCATTTGAAAATCTCACAACTGCATGAAACACATACTATCCCAAGAAAGTACAAATGCTATTAAGATGCACCAAGAGTTCAGCAGGGACCCCAAGAAAACACCAAAACACTATGGTCAAACAGGGAACTGAACCATTACACCAATGGTATAACTTTGCTGAGATTTAAAGAATAGGTCATACATAGCTGAAATACTGATGGTCAACAGAGAACAAAGCTAATAGGGAAGTCAGAGCCAGAAGAAAGGAGAAGGAACTACTGTCTTGCCTTCCTAAGAAACAACTGTAAAGGCCAGCCCATCCCTCATTCATTAATAAAAGGAGAGCAAAATTTATTTCCAGGAGGCAGGAAAGAAGGAGAAAGAAATCACTTATATTTCAGGGAACAGTAAACTCTTGCAATTAATATGTAGACAGAGTGTAAGTAATCAATCCTACTCCAACAAGGAAGTTCCTCTGATAGCAAGCATGTCCAAGAAAAACATTTAAACATGAAACGGAAAATCTTGACTTCTTAGAGATTTTTCTAAAAAGCTTATGCATCTTCCTGCTTAAGAAGCAAAAATGTGTGCCTAGGGTCTTTCAATAATCTATCTCATCAGTAATTCTCCTCTTACAGAACTACAAAAAATTTTTTTCTTCCTGACCGACTTCCCCCTACCAAAGTTATTGATCTCACAGGAGACATTCAGACCAAGATGGGTGAAATTTGTTGAAATTTGGTGTGGTACCTCTAATGGAAGCAGGCACTAATATGCTTAATGTAGCAGATGAAGGATGGATATATGTTTTGGTGAGTTATGAGACAGAGGTGGGTTTAACCTGGTACAAATCATCAGCTCGAGCTCAGTCAGAACCCAAAGTCAGAAGTCATTTAAAACTAGTTGTTTTTCTTTTCATTTAGCCTGACAAACATACAACTCACAGGTGAGTACAGAGGCTGGTCTAGCAAGACAACTCTTCTGTGATATATCCTCTAAGCCAAAGGGGAATCCAAGAGGGAGTGAAGTGTTCCCATCAGGTTCTCAGTATAAACCAAGAGCTATTTTCCCCTAACCTAATTCAGTACAGCTTTTTAAGTCTTCAGTAACCACTAGGTCAGTGTACGTTTTGACCACCTTACATTATGCTGTTCAGAACCCTCCAGTCTGACAGGTAACATTAAAACACATAGTGTGTCCACTCATGTACTCATTCGTGTACAAAGCTCACTTCCCCATCAGCACAGGGGTATAAAGTAGGGTATTTGCTCAGCCACAGCACATGCAGTTCAAGACACACAAGACAGATCCCATTGGCTTTCCCGCTGAATCAGTGCTAGTTAATGTGCATGCATGTCTGAAAAGGAGAGTCATATTCAGCAGCAACATCCAGAGAGTGTCGCAGAAGAAACTTTTCATTGGTCCAGTCGGATAGTTTTGTCACCTATGACATCATTCTCATCTCAGTTTTCAATTTTTCCGAACAACAGGCCCATGCATGCCCAGCATAAATAACCACTGCCACAGGGGGGGACTTAACACATCCATGCAGCAACAAACAGGGCAAGCCTTGAATCGCATTTGCTGGCACTGTCAGCTCAGAAGGTGCAGTGATTCCTGCCTAGAACACCCACCTGACATCTTTATCCTGGTATTACCCAGTCTATGGCTGAGAATAATAATCCCAGAGCAGAGAAGAATCAGCTCTTGAGCAGCTGCAGTTTATAGGCCAATACATGAAAGAAAACTAGAGGCAATGTCAGATAACTGTAGTATGCTGGGTGATAAATGGTAACAGTTCAAGAACTGCTGGGCCATCCCAGCCACCAGTTGCAGGAGAAAGAAGCATGGGGGAGGACAGGTGGTTGGGCAGCAACACTGCAGCCGTACCAGGAGGTCACTAGAGAGAAGGTGAAGATAAAACAGAGACGACAGGCATTTGAAATACCAGTCTCACAGTCCTTATTCAGGCAAGCCATACTCTGAAGAGCAGAATGCCACCTGAGCAAGGACATGCCCAAATAAGAGAGCTGCAGTTATTTAAGGCCCTGTATTCATTTTGATGAACAGGTAAACACTCAGGCAGTTCACAGAACTACATGACTACACAACACTGCCCAAAGCCTCGCCTCAGTTTTCCAGTCAATAAAACAAGGACATTATTTCACAGAGATGCTGTTGGGAATCCCTTGATGGTATTTGGTGAAGATTTTGGGAGTCTAAAATGCTGGGTGCAGAATATTATTTAATATGACACAATTATCAAGTAGCAAAAAAACATAGGACCTCACAAAATTACCAGAGATGTTTCTGTGCAAAGGCAGTGCAGGCAATTGTCTGTGGCAACAAACTGCCAGAGTCAGAGAAATAGACAAACAAGAACTTAGCTACATCAATTGTCCAGAAAGCCAGACCAGTTTTTCCTGTCTCCAGGACAAATATCTCAGTGTCCAAGGTATTTTCCACTGCTAAGGAGAGGAAGAGAGTTCTCCCCTCAGGAAGAGCCACCACTTCTCCCAAACCCACTGTGGAGGGTCCCATCACTGGAATCAACTCTGGATGGCCATTTCTCCTGCCTCTTTCCATCTGAGAGCAGGGGTGGTCTCTCCTGGCTGTCACACTGGCTGGCATTCAAATGCAGTAGTACCTGCTGAGTAGGTTTGGTTCTGGCTTGAACCAAACTCGCATGTAATAATTTCCTGTGTGAACAAAGTTACTCAACCCAAAGTTACTCAACATGATCCACCTATGACAGTAAATACTGTGATTCATGTGACAAAGAACTACTACCTGGCCTAAGCCTTCGGAGATCATCTGTGACAGCCTAAACAGTGTTTATGCAGTATCAGAAATAGGCATGTGAAGAGTTTGCAGTTTAGGGCCTCTATCCAGCAATCCATGCTGGCAGACCTGTAAAGGGGTTTGGACGTAGTACAATGAACAATAACAGTAAACAATGGGAGAGAAGAGAGTGAGGGTCATAACTGCAAGACCATCTGGTTGTTTCCATTTGCTGTGTACACATCTTGCTAGTCCTGCCGCTAGAAAGACAGAGAGGGTTGTTGGAGTACCGAGTTACTAATGAATAGTTGCATTTATATCTTATATACCATTATTGATACCAAGAGTTGTGGCAGCATTTTGGATACTGTTTCTGAGAAAGGCCAAACGTGAACATTTCTGACTGGAAATATATCAATATGCAAAATAGTTTGGTACATGTGACAGTTTTGTTACAAGAAATTTTAAGCATTTTTTAATGGGTGAGTATTTTTCCTTTTCCTCTGAGATTGTCTTAAAGAGTTCTTAATTCCCTTGCTGGGATCATCAGCACTTGTATGATCAAGCCCATAACCAGCATTTTAGGTACCAAGACAGAAGAATATATTGCAATAAAATGAGGAATACTGTATGCTCTTTGATAGGTCACATGAAGGAAACTCAATTATTTGCAATTAGCCAATATGGATCAATATTTGATTTATCCTTAATGAATCTCTACTAAGCTTCCAAATCAATGAAAAGAACACAGATTAGGCAGATGCATCTTGTTCTGTGCTCTACCTGCAACCAGATGTGGGCTTTACTAAACCACATGTGGGAGTGAAAACAGAGCCAAGGGCCCTTCTCAGAGAATCACCTGCGACTTGACCATATGGTTTCAACCTTGGAGTCAGGTAGCAAGGGCATTCCAGCCTTTTGCAATCTGCAAGTTGACCGAGTGGGAGACGTGTTTACAGATACTCTGAACTATCCAGGAGGGGCAGAACCAGAGTTGGAAGTAGAGAATGGCACCTCTCTCTACTGAAGAGGAAATCTTAGATTTGAGCATCTCCTCACTTAAATTAGTGTAGGTTGACAATAACTCCATAAAGGTCAAGAGTGTAAAACTGCAGGAAATAAAAGATTCAAGGCTGAAGTTTGTTTGAGCATCCTCCATCTGAATTCTGAAAAAGCTCCCCAGTTTAGCTACCCAGAAAACTTTTTCTAATCCATAAAAAAAAGTGAGGGGAAACCGAGTTACTCAGGAGATAAATCCCACTATCCATACCACTATTTTAGCAGACAAGAGGATGTAAACCAGACTGCCAGGGAGCTCAAGAGGCTTTATTTCCTGACGTTCATTTTTCATCACCAATCCTGAACAGACCCCAAAACTCAGACTAATTAAAGACAAATAATTAAGCACATTCATACTGTGAAGGTTGGCAGACTCCCACTGTATTGTGAGACCACCTTGGCATTTAAATGGTTAGGGACTATATCCCACAACATCATGCTCATCTCATTGTGGTAGAGAGCTCTTGAGAATGTTATTAGCTGGGTGTTCGCCTTGCCGTTTTTCCACATGAGGCAGATGGGTAATTACGAAGCTAATAGTCTGATTGAGAGAAATCAGATGCAGTGGTTTGCCCAATTAGATGATACATTAGCTTCCTTCTTTGTAAGCAGCTAATGTGTGAAGCAAAGTGGTATTTTTGAGGGTCAGAATCCTTAAACAAGTGCCGAGTTGCAGATTATTGTGTCTCTCTTTTTTTTTCTAATGGAGGAAAAGTGCTAAGTCTTCATTACTAAAAGCATAGAAAATGCAAATCAGGCTCTGAAACAAAAGAGTGAAGGGACAGGCGAGAATATTTGGTGTCCAATGTGTCAACCTACAACATCAATTACATTGAAATGCAATGCATGGGAGCCTAATCAAGGATAGTATAATTGTAATAATTGCATGCTTTTGTTGGAGAGCTGCTGCCATTGTTATTGTCAACCATTTGTTTTTCTCCATTGTTTAAGGGGGGAGTATTTAAAATATATATATGTGTGTGTGCATATATAACTGTGCATAAATGTCTGAAGAACAGTATAGATAGAAGGCTGTGTTACGACACACGGAATGTGTTGAGTCTTTCTTATTCCTGTTCTTCAGATGTTGGAAACCCAAGAGTCTGAACTCAGGGAAGGCAGGTATTGCTGAAAACTGAGAAATGGACACTGACCTACAATCTGTGCCAAACGAGGAGAGTTACTTTTCCTTTTGCTGACACATCTCCTGGTCCGGGGAGGTGAGTTACTCCAAGTGACTGACAAGTTATGAAGTGAGTCAATAGTAAATAATCCAAGCAATCCCTGAGACACCTCTGGTCTACCTTTTTTCTTAAGAATAAAAAATGGAGAGCTCAAAATAAACAGTTTGTCTTGTTATATTTCCTCCAGAGCTGCAATCTGTTTCCGACATTTAGAATTATTTTTAAAAATCTACAATCTTGACAATGGCACTCAAGATAAATGAACAAAAAGGAGAGGACCGCATGGGAAAAAAATGACAGCATGAGTTTACTCAAGATCTTTTTAAGGGAGAAAAACAGAGAAAGAGCCTCCTGTAAATAAACCAGTGATATTTTCTGTATCCTGAAGTTAGGCTCAAAATTCTTCTTATAGTAAAGTGCTCAACATTCAGATCAAATGAGAGGTTTATTTTCTCGAATCACTTGGGCTTGCCAATAGGTTGAAACAGAGGCACAATAGAAACAGCCTAAAACATTTAACATAGCTGTTAAATCTCATTCTCCACAGCTAAAAAAGAACAATGCTGTACCATCTTTACTGAGAATACACTCTCCTGCCATAGGAGGCTTTTCATGTATCTCTAACAATCCTGTACATACTCCAAAACTCACACTAATTAAAAGCAAATAATCAAATACATTCAATTTGAAAAGTTGGCAAACTCGAATGTATTATTGTGTTAGCACCTTGGCACCAAAATGATCACATCGTGCTAATCTCATTGTGCAGGAGAGCTCTTAAGCATGTTATTCAGTAGGTCTGCTCCCTGCCCCCCACCTCCCAGACAGATCCCATCCTCCTCCACCACCACCTCTCTCTTTCTTTAACTAGATAAAGAAATGAAAACATAAACAAAGATAAGCAAAAGCAGGACGATATTTTCATCATATTTCGCTCAGAGGCAACCAGAACTCGTGTTACCTTTCACAGTGATTTTGTTTCTTTCTAGTTTCATCACCACAGATACAGTGGGTAAACCTTAGAGATGCTTTAAAATAAAGTAATCAGATTGCATGTGTACCTCACTGGCTCTCATATAATTATTACATTATCGTACAGAGCACTTGGCTACCACAATATGTTGCAATAAACAAAAGACTACAAGAGTTAGCAGCTCATGGCTGACTAGGTGAAGAAACCCAGAAAGAAGCATTTTTGGCTTTCTTCTCTTTAAAAGTTTCATTTTACAGGTAAAATTGATTTTCATTTGCTGTGAAATAAAACCAAAGCTGTCTTTCCTAACAATGTAATACAAATTAAAAAAAAATAAATTCTCATATGCTGTGCAGAAGAAGGTTTTGTTTTTTTGACAGGCTTAATTTTTACAGAGAAAAACTTCTATGTAGTGACATTTCTAAAAACATGCCTCCCCTCTTGGTAAAAGGCCATCACTTTCCAAAGGACACGATATGTTGTATATTTAGAGTGGTTGATATTATGAAATAATATCATGACTGAAAAAAGGTTGCACAGGACAACTTATACATACAGCATTTTTGAAGCATTTGGTCTCCCTGGGGACTACATTTAAGGTCATGAAGTCTTTTGTATACAGGCCTGTGCACCACCTGAAGTTAGCAACTAACACCTATAGATGCCCATTTATGCACTATGAAGAAATATAAGTTTAATTTTCTGCAACAGTCTGGGAGGAATTTTCCTCAGCAGTCTAACAAATCAAGACTGTGAATCAAGAACAAATGCTTGTGACTGAAGATGTATTCATTCCAGTGTTTCTAGCCACTGGCTTTTTTTTACAGCTGCAGGGTCCACCACAGTAGCTATGACCAAGGGTCATAGGGGAGGGTGCTACATAAGGAGTCTAATTAATTTGTGAGCTTCAAGACAGTTTCTATTCATGACCAAATAATGAAGGAAGACCATATTCATAGTACTATGTTTTGTTCATAAAGTTTGCAGTTAAGTACTGTTAAGAGGAGAACTGTGATTCACAACATATTGGTGGTTATTTGACTAAGCAAGTTTTACTTTGAATCGTTCCTAAATTTCTGTCTATGGTGAAGAAAAGTTGATAAGCCAACACAAGAAGTACCAAGAGTGCTGCCCAAGCTTGGAAAGCCCAGAGGCTCCCCAAGGACAGTGCCCATTGATAGTAGCAGGAGAAATGCTTGTAGACATCAGGATAGCATATGGCCTCTGAAATCAATATTGGTTTGCAGCTTGACATATGGATGGATAGATACCACAGAGAGATTTGAAATAAATATGACAAGCTAAGTCATACAAAGAAAAACACATATACACAATCACACTCAAGCAGATGCTTTGGCTGAAGTAAGTGATTTAGAGGAACATGTAGATCTGAGAAATGGAAAAATTAATCTAAAACTTACAGTAGCATAATGCACTTTTGCAAGCAAAACTGAGGGAGGATTCAGAGAAACTCCTCAGGGACAATGCTAAGAGAAGATACTGGCAGCAAAGTTGTTGATGAAGCTGCTGTAGATTTAACAGCAAATCTAACAGAGTATTTCCTTCCCCCAGCTTCCTAATCAATTGAAACAGAAAGGTTTCAACAAAACAGCCCCATAGCATGAAAGAGAAGGAGAAGGTGGATTTCTCCTAGGCATTAAAACAGGCTGGTGCAAATACTTTAGTCTTGTTTGTGGTTTAATGCATTACCCCAGAGATCTGAATGTGAAATCTGGACTTAAGGAAGAAAATCCTCATTTAGCAAAGAAAGCACTGCAATAGCTATGTGTGAAAGTTCTTCCAGCACTTTTTTCTGCTCGCCATATGGCAAACTTCACCCACATTAATAGCAACTACTGAGCAAAGCCTCAGCATTTTGAAAGAGAGAGAGCTGCAGAAGTCTCATCAGCAAGCACGGCCTAAGAAACACTCAGCTGTCTACTTACACTTTGTCTATTGCTAACAAAATAAAAACATCAGAAAGTATCAATCCCAGAAAATTTGGAAGAGCTTACACACTTCAGTAGTTTTGTAGCCACATATTTAGTTTCAAACCATTTAAACTGTTCCAGTGTCTAGTGTTGCAGATCTAAGGACTGATAGGAGGTGTCCTAAGGTCTTTCTACAGACTCATAAGGTTCAGGAGCTAGCAGAAATGCCCTGTTTCTGTTACATACATACACAGATATACCCCTATAGGAAAGAGAATTCCCCCCAGCCTTCCATCTCACAAAACCCACTCCTCACCTGTGTTTAGCCCTGATATGCAAGAGAAAAGGAGTGTGTTTCTGGTTTTCAGGGGAAATAAATAGGCACCGTTTGCTCAGACTCAGAATGCCGTGAATTTACCACAATGAGAAAGATTTTTTGCCTCCCTTTTGTCCAGGAATTGAGGGGATTGTTTACTGTCAGCCGAGCCAGAAAACAGGTTACTGCACCCCTCCAAAATCCAAATATCTGTATTTGCAACAGGTGATCCCATTTAAATGGGCTGCCTCACACTTTTCCCCACAGACCTCAGTGGCATAGCACTCAAGAGACCAGCTCTGAGCACAGCCCTGTGTAACACAGGGAAGAGTGGGATCAGCACTTGCAGCTGCAGAGGCAAGGAGATTCCCTGCTACAGACCAAAGTTCCCAAACCTGCTGGCATCATCTGCTCAGCACCACCTGAGAACAGCCAGCCTCCTATGACCTGTTTGTCTTGCATACTATCTTTTACCTGGAAGACTCCTGGGCCAGCACCACATTGCAACAAATCTTGAAACACAGAGAGCTCTCAAGTAAAAGACCTCATGTATAGTTTTTTTTTATATAGTTTTTTGTTTTATATTGCTTTCTCTTTACTGTTTGCTAGTTGTTGATGCTGCTAACACCTCTCTTCCCTTCAGCCTCCCACTCCCTCATTTAGATCTCTCAGTGACAGCCAAAGTCCTGCCCATGCCACAGTACAGTCTGTTGGCAAAGACATACCTGAAACATCACAGCCAGGTAGCACTGCAAATTCATTGACACATCAGTAGAAAAGGGAGCCTGCATCACTTAATAAACAGTTTTATACTGTTTATAGATTAATTTTGTGATGAATTTATAGATGAATTCATATAGATGAATGCTTAAATGGACTTGGACAAAAGAAAATCAAAATCTGATTTATCTAGGGGGTAAATAATCTAGAAACAAAACAGGCATGTCTGAAATTGCCCTGCAGAAACACACCTTGATCCTGAGCTACAGGAACCAACTTTAATGCCTCCATATCACTGAGATTTTCCTAAAAATTTCCCATTGCTGCTGATGGAAACTCTAGTGTAGACAAGGCATTCATCACTGCCAACATTTTTATGATTATGTCTTCTAGTCTTTCTGTTTTCCAGGTTGGATTACATTGTTTTGCTTATTCATCACTTTTACTTCTGGGAGCTGTGCTTGGACCTATTTAGTAAGAGTAGGAAATTTTAATGTAGAAAAATTCTGCTCTGCTGAAATACCTGCTTAGCCCCTGGCCTCTCTGGTGAGAACATCATCAAAGGCAGCAGCTAAAGTAACATGCAGATTAAAAATTGAACAGAGACTGTCCATTCATTCACCTGCCCCAATGACTAGCCTTCATACAGCATAACAAGTTTCAGGCTCACAAGAAGATTAAACCAGCTATGGTTCCATAATCCATCCCTAACTATCCAGGTCCTGAGAAAATATTTTGCATAGGTGTGCATATTCCCCTTTAGAATTAAGCTAAAATTATAAACTTTTGTGTGAAAATCAACAAAAACTAGCACTGGAGCCATTCAAATCCAGATTGAAGTTATATTTTGTATAGTATTTGGAGAATTTTTCAGTTTTAAGCCTGGCAAATAAAAAAATAAATTACCCAGGTAAAGAACAGCTATGTTCAGTGAGCACTGAAGCCTGGTAAATATTCAGTTTTTAATGGCATCCACTTCTATTTTGTTCACTGAATTATTGTGCTGACCTTAAATTAGAGATCTGGATGGAGCTGAATTGAATATTGTGAAGATGAGTGTAATTACCTTGCTTCTCTTTATCCTAATTCATTTTATTTTTTTAATTCTTCATCTGTGTGACAAACTGAATGTCAGAGTGCTTGTGGATTTATACTCACAGTAACAGGGAGCAGAATTGATAGAGCAGATAGTGGCACAAGGAAAGATATATCTGCATTGCGGTCAGAGGCGTGACTGCAGAACCTTCCTGCCTTCCTCTTCATGAAAGAGCTGTAGTTGTATATACTGTCCAAGTGTCAACGTAGGCCAAATAAGACTGCCAGAGTTCTGGCACTTGCAAATGAGGCCCCTGCCTTCCTGGGACTTTCATCCAAACAACCCATGCCTAAGGCTAGTGTACCAAGGCAAGTGGATATGCCCACCTCAATACACAGCACAGGCATGGTCTTGGGATGCTTTTGGTCCAAGACCTGTATGGTAACCCTTGCAAGCAAACAGGTGTACTCTGTCACCCACTGCTCCGTAGAGCCAACACAGCTGACACCAACACCAGGTGTAAGATGAAACCGTCTGTGCTCAGCATCACAGGCGTCATCCCACAGGCCACCTTTCCTCTACCACCAGTGTGGTAGGAATGTCTCATGGCTGACTAATGGTTCTGGAGATATGGACAAATAGATCTATATCAGACCTAAGTGTTCATATCCCCATGTCCCCGAATCTTGGTTTCATCACTTACAGTCAATATCCCTTTACACCGTCTAATTTACTCCAAAAACTTTCTAATGTATTTTTTTCAGGCATATATTTAAACCTTTAAATATCTTCTGAACTCCCCCTACAACTAATGCTATCCAGCCTCTACATATTTGGTTGCTGACATCTTCCCTCACAATTGATTCTCTTGATCTGCTTCATTTTGTGGAAATAGGACTCAATATTCTTTCATAAGTCATCAAGTAACAATAGCCTTCTCTAGTCAGTCAGGGAAACTCAGAGTCACCAGTACGTATGCAGACACTTGGCAGAAGTAGCTGTAGAAATAGAGAGACTCCAGCTGGTTAATGAAAATCTATACAGCAGGCAAAAAGGAAGAAGGCCAACAGGATCTCTTGATAGCCTTAAGAAAATGTGCAATGGCCCTAGCTGAGTTTGACGGTAAATGTCACATCTCATGTCAGAGCCTGCCTGGAAATTACCCCTGAAGACCATATTGCCTCAGAAGTTAAGTATTAGCAGCTGCATGCATGTCATTAACCCCTCACCTGCCACACTACTTTTTACTTGCCCAGGGCCAAATACTTTAAAGGAGGGTTGGCTGACTTTCTTACTGGGGGTAAGAAAGCTGCAGGATATACAATGTACAGAAAAGAGCGCCCATGTACATGCGCCCTTTCATAGGACATTTATGATCATAGCACTGAGTATTTCAGCGGTTTCATCTGATTTGAAGGATAATACTCTTGTTCAGCTGAACAGTTGAATAACAGACTATATTCCATGTTCTCCCAAATATTTTATAGTTGTGTTTAAGCACATCGCTTTACCATAATACGAAAGGTATGGGAAGACTTGTCTACATTGACTTAATTGTTTCTTGGCTGTGTACAATTTTTTATTAAGTGAAGTTCAGAAGCATACCTTGACCCATAGTGACTAAGTATAGAGACAGTGCCAGTAAGAAGACTCAATTACAATACAAAGGACAAATCTACAAAACAGTTGTACTGTCTACAAAGAGCCATTTGGAAAACAAAGGACTTCATCATCCTAACCCTCGGCATGAACCTAGATTTAGTCCACAGACAACAAATTCAGTAGTGAAAGCAGCCTAGAAAAGGGCATTTGGCTCATAATGCCTAATGTAAAAGTGTAGAACTATCCATATGAACTCCAGCCTGAGAAAATGGTCTCACAATTTCATGGCAGCATAATAGACTGTATCCAGGATTTTCTATTTTAGCCTTCCCATCTGAGACTTCACAACCATATTGCTAAAAGTACAATATCCTCTCTTTTGCCTGCTATTCTACAGAAACTTTTTTAAAGTTGTCTAAGAGCCATGGCCATAAACTTTGATCCACAAATGAATTCATCATAAATGTGAGAGAGTATATGAGGAATTTACACTATCTAACTTAAAAGTCTAACTTCAGGTGCCCACACTAAGACCTTATATAATCAATAGAGAGAGGTGAAACAGGCTCTTCTAGAAGGCCATTCAAAGGAGTGAACTCCAGTGTTCCATAATTACCTCCAATTTTTTTAAAGGTTTTGATTCTATTTTTCCTTTTGCCAATTTTAAACCGTATTTTAAAATTTAAAAAAAAATCAAAAAGAACAAAGAGAAATAAAGAAAGTGGCAAACTATGATAAATGTACCTTTGAACTGAAATTTTAATTCCAGTGAAGCCAAAGGAAAATAACTATTAATACTGATGAGTAATTAATAAAAGGTATTTTCCTATGATAAATGTTGGTCTTCAGTAAATATACAAATGCATATATATATATACAAACATATATATATATATATATATATATATATATGGCTGGAACTTTATTACAGCTTCAAATAACACAGAAGACCTTCAAGGAATCAACTGAAATGCAGTTAAGTCCTAACTATCACATGAAACAATCAGAACAACTGATCTTACACCCCAGAATCTGGAAGTGTCAATAAAAAACAGTGAAATAAGGCAGAATTTTCAGCCATGTTAAACAAAAGAAAGTCACAAAAGCTGTAGTCATGGAATGTTAAAAAAATGGAGAAAGGAAAAGCTTATTATAACTATGCAACAAAACAAAAGTCATATCTGACAACAGTCATGACATTGGTACCTGATTTCTGAAGTCCTACAAAAGCCACTCCTTCCACAAAGTTGTCTAGACCTGAAAGAATGGCCCCAATACCTGCTCTGCAATATGTCACATTTAACAGCTATCAGCCCATACAGGTAAGATTGATATTTCAGAGTTCTTGTTTTCAGAATAGTTCTTTTGGGCTCCCTGATTCACACCTGTATTTTCCTCTCCTATTATCTCATACAAAGTCCATGTGATCTCCCTCAAGTTAAATGACCTAGCATGGAATTATTTTGGTGTAGTGTGGTGCATAATTAGATAACGATGACTTCAATGTGTTAATTTGTTGGATCTCCTTGTAATACCCTGTTTGAATAAAACCACAGCCTGATCTGAACAGGGGGACCTAAGTCACTAGAGAGAGAATAAATTCTACAGACAGAGAAGAAAGAGGAAATAAGTAGAACTTCACTGACCTTAGAATACCCAAAACAAGTGAGCTTCAGGACATTGCTGCAGAGAGGAGGTGGAGGAACTGTCTCCATAAGCTGTAAGCATACTGTTGGGCCCCAATGTTACAGTGAAACATGAATCACCAAAACACACTCTGTCATTGCCCAAGATAGAAATAAACCTGCTAGAATGTCTAGAGAACATAATGTGTAAAACAATACAGACAGTACAGATGGAGCTGTGTGGAGGAGAGAGAGTAAAGAAGTAAAGAAAGAACTGGCAAAGTAGTATTTTACCTAAGCCAAACTTTTTTGAAAAGCCATTCTATGCACAGTCCACAGAAACTCTATCAAAAAAAAAAAAAAAAAGAGAGAGAGAGAGCTGTATGTACAGTGCTGATTTTACCTCTCCACAGAGATACAAGGGCATGTATCTCCTGAAGATGGGCAGATGTTGTCTCAGTGAGACAGGTGGGAGGGTTGGTGGTGTACACCCACATGAGCTACACACACCGCTTCTCTCTGCATGGAAACCAGGGCAGGGAGGGAGATGTGATGTCCCAAGGTCTGGCCCTAAGGTGGAGTCTGGATAGAGTCAAAGCTTCACATCATGAGGAAAGCAGCAACTGGCCCAGTAAGAGAAAGCTTGGCTACCATACTATACAGTATTCTACATTATTCCTCAATAATTAACTCTCTCCTTCAGTGTGGTCAACTTTGGAAGGATACATCAGTGACAACACACTTGGTTACACCTGTTACTGGTATGACATACCAGCAGAGTCTGACTGAAAGATTGCGACTCACATTTTCAATATTCTTCCATTTTTTGGGTTAGCAAAGAAAGAGGCACAAAGGGTCTGTTTCAAAGAAATAACTGGGACCTGGAAAGTCCTCTTGGGTTGCCCTAATTAGAGCTCTGCTGCTTGGATCTTGCAGAGGGTTCATGGAAGAGAAGAATCAAAGCAGACCTAACTGATGAAGCAGTAAGTGTTTAAAACTGGTGTGAAAGTGTCAGAAGCAAATCAAACTCAAAGAATATGCATGGAAATTATCCATGTCATTTTGCACCATTATTTTCCTCCAAATCTACTACGAGCTTTCAAAACATAAGATTACTCCATTTACCATAATAAAACTGCTACATACTCAAAGTTATTATTATTAATGGATCTGAACATGCTCAGCTATGTCAGATCTCTAAGCACTCAGTGCAGAAATATCCATTTCCAGCAAGCCTCACAAACAAGAAAATAATGTCAGGTCTAATTTCTTCAACTCAAAGAAGCAATTGCATAGTTTACCATGTTTTCTACTTCCCATTTAGAAATCAATGGAGAGGCTTTTAATAGATTCTTTTGGCTTTTTCTAGAGCAAAACAGGAAATGACTAATAAACTGGGATTTATTAACAAAACATACAGGATAATGTTTGAAAAGCCATATTTCATTGTTCATCCTCCTTTAATGGCTGACTCGAGCATGAGTGGCAGAACAACTTCTTTCCAGATGAACAACATTCACCAAAACAAAAAGAAAATTATGTACTGCTTGCCCACAAAATGAGCTGCAAGTTTGCAGTCTTATGGTGTTCAGATACTCAAACTCAGGCACCTACCTCAAGCATCTGAATCAAAATGTATACTCCACAATGCCAGATCCTATTTGAACACAAGAGCTAGGTTCTACAGCAAAAATTCATTGGCTGACTTATTTACAGGGCTGCAGATGCAGTGCATGCTAAAAAGTCTTCCTTCTTAATCCAAGACACAGCAGTTCAATCCAAGACAGTGTGCTGTTCATCTAAACCCTCCTTGCCTAGTCAGTACGTCTGGCCCATCAATATGTTTAACTAAAGGTTTCTGGGAGCAGCCTTCTGTGGCCTTGGGGTTGCACTGCAAAATCTGGATTCTCAATCAGCAGATCGGATTTATAAGCAAATGTAAGCACCAAATTGTAATGTGGTTTGCTCTGTAAGCCCCTACGAAAAAGAAGTCACGAATTCAGGGCATCTATTGTACCCTCTCAATTCTCTTCTGTGTTGCTAGTAAAGTCAGAAAAAGAGATGGTTCTTGAAAGGATTTCTGGCTTATTTCTACACTGTCAAGTCATTATTTTGTCTTACTAGTTTCATAATTCTCCTCTGAGTATCAGTAAGGTTTTATTACCAAGCAGTAACCTTTAAAAGATAGATATTAATAACTACTGTGCCAAGAGTTTTTAATTGCAATGGCTAAAAGACAGTTGAATGCTAAGAAAATTGGGCAACCTAGAATGAATTTCTAATACTCCAGTACATGTACCCATTCAGGCCTCCATGAAGTTGGCTGAAGCCTGGGTTGGAGCCATCCAAGCTGGCTTTTCTGTGGCCCCTGGAATATCCCAAGTGTACAAACAGTTCCACCACAAGATCACACTGACAATTGTACTATCAAATTTGAGCATTTTCAAAGCTGGGTGCAACCTTTATTTCCTCCTCTGCTATTCCAAGACGCACTGAACATACAGGAAAATAACTCAAAGATTTGTAGGTGAAACTCCAGTTTGTCACTGGAACAGATTCCTGTCACAGCTATAGATTAAGGGACATTTTTTTGACTTTTTAAAATACAGCATGATAAACTGAAATGCCTGTAAAGAACGTGCCGTGGTCCAGTAGATTCACACAGTGGCCTGAATTATTTTCACCATTAACCTGTGTTATCACAATGGAGTTATTGGGGTGAGAGTGAGTTCACATTTCTGTTTGCCTTTGTTTCCAATGACCATTGATATCAAGAGCCATCCTGCATCTGCTGCAAAAATAGATAGTGACATCATTGTATTAGGCATCATTAAGGTGTATCTAAATAGATATTTTCCCTAATAGATGGAATCAAAGCCTAAGCTCTAGACAGTCCATTTCACTGACTTGGTAAAATAGCAAGTTGGATGTGTCTGAAACCTTAACTATTTTCTATTATATCACATTTCTATTACAACCTGTTATTATTTTATATATATAATTATATAACTGTTATAATATTATTTTGGATACATATATAGTATAATATATTATAAACCATTTTCTATTATATCAGCTCACCTAATAAAGGTAAAACTTGTCCCTTCAAATCTCTCAGTCCTCTCTAATATCCTCAGACTATCATAGATATAATTCTATACTACATGGCTTTTTTACTAATATACTCCTTCCATTTCAAATAAAATCTAAATAAGCAATAGCTAATAATCTACTGTTGTTGTGCTAATAGACCACATTCTGAGCTTGTTAACAATTTGGTACAAATTGAATTGCAGAAAAGTTATGACAGAGTAAAAGAGAACAACCTAGTGCTCACAACCAAGCTTGAGCCAGCAAAGCTAGTAAATGATGAAAATCTTATGAACACCAAGGGTGGGTGAAAGGGTCAACTTTAACTTTCTGGTGTTAATTGGGAGATGTCTTTAATATTAGTGATGGTGACTCACACCATTAAAATGATGGGAAGAGATGCAGTGCATTAGATGCCTTCCAGGGTCAATCACTTTAGAAGGCAGAAAGCTGAGATAGACAAGGAAAGTGTGCTTTGTAAAAGCCATGTATTTCTGTCACTGGGTTTGCACTACCACAGATTTTTGATTTTGGGAGTCATTGTTCTTCTAAATGTTCATCTGGCTTTAAATGTAGCCAGACATATTCTGCTTCTCTAATTTCCCAATCTGCATCCAGTCATTCGAAATGCAGCAAAACCTGGCTCTAAATAGAGATATTGAAGAAATCATTGAATATCTACCTCTCCTTAAAAAAACTTTACTGTATCTTAAGATATTGATTTCTGCAATGAACAGACAAAGTTGTACAAGGCTGAATTCCCAAGTTCTCTCAGTCACATCCATCTTCTTGTACATTAGATTATTTCTGCCAAGCTGGTTATATTTTTTTCCAAGCAAATCCTAACTATCAGGGAGGTCTAACACACTGTTCCTTTACCATCAGTTTTGTTTTCAAACACACAATGGTTTGGCATGACTCCAATCACCACCAGGTGATTTTTGGCCCTTGCCCTTTTTATTATCTGGTATCTCTTAGGGAACCACAGATGAAACCAATAGAAAAGGAGAGAAAAAGAGAAAGCAGGAAAAAAGAAAGACCTTCTCCTTTGCTTTCCTGGTAATGTGACATCTTGCCCTCTTGCACTGTATATTTTTGTCCAGCTGATGCTTTGTCCTAGTGGAATCATGGTTCTAGTATTAGCTCCAAATGGTAGGCAGGCATTTTCATTAAAAACAATTACTATTTCCAAACAGGAGCTGGTTCCTCAGTTCCAGCCATTCTTGCTGTAAAACGTTCAGCTGAGAGGAGCAGATTGTTCCTGCTGAAAATGAATGGAATCTGGCAGGAAAACCTCATGTTTTTCCAATCCTAGTTTTTTACAAAGAAAACACTGGGATCTTGTTGAAAAATTACAATTGTTTTGGTGGGCACATTATTTTTCTCAATTGAATGCTTTCCAGTTCAGGAGACAAGTTTTGTGCATATATATGCACATGTGTGTTTGTGAATATATATGTATATATCTGCACATATACACAAGTTTTGTATCTAATTGCTATGTAAAAAAAGACTAATAAGTCAAGGAAGAGTAAACACTTTTTTTTGTTATTAAAAAGCATTTATGCAAATTGATTTTTTTAAACAGCATCAACATTATGAACCTTCTAAAGAAAGTCAATGAGTAAAATACTATATCATAATAACAGCTAGTCTCACTTTTAATACTAGGAGAAGAAAGAGGCCAAGGTGACTGAACTGTTTATCCCTTGGTTGTTCTCACTAACTTTAAAACATTGTCAGACTGAATTATTCTGATGAAAATGTCAAAGGAAAGAAAACAGAAAAGACTATTACATTCACAGAAGTAACAAGCTGCGGAGGTCCCCATATTGGTCACCTGTGTAGATGCTGCCATTTGGTAATAAGTGATTTTGTTTACCTCAGACAGAAGTAGATAACAGGTCAGGCTGACCTTGTGTTCATATGAGCATGGAAACACCTCCTTCTATTAGTAGTTTTTTTCCCTTCCATACAAAACATTCATCCCAGACAGGTGGGGTGCTGGTGCATCTTGTGCCTTGAGAGCACCCTCAGAGCTTAAGAGGACTTCCCAGGCAAAGCTCAGCTCACCATAATAGCAACAAGGCGTTGCAACCTTCCAGTCCACCTGCCCTGTCAGGTTCTGACCCTCTGCACCAACAAACAGTCAGGATCCTGACACTTCAGCTGTGGCATCTCCACCCAAAACCTTCAACACAATTCAAATGTCTTGACCTGCACCTGACAATCAAACCCAGAACTGGACAGGAAAGGGACAGCAATAAAACTTTCTCTACCAAAAATATGCAACGGCCTAGTACAATAGTAAAGAACAGCCCAAGAGCTGATCACTTCGAGGACGTGCTGCCAAACCCTCTGATGCAGTTCGATCACACCCGCAAATATAACAAGTCATACAAAGCCCCCCTGGATTTTCTGAGGCTGAGAAGTTGAGTCTCCAGTGAAGCCAACTGTAAACCACTGATTTTCACTAGCCTTTTAAGTCATCTTTTGACCAAACACCAATAAGTCACAAAGGTAACTATAATGGAAAGGATGACAGTACTACAGTAACTGCTCATTTTGAGTGATCACCTGCCAGAAAAAGGAAAAATGAGAAGCATTTCCTTTTTCTGTTATTGTCCAGCTAGGAGAATTTGTGTCCCTTGCAGTTGTTCTTGCCCCAGATTTCATCATTAGAACAATAAAATCAGGTAAGTTTACAGCCAAAAAGAACCTCAAGAGATCTGCTGGCCCAGCTTCTTGCAGCCAGGCAAGATGAACTACACTTAAACCTTGTCTGATGGATAGCTGTTGAATTTGGACTTAAAAACCTTCACAGAAGTGTCCAAAATGTCCCTTGTGAGTTTGCTGTTTCAATTGTTTGTCCTGGAAACAAGCCTGCATGATCTACCCACTCAGCACAAAAGCTACCACAAAATGAAGCGTAGCGTTGCTTCTGCATTCTCTGCCATCTTCTGGTCTCAGTACACTGCTCCATCAAAGCCCTAAGACCTCCCTGGGTGAACAGGGGTCAGCAGCTTCCCATTGTGGGTCTGTAGCACACTTACCACAATCCCAGCCTTAAGATCCCAGCTGCCTTGTGTTGCACAAGGTCCACAGTTACATTGCTCTGATAGGATAAGGCACTTCGCAGTCAGAATTTGAATGGCACAAAGTACATCGAACAAGTTCACTCTTCTTCTCATAATTTAAAATTAGTCACTAAATAAGGTGTCAGCAGGCTTCCCACAAGGATCCAGCTGTTAAGTCTTTACTGTTGTGTTTTCTTTGAAGTCAAGAGGAAAAAATTCTTGTTTGCCAACTTATAATTCAAAATATGCCAGAAGAATCTTCTTTCAAACAAACAAGATGCAAAAGAAATGCTGGCACTAAAGTGGTGCAGTCTTGTGAATTATGGAGTTATGGAATCATTTTGAAAGTAAATTTTATGATACATAAATGTTCATGTAAATAAGATTAGATTTCTTCCACAGAGGGGGCAATATAGATCAGAGGTATGAAATGCTGTTTATGGTCAGCCATCAGGACTGTTTACTTTGTACATAGATGTGCAGCACACAACAAAAAGAGGACATTCTAGTGTTGAAGAACTATCTAATAAAAATTAGGGGAAACCTTCTCTTTTTATTTAATATAGATGAGCCCAAAGTCCTGCAACTCCTACTGCATAACAAAATTATTTCTGTCACTTGCAAATTTAGACACCTGCCTTTGTCAGCCATTTGCACATGTAAGAGATCAGAGCAGGTATTGCTCAAATGAGTCAGTCATTTTCTTGGGAAATAAATTAAAGCTTGATCCCTGCTGAAGGAGTCCTTTTGCATTGTTCCAGCAATTTCTTTGTATTTTCTATTTGTTTTGGTTTTGTCTGTTTTATACCATTCTCCAATTATTTAGCCCAACAGCATCCATTTTAGAGATGAACAACATACTGCAGGGGCATTAAAATGGCACACATTACATACCAACCCATCAGTTTGGCTCCATACACCAGAGCATTCACCAGCACCTGAACACAGGTGTGACCACCAGGGCCTTGCAGTTACATGTGGAAAACACCTAATTGTAAGTCCTGGTTCTGTTTTCACTTTGTGTATGTAACCACACACACATATTTTTCTGTGAGCACCTAGTAGACCTAAGGGTGGCTCTTAAATATAAGTGCAGAGAGGCTGTATCGAAAGTTGGGAAGTTTCCTATTTGAAATGTCGTTCTGAGGCACTACCAAAAGCAAAGAAGACAACAAAAGCTACGCTAAGGTAGAAAAAGCCAGATGTGGCTGTTGCAACACGGCTGTTATGAGATACCTCCCACTCTCTGAAGGTACACTGAGCACGCAGCATAGGAACATATTCCTGGCTGACAACCCATCCCACCAGCAACCTCAGCCTGTGGCAGCAACTTTGTGGGAATGCCAGGACCAGCAAAGAAGGGGAACAAGGAAAAGCTTTTCCAACATGAATGTAAGACCCCAAAGTTTTCACTTAACCTTAAGAAAATATTTGGTTCAGGCAAGCTGTCAAACCCCATATAGCCTTCTATCCTTGCCAAGGTTCTTCCTGAGAGTAATTCGACTGTAGTACCTCCCTGTGCACAGAGCTCTGTTAAGTGGTGACCTTCAGCTCACAAAGGACCCACAAGGTGATGGCACTCTTCTAATGACCTAAACTATAGGCACGTGTCCTTCTAGTCACTCAGAGTTTAATGCTCACAGCCAACTCTACACCTCCTGTTTTTTGCTTTATCTTGATCTGTGGGCTATGTAGCACATGTGAGCACTCCCCAGTTCGCTCCAGGACAAATATCCCAGCTGAAACCACAATTTCCAGTTGTATAAACTAATCTGGCTAATTTTCCCTTTAACAGTTTAAAGAGTGAGGAAGCATAACCTGTGAAAAGGAGGGTAGTAATATCTTTTATGGACACATCTAGATTCAGAGCATGATAAACCCTCTGCCGCCATAAAGGTGAAAAATCTGCAAATCCATAGAGCTCTTCCATCCCCTGAGTGGAAGACTGAGTTGTTTTCCTGCAAGATATCTCCAGCCCTAAACTCGCAAGGAAAACAGACATCACCAGTCCTGACCCCACTGAAGTCAAAGGCAGTTTTGTCATTGACTTTAACAAAACTAGGATTCACCCTAGGGTAAGGGGCATTGTGTTTTTCAGCAGCCACTCATGTGGAAATTTTGCTTAGATGACTGACTGCCTGGAAGGTAGCGGTGCTAGGCCACAAAATACCAGAAATGTTTCTGTTAACCCACATACTTCAGCACTTGAAACTGCAGATATTGGAGTACACTCTTGTCCTCTAGAAAGAGTATGTTTCTATACCCTTGGCTCCTTTACTCCACCTGAAGCTGGTTATGCACCTGGTGTACCTAACCCGTTGTTCATCAGTGCTACTGGGTCTGACTGTTTATCAGGAAACATCAGAGAGTTTTTATGTTCTCACATTGTAAATAATGTGACAGACCTTGAAAACATAATGTGTCTTTTTATAGCTACCGTATGCATTGTGAATTATAAAAACTCCTGAAAATAGAGATGAAAATAGGCTATTGCATTCAAGTTTCATGTTGACTCAAATTCTGATTTAAAAATTCACTTATAATGTATGTCCAGAGCACAGGAAAATGGATAAAAATATAGGAAGTTGGAATCAAAAGATGAATCCAAAAGCATGCTTAGAAAATTCCTAAACTAATTTCAGGAATTCATCTGGTACTTAGGCTCCAGGCTGAATAATCGTCTGAGCTCAAAAGAACTAACATATTTGTGCAAGGGTATTTCAAAAATTTCTCTGAGCTGTGAGTCTGAACAAAAGTTCTTCTTATTTGTCATGGTTTAACCTCACTCAGCAATAGAAATGAGACAAAAGTCCTTGGGAAGATTGCCTGCTTGTGTATTGGCTTTTCAGTATAAGTCCCACACTTGGTAACATGCATATAAATTTGTACATATGAAGTATGGTTTGGCATTAAAACTGCCATGAAAATCCACACTGTGTAAAGGTAAAAACAGTATTGCAGTACAATAAAGCTTATGCTTAGCTGAGCTGATTTTACCTGCTCTAAATAGAGAGAGCCTCATGAAAATAAAAAATAAAAATGAGTGATGAAAGGTAAGTATCAGAAAATTCAGAGGAATTGTAAAAAAAAGAAGGAAAGACCAAGAGAGATCCAAATTTCAGGCTTTGCTTCTTGCGCTTCTTTCTAATTTTGAAGCATCCACAAAAGCTTCCACCAGCTTCTTTCTATTTCTTCAGTCTAAAAATTAGAGCTGGTGTCTATCCACAGGAGAAAGGGTTCCTCACAAAATTTCCACCATTTCCTGCTTCTCCCTTCTTTAATGGGATCTTTCAAAGCACTCTTGTGCTCCCTCTTTTGGGCCAAGCCATGATGGTTCAGCCATCTAAAAAATTAAACTTATTCTAGTAGCTAAAAATGAGAGGCCTGCCCCACATAAGATGTAGTGGATGCTGAATTCTATGGTTCTGAAGTGAGCCAAAAAGAAGCTTGAGGGTAGAAAATGAGTTGACCTCCTTTGCTGCAGCTGCCTATAGGCATTGCTTTGAAGGGTAGAATTTATGGCCATAATTGTTCCCATGGAATGGGAAACTTTCCATAGCTAAGCACTGACCAGTCACAGTCTTGTCCAGTGGAGCTGTCCTTGGCATCAATTATACCAACACCTTGCACTCCTCCAGCATCATCCATCAATGGATCTTAGAGACCATTAGAGTTCCCAGAGAATGAAGGGATGGAGAATGGCTCAATGTCTTCTTCAACAACAAAATGTTATTTTTGTTTTATGGTTGTAAAGCTGAGGGTAGAGGAACCTGAGTGACCTTGGCCCAGACAACAGGGCCAGAAAGAACCTCAAATTTCCTGAACACCATTCCCAAAGGACAGGAATGGCCACTTGGCTCCTTCGTGTTCCTGCCCTGTAAAGAATTTTTCCATCGCCATGCAAATCAGGGAAGATACTCAGACATCCCTATCCCCACTTACAAACTGCCTCTCTTTGAGGTATATTTTATTTCCACTTTCCCTCTTTAGCTGCCAAAGAGCTTTCTACCTCAGTAGTGGTGCCTTATAGAGCAACGACAAAATCCTGCAGTACAACAGAGCAGAGGTTCTATGGCTAAGACAACTGCTATTTTCATCAATTCTTCAGCAAACCAGCTGATCGTAAAAGCTATTCTTGACTAGCCTGCCTTTGTAACACCAGTCACCAGGAGAACACAGCACATACTATTGGCTGTGGCCCTCACTAAAAATACACTGCATTCTCACACAACAACAGAAACTCCCACCAGGGCCAATGGACAGCAGACTAAAAACAGTAACCAAAGGCTTTAAATTGCACAAATTACAAAGGTAGAAGAACTGAAAGCAGCATGCCACTAAAAGCCATCTGCCATCTTGGCCCGCCCATGTGTCCCTTCTCCCCAGCAGTGTTTTATATTAGTAATGATGTCTCTGTATTATGTATGACATAGTCTCTGCTGCTTTGAGCAAGCAGTAATATAGATGCTCCTTCAGTCTGGTGTTTTGCATATACACATTAGCTGCGGGAGCAGAAGATCTGCCTTCCAGTCTCTCTCTGGATATAATTCAATTGGAAGGTAATATTCACATGCATATATTCTCCAAATCACATGTACATGCTGTATTATCAGGACCCCCATGTACATTAATAATACACAAAAATACACAGAAATAAGCATGGATTCAGCCATGATGTAGATTAGATGAGACAAGAATGGACAACATAGAAATACAGGAAGAAAATCAGCAAATGGTTAGTCTGATTATGGGCCTGTTTCCAGAATACGAAACATGTTTTGTTTTCTTTATGAATTACTTTTATTAGTAGGTTAATTACTTTACCTGTCATTGAAGCTGTCATTTATAAGGGTCTTTGAAGCGAATTCTCAGAAGAGTTTTGAAGGAATAGAAATATGAAGCCAGCCATTGCAATTGTCTGAAAGAAGCTTCAGAGATGGATGTGGAGACGAGGATAGGGCACAGCAGTTCTGTAAGGAGAAATACTCAAGATAACTCTCAGTGATCAAATACAAGAGCAAGAAACAATCTCCCAGATTAACACACCCTGTGAAGGAAAAAAAAAGTGAGAGAGAATTTCTTATCCTAGGAACGGTAACATTCTTATCTGTAAAAACTGCTTTCACTTCCTGAGCTAACAGGCTAACTCAGGTATTTTCATGTAGCCCTGCAAATAACATCTGAGCCAACAGCCTGTACTGAGAAAAGACAATGACTGGGAACCAGAGAAAAGACAGAGGAAAAGGTGAGAACAACACAAGTGAATAGACAGACCAGATTATTAATCAGAGGAAAGAGTTTATCAGGAGCTGGTTCAAGTGAAATAACTACTTTTGCAGCTGACCTCGGAAACCACTGTAGGGAAATGAAGCGAGTTATTGGAAAGTTGGTGGAAAAGTTTATTTTCTCATTATACAAGTTCATTTATTCAGAGCATTTTGCAAAATATTCTGTGTAACCCACTTTCTCAGCTGCTGTACATTGGAAGTATGTGAATACAGAACAGTTTAGCTGGGGTTCAGCGAGTGTTCCCGTAAGATACAATGCTTGCAGCACTGCATTACCACATGACTGTAGATGTTAGTTAGCTGACCTCCAACTACCTGTTCATAGAGACCTCCCCCTGCTCCAGTAAATTCCTCAGCTTTCCCAAGGTCACTTGCAGACACCTTGACAGACATCTATGCAATTGTGAGGTTCTGTAAGGGATGTTCCATCACCACAATTCAGCCCTCCTCGGAAGACAGGTTGAAGACACTGGATGTCCAGGAGATATTCAGGGTGAAGGCAGGGAGAACAGCACATAGAAGAGGTGGAAAGATACAAAAGCAGAGGAAGGAGGAGACAAAGAAACTGTACAGAGAGAAAGAGAAACGGAGAGGAATTACGAGAGAAGAAGGAAAACAGAAAACCAAAGCCTGACAAGTAGATCAGATGTAACTGTGGGGAAGCAGCAGCTGAGGGAAGAACAATGTCTGCAAATAACAGGAGAAAGAGATGGCCCCATGGAATAGTTAAGCCTAGGAGGAACCAGAGAGTGGAATGAGCTGTCCAGGTTCAGAAAGACAACAGCAAAGAATATGTAGTAAATATATTATTTTTTTCTCCTTGTTAGAGTATTTATCACTGTTGGAGCAGACAGATGATAGCATACAAGAATTGTTCCACAGCTGAGTTGGGGATCCCAAGCCAGTGTAATCTGTATTTGAGCATAGGATGTTATATAGTAGCAGACATTCTGATTTTCAGAGGTCCTGAGCTAGTAATCATAAATCTCACACCATCAAAGGCAGCTGCTTTCCCCTGAAAAGCTGTCCTGCAACAATGAATGTTATTTTACTGAACTTTTACTCATTATTTGGATGCATCGGGCCTCATCTCAGAATACTGCTGGACAAGAACAGCTATTTGGCTAGCACACAGTATGGGAATAAGGAGAGGGGAATCTCTTCTTGGAGGTAACATTTTTCAGGTATTCTCCCAGGCAAGCTGCTCAACTGTGTGGTGCTTCATACTTGTGAGATGAGAACACCTAATTCTATAATTCCCAGGAATACTGGCCTAGGTGTACAAAGTGCAATGAGATCCCCAGAAGAAAGGACTAATTTTAACTCTGGAGGGTTGACATTTACTTATTTTTTCCAATCTGCTGTTTCTTAGAACTGCAAATCCAAAGGGATGGGATGGTGCAGGCAACTGGCGATATCATTGTCACAATAGTAACATCATGGCACAGACAGCCCCAGCTCATAAGGCAGTAGGAAGCACACGAGTTGGTACATAAAAAAGGACTGGCAGCACAATGCAGTGTGTGGATGCCAGATTCATTGCTCACTGAAAGCTGCATTTCCAAACCCAGCATTCGCCTCATGTCTGAGTTCAAGTTGACTGTAATAGGGGAAAAAAAATCAAAAAAAATTCTAAGCCTGAGAATTTTTGTTGCTCTTGATCCTTGCAGCACAAGGAGGAAAGTAGGATTTTTGCACTGAAATACCATTGAAGAGTTGGTCTGAACTGAACTTTCTCTTGGCATTCTGGCTGCTCCTGCCTTTGTGAAAACTATCAGGCAAGAGTTTGTTTCTTTGAGAGAGATTTAACAAAGCTGCAGACATCCATTTTAGCCAAAGTGATTTCATCTGTTTTTCCTCCAAGGCTGCCCAGCTGAAGAGTTATCATTAGAATTTTTCTCATCACAATTCCCAGTAACTGGTTGGTACCAACCTACTATTCACTTCTTCCAGTCCCTATCCAGACTTGCAAACATCAAACAATTCAGACATTGATCAGAAAAAAATAGTATAAATAAAAGCTAGCAGGGAAAATAAAAAGTCAAGCTACTCCTCAGAGATCTGTAAACTGAAGGTGTACACCTATTTTTCTTTGCACTGGAGGTATTTAAGATAGAGCCTGCAGGCTACTTCCTGACTCCTGGGGATGCTGAGATTCAGACTCATGGTTTGGCCTCATTTTTAGCCAGGATAGCACAACTACAGGACAGAAGAACTGCTTAAGGATCTAATTACAGGACTGAAAGCCAGGAAACTATGAATATCAACATCATCATCAGAATTTTCCCTTGTAAATCACTTAATTTCAATGCCTCCTCATTCCTATGTCTGCATGAAAACAAACAGACTCGCCTACTCTCAAATTAGTCTCAGAGTTACTGACAGAGAATCCCTTAGCCCAAAGTGCAAATTTGATTCTTGAGCATTTGTCAGGAGTTCAATATGTAAAGCACTGAGATTAGAAAGACGAATTTCAGGCAAAAGGGGACATCTTCTCAGGAACTGAAGAAGCTTCATGGAAGCCTGAATAAGTTCAAACTTGATCTTGTAGGAAGAGAAGTCCTTCTCTTACCAGCTTGAGATTTGTCTTCTTTAGGTATCAATGGACCAAATCCGGAAGAATTTTCTCTCTGCCATTTGAAAAGGCAAAAAAAATTTTATGGAAAATTGTTCATTCAACAGTCAAAACATTTTTTGTTGGCACTGAGAAAAGTAAGAAACATTTAGTAAAGATGACCCAAGAAACAGAAATATTTCACTTATGTACATAGGGCATTATTACTGACCTGAAAAACTACATGAGACACAGTATTGGACAATACACTCTTAGTCTTTAACTCTCATGGGGTATTACAAAGTGTTAATGAGTGGGCTGTGATATTACAAGCTGTGCAAGCTTAATTTGAGATAAAAAAAATTGCAGAATAAAAAGAAAAAGAAAAAGAAAAACAAATAATATTAATTTTTAAAAAAATGCAAGTTTTTCAACCACCATCCATTTTTATCTAGTGAAAGACTGGCCCAAAAGATGTGATGATACACCTGATGTGGAGAGTACAGAATGCCTCAATTGGTAATCAAAAGTAGGGAGAATCTTTGAAATTCTTAACGTAAATTTATTTGGCAAAATTCATCATTTTTAAGGGTACGTTGCAAAGTGACTTTACTTGAGGTAAAGTACAGTTATAAGCATATGTTTGAACAATGTAAAAACATAGATCATCAATCTACCAGCATCAGAGGCATCCTGATTTACCTAAACCAGTTGCACTTCCAAAAGAAGTGTCTTCAGGATGATTAGGTCCTGTCCATACGCAAGAGGAGCAGCCAACTGCAGTGTCATTAACACCCCTAAATGAAGCGGGAAAATCAGGATGATGATGCTGGAAATTGTGTACAGCTGATTTAAATCCTAGCAGCATTTGCTTAGGAGTGAAAATAACTGTAGAAGTCAATTTGAAACTAACTGAGAGTGTGTTTCAAAAATTTACTTTTCATCATGTAATGTTATATTTGCAAAGATACAAAGTATGGAATACCAGTGGAGTGTAAAAATCCCCTTGCACATTTGGAAAGGGATCCATCTTACATCAGTGTAATGTAAACAAATATAAAACACATAACAGTGCAGATCTCTTCCTTTTTTAAATGAGCTGTATTCCAAACCACAGAGAGGTAGTTAATAATTCCTTGAAGACATCCCAGAGAAGCAACAGAAGTAAACTTCAAAACAAGATATACTCATTACTTGTTGGAGAAGTGTTTGCTGAAAACAAAAGACTGATTCCTCTAGCAGTGTTGGAAAAAGACATGGGCATTAAAATAAAACACAATATTCAACATGGTGAAAAACATAAGCAAAAAGCAAGAGATTATGTTCTGGCCTGAGATTAAGTGTTTAGATAACGAACAAAATAGTATATTGTGATACACTTCATTGCTCCCAAAAAGCATAAGCAGAATGCAAGGTTACAAAATCCCCCCAGAAATGCAGACAGGCTAACAGGAGACACTGCCAAGCATGATAAAGTATTTGCAGTAATCACTACTCTTAAAAGCACAGAAAGAAAGAGTCCAAAACATTCACAATTTATTGGGGAAAACACCACTTGTTTTCCAGGCTTTCAGAGGGCCCCCAGTAGCTGCTACCTCAGCCAAACTCATGTAAAATTATTAAAGAAAGTGAAAAAAGATTAAACTGAAAATGAAAGGTGAGTTAAAGAGTCCTTAGAATAAATCAATAAATAAATAGTAACCAGTCACTTGGATTAGAAAATGCATATTCAAGAGCACTTAATCAAAGATGTTACTAAGTTACCTGTAACCAAGTCCTCAATTCTGCCTCAGTATCTGGAGGAACAAAAGGTGAAAAATGTGAAAGCATCTATGCTTCCTAAGGGCTCCATGGAAGACTAAGGGAATGACAGACCAGTAAACATGACCTCTGCAGCAGATAAATATATAGAAATCAAAATAAAGAATAAAATTAGTATACGCATATAAATATGATGTTCTGGGGAAGGATCCAACAATTTGTGCAAAAAGGAGTCCTACCTCACAAATTTATTAAACTATTCAATGAACATATGGCCTAGGACACTACTGGGTCAATACAGTGTCCGCTTGCAGTGAACCTAAGCATCCCTAGAATAAGTAAAGAGTAGCAGGAACAAAACTGTACAATTAGTTTTGCAGATGGAAAAAGGTTTCAAATATGTTGTTCACTATATTCATAAACAACCTGGGAAAGCAGTACAAGTGAGGTGACAAAGTTTGCTGATGATACAGCACTACTCAGAACAGCTTAAGTTGAAGCTAATTGTGGAGAGCTTCAGAAGAGTGTCGTGAACTAAGGTAAAACTCAGTGGTGATGAATGCCAGCTGATGCACGTGGGGGAAAATAACACTAGTTATAAGTACACAATGATCAGCACTGCACAGGAGAGAAATCTTGGAGTCACTTTGAATAATTAGAAAAGGTCATCTCAGTGTTCAACTGCTGCCAGAAATGCTCAGAGGGGCTTTTAGGAATCACCAGGAAAGAAGATGAGAGAAAAAAAAGAATGGGAAAAAGGAAATTACCATCTTGCTGGATAAGTCCACAATGCACCTGCATCTTCAATACTTCTAGTCTCTATCTCAGAGCACAGAGTGCATAGAAATGTTATAAAGAGGGGTGGAATAGCTGACCATAGGCACAGGAGAGATTTTTTTGCAGTGAGGAACAAAACTGTAGCTCATCAGACTGGAAGAAAGACAGCAAAAGAGGGATGTGATAGAGTTTACAAAAGCATGAACGGTATTAAGAAGGTGAATGGGGAATGATTATGTTAATATACAGAGCTGGAGGCACTCCGTGAAATTATCAGGTAGAAAAATTTTAAAAAATAATTATTCTTCATACAATACAAATTGTGATATTTGCTGTCATGAGATGCTGTGAAATCCAGAGGTATAAATGGGTAAAAAAAGGGATTAGAAAAATTAATGGAGAAATAAATCTATCAGGGACTACTAAATACAATGCAGAAAGTTTCTAAAGTCCTGATTGCTGAAAGCTTAGTGGGTAAATCTTTAGGATGCCTCCGAGTTTTGAGAAGGTGATGCTGTTATTGCTTCATATTATGGCTGCTTCTCAAAGGTCACAAGTAAACACAGGGTATCTCTTATGCTGATCATGTACTCACATAACAAAGAGATGTTCTCTGTCCTCAAAGATATATGCTGTGCTGTGACAAAAGCTCTAGAAGTCAGGATACTCAGCTCCAATTTGCTGCTGAATCAGAGAAAACACAATCTGAATTTATAAACACTTTGCACCTTGATTTTTTGCATTTACACTGTGGGAATTACAGTGTCTGAACACAAGCTCCAAATTAGTTGAAAGGTTTAAGTGAGCAGAGACTAAAAAGGGAAGGGGCTTTTATTTTGGCAACATTTTTTAGGGCCTGCCTGTAAAATACAAGTAAGGTACTACTCATTGGAAACTTCCCATAACTACTAAGACAGTCTAATGTCATCAGCCCTAGCTTTAAATGGCAATTTTAGTTATAATATTGTAAACAATCCCCTGTATGGACCAGCGAAAGTTAAACAATATTGCTCTATTACATAGGCTAATAATTTTCAGTGTGGTTCCTTGTACTAAGTAATCAGAAATTGTGGGATTGGACAAAGGATAGCAAGATCTTGTAAAGGGGATGACTCCCAAGAGTGTCAATAAGATGTATTTAGCTTGGACTTATTTTAAGAAATAAGAGAAAAGATCAACCATAAGAATACTTCACACAACAATAAAATCTGAAGTAGCAAATTTGTAGTTCAACTGTGTGAATGAAAGAACCATCTCAGGTGAGGACTGATGGTGAGTGAACTGTGGTTTAGTACATAGTGCACAAAGTAGGCTCAGCTGTGGTTAATACACCAGTGAGGACATTATGAAGTGACTTATATGCTAATTCTGCTAGGCACAGGAAAACCATGCAAAACTGTAAGCTCTCAGAGAGCAGCATCTGAGCACAGCAGCTTCCAAGAGGGACACTTCCACCATCAGCTGACACCAAACAGGCTTCATTGAGCGCAGGGATTTTCTGGCAGTGACCACACTCGAGTGCAGGGAGTGCTGATGAAGGATAGGAGCAGGCACTCTTTTCCAAGAGAGATATTGGAGCCAAGCTTGAGTGTACTCCCAGGCTGTAGGACCAGAGGTGCTTGCTACCCCAGGGCTGCAAACATGGCTGGACACAATGTGAATGGGAAGCAGTATAAGGACCTCTCTCATTGGCAGCTTGCCAATAGTAGCAGGCAGGACACCCACAGAAGTTTAAGTTAACATGAATGCCTGTTTCACTCATCATTCCTGGGTACTGCTGCTGCACATCCAGAGCTATGCTCTGTTCCCTGCTTCCAGGAAGAATTTTCGGGTTTTGTGGCCAGGAGTAAGAGCATTAGCAAGTTTCAAACAGACTGCAGGTGATGTATGGAGAAATAAGCAACTAAGGAACTGATCTAAAAGGAATAAAAACCGTGTAAGCTTCCTAGTGACAGATGGGGAAGTAAAAGAAGGAGCCTTCTGCTATATGTCACATCTTCTGTCACCTCTTGCTCTCCTCAACTGATGCACATCATTCTCTGTTTCCTTTTCCTGATATCACTTTTTTCTTCCTGACAGATAAACAGTCACCACCTTAGATTCCCCAGAGTGGATTCCAACAAACGACCTGGAGAAAAAGGTTTCCAAGCTTGTTAAAAATGCCTTATGCTGCTTTGCCCTTCCTCTATTTGGTTTGTCTGCCTTGCAAGGCAATACTTGTTCTATTTTCAAAGATGGAAATCATTAAAGGCAGCAAACAAATCAATAATGATAGAAGGCAATGGAGAAATCGGAATCTTCTTTCAGTCTCAGGACCATTTACATTTTCAAGAGAAACTTGAGTTCATGTGGATAAAAGCAATATATTGAGAGAAATTCCATCTGATGCAGAGCCTGAGCAATGAGTAGAACTTGTAGTGCCATGCTGCTTTTGATCTCCTATCAGAACAGAATGTCTCATAAGGGGGAAAAAAAAGATTTTCCATTTCACTGGTTCTGGGGTGGAGCACATAGTGGCCTCACATTTATCTGCAACAGCATTAGATAAAGGTTTTGATACAAAATGTGAAGAACCTCCATTCAGCTCAAATCTCAATTATCCTCCATTGACTTGGAGCAAAACATACCTATCATCTGTCATAAATGTCACATGGTCTGAAATAACTAGTGACAGCACCTTGAGTCTAAGAAAAGTCTTAGGTATATTGTGAGAAGGGAAAACAAAAGCTTTCTTCCATGGGAAGGAGCTATGTCCTGCAGTCTTGCAGTACCTCTCTCTCCATGATTCAGCCAGCACCTTGATGTCCTCTCTAGCTCCCTCTTTCACTCTGCTTCCTCATTTACCTCAAATACCACATCCATATGAAGTTTAACAAGGGCAAGTGCTGGATTCTGCACCTGGGATGGGGCAATCCCGAATGCCTGTTTGGCCTGGAGGAGACTGAGGGGAGACATCATTGCAGTCACAACTTCCTTGTGAGGGGGAGAGGAGGGGCAGACACTGATCTCTTCTCGGTGGTGCAGTGACAGGATCCGAGGGAACAACCTGAAGTTGCGTCAGGGGAGGTTTAGCTTCGATACTAGAAAAAATTTCTTCGCCCAAAGCGTGGTTGGGCACTGGAACAGGCTCCTTGGGGAAGTGGTCACAACACCAAGCCTGCCGGAGTTCAAGAAGCCTTTGGGCAAAGCTCTCAGGCACATGGTAGAATTCTTGGGGCTGTCCTGTGCAAGGCCAAGAGTTGGAATTTGTCGATCCTTGTGGGTTCCTTCCAACTCAGAATATTCTGGAATTCTGTGATTCCAGAGACTCTCTTTCTAATTCTCTCAAATATGGGTACATGGGAGGTATGTGTACATCTTTCTTGTGCATAAGCACAGCATTTAAAAATATTCATGCAGGACCAATCTAGGAATATTTACAATATAGATTTGAAGTACAGATATAGGCATTGTCATGCATTTTTCAATAGTTTCATCTGGACAACCCCTGCAAGCACATGAAGGTTTTGACTGGCAGTTTCAGAGTTGTGTATTAGCATTTGGGAAGCATACAGACAAATCACAGGCACAGCAGAGCTCAGAGCAGGCGAGAGAGTCCCAGCCGCAGCAGGAGAGAAGATAGAGATGAATGAGAGAATACTTCTTATTGCACACAGGAGTGGAGTTCCCAAATTTTGACCCTTGTATTTTTACACCCTTCAGGGCGAGCATCCCCACAAAATGCACTGGAAAAAAAAATGGCATTTTGGCAAAGAAAACCTAAAGAAGACAGATTTAGAGTGCTACATTTCAAAACCACATTTCATGTTGGAATAGGTCTGCTCTCATTAGGGAAAAGGAACCTATTTTACAAAGAAAAGCTCACAAGCCATGCCGGTGTATGTGGCAGAGAAAAAGAAAGAGGACCATTTTCAAGTTCAAAACATCATACAAAAGCAAGGTCATGTTTGCAGCAGTTCTGTTGGGGTTAGGTTGCATTTAGTTCCAACAATGCTATACATATCAGACATTAAAATAATACCTCACTTGATCTTACTCAATAGAAAAGACAAACCACACAAAACAGGTGCTAGACAGCGATGCAGCCTCCCCATAGTTATCTGGTTTACAAACAGCAAACTCTTTAGCCCTATTATTGTTCTCTCATTTACCACATTCTAGCTCCAAAAGGCACTCTAGTTCTCTAAATTGTTAGCAGCTTTTATAGCCAAAGATAAGTATCCATCACTTTTAATTTTCATCGTTGCATCTGTTTTGTCATTTAGCTGCAGCAGGTTGTATTACAATGATTAATGAGGAAATGGATACAAACATTTTTATTTCAAATAACAGCTCTCGGACAAGATCTGGAAAACAGAACCAAGCCATATGATTGTAAAAAACTAAATAAATACACACACACAAACCTAAACAAGTGGGCATTATGCCACCCTAGAAATACAAATATCTCTAACAAGAAAGAAAAAGGTATATTTTTCACGTTTTCCTGTGTGATGGTTTGTTTGCCTGTTTCTGATGCGGGAGGGAGGGGAGTGTTTTGTTTTACAATTAATTTGCCCCTTTTTATTTCACATAAATGTCCAGCTCAAGTGTGGCACATCAACAAATAGGTTCATTTATCTTTCAGGGAAAAGCCAAACACTGCATTTCTATTCAGAAAAAGCAGCATATATAAAATGTACTGCTAAGAGCAGAGGCCTTTAGCATGAAAAATAATAATTTTTATTGCTCTCTCTAGGACATTTTCTGTAAACATAGTTTATCTGTAATTATATTCAAAAAGAAGTATTATTTAGTGTTATAGTTACCTACAAACCTAGAAGTCCAAAAAATATTTTACAGTTCCTGCTGTATGCAGAAAAGAGTGTGAGTGTTTTTTGCAGAAAGCAGAAAAGTCTTTCAGATTAAACCCCCTTTAGAACAATCCTTCAATTAAGAAGAATTACTTTAGTTTCCTTAATACTGGTATTACATTCATTTAGTTGTAAGATTTTTCTAGGAAAATGAGAAAATTCATAAAAATACAGTCATATGAAACAAGTATTCATCTAATAAACAAAATGTGAAAAACGCAGATAAAGACTATAATATTAGACTGAGATAAATAATCTAGCTGGAGACCTCTTAGATTCTACACTTTCATGTCAATGAAGCATTTGGCCCACCGACGTATTTTTGCCTACTCTGCCAGGCAGGGCTCAGGCTCTGCAGGAGAATACAGCCGTGGATCTCTGCAGGAAGAGAAGACCTTTTTTTCCAAGTAAAATGTTCCCTAACTCTGCGAGGGAGGTTGGCAGTAGATCTCAAACTCTGGCCTGTCTTTTTAATACCCCTACAATAGCTCAGTTGGATTGAGACCAGCTGTTGGTGCATTACCATTTGTAAATGCTTAAAGCAACTACTCCTTGTTTTCTTGGCAACATGTACTGTGAAGGGGAAAAAAAAAAAAAAAAAAGCACTTTCATTCAGACATTAAGAATTGCTAGATGCCAGCTTTGGCTTACACAAGCTATTGTTTGCACAGCTCCCCTCAACAAGTTTTTACCAAAAAAAAAAAATCCTATAGAGATAAATCGAGCTCCTAAAATTCTGATTTACACCATCCGCTCAGCCTTCATTGGAAACGAGATTCCTTTTTTAATCCAACCATTTAAGGTCACAGTTCTTTCTGGGTTTCAACTTCCACAATACCCCCACAAAATCACCCAGATTGTCTTAGGAATGAAAATTATAACTTTCATACTGTTTAAAAATAAAAGTGATTTTTTTTTTCCTGCTAATATAAGCATAAGAAAGAGGTCTAAAATTAGTTTCAGCATGGAAACTGTGGAGAGTGGGAAGACGGGAGAAGAAACAAAAATTACATTGGGGTTATACTTAAGCATTGAGAAATACTGAGAGTCTCAAAATACCAGAAGGATCCTTGACTGGGTTGCCACAGTAAAAAGAGCCTAGTCATAGTAGAAAACATACACCAACATTTATTATTATCATTATCGAGATGGAAACAGCTCCAGTGACCTTTCATTGCCTCATCCTTTCCAACCACCCCTACTAGAGCTTGGTGTACTGGAAGTGTCTAAGCATGAATGCTAGCATCTTGGTGGTTGCAGCTGCTAGTACAATAGGATTAATTTGCCATCTACCAACTCTAATGCCCTTCTGTTTCATCTTCTTTCCCCACCAGGGGCAGTGGTGACAGCATCTGTTCCACTGTTATTTTAGTGGCGCCTTTCATGCTGTTATAGTTAAAGGTCTGTCAGCATTTCCATTACACACACACACACACACACACACACACACACACACACGCACGCACGCACACATTTCTTGAGGAAAAGGACAGCTCAAATCCACCTGAAGAGGAAAAAAAAAAATTAATGCATTGGGGTTGAAAATTGTATGAGCGCCTCAGAAGAAAGTATTTATGGTATTATTTGAGAAACAGAAATGGAAGTACAAGAAGTTCTAAGTAACCTATTTTGCATTTATTTGTGGGAAATAATGGTACAAGTTGATATGGATTGTTCCATAACCTTAGAGAAAGCAACCACGCCAAAAAGAACACAAGGGGAAAAAACCTAAACCAGGTTCCCTACTGAACACTTCTTTCAGGTAACTAATTCAGATAATAGAATATTACTTTAATAGCATCCCAGACAAGATTTAATGAGCAGACCATTGATTGTGGGTGATCACCTCTAAATAAATAACAGGAGTCTCAAATCTCTAAGTTGAGAGTTGCAATCACAGAATCATCGAATTGTTGGGGTTGGGAGGGACCTTAAAGATCATCTAGTTCCAACTCCACTGCTATGTACAGAGACATCTTTCACTAGACCAGGTTGTTCAGAGCTCCATCCAGCCTGGCCTTGAACACTTCCAGGGATGGGGCATCCACAATTTCTCTGGGAAACCTGTTGCAGTAGCTCACCACCCTCACAGCAAAGAAATTCCTCTTAAAATTTAACCTAAACCTTTCTAGCTTGAAAATGCATTCCCCCTTGTCTTGTCACTACATGCCCTTATAAAAAGCTTCTCCATCTTTCTTGTAGTTTCCCTTCTGGTACTGGAAGGCTGCAAATAGGTCACCCCTAAGCCATCTGTTTTCCGGGCTGAACAAACCGATTTCTCTCACCCTTTCCTCACAGGAGGGGTGCTCCATCCTTCTAATCATCTTGGTGGCCTCCTCTGGACTCTCTCCAACAGGTCCATGTCTTTCTTGTGCTGAGGATCCCAGAACTCCATATTCCAGGTGGGGTCTCACCAGAGCAGAGTAAAGGGGCAGAATGAGAAGAACACGTGCTTCTGCAGGCATGTCAGGAACACTGACAGGTAAAGCACAACTCCCACCACCAGAAGTGGTTTGAGAACCTACACGTGGGCTCTCCCAGCCCCTCTGATATGTGTGGTATATAAAGGGTAATGCTTCCTGCAGGCTTTAGGACACGGGCTCATGCCACTGTTGCTTTGAGGAAACTGTTGCTCACATGCACATCTAACTCATGAGCATTGTTTTTTACCCACAAAAGTGAATAGGAAAAAAGCAGTGCTGGGGCAATTAGAGAACAGGTCAGCTTATTTCAGCAAAGAAAGACCTCTGGAAAATTATATGTATCAGGTAAAGCAATGCAGGGCTTCTTCACAGACCCCACAGATGTTTTCTCTCCTCAAGCTATGCCAGAATTTCCACATGAGATTACTTCATCTGTGCAGGTTTCCACCTAGTCCAAGAGAACTTTGAACTAGCACATCTCATCTGAATTCTCAAAATAAACACCCTTTTCCTTGACATGCTTCACTACTGCAGAGTTATGACTTTTGCAACAGAAGATAGGAATTACATTTTTCCAGAGATCTCTTCTTACAGAGAGAAATTCACAGAAAATTTAGAGGGTCAGCACAAGTCTTCACTAGTACTCATCACAGTACTCAACACAGGATTGATATAATCTGTAGTGCCAGATGTGAGCCTCCTATGGGTGAATTAAAATTTGCTTCCAGTCCTACCAACACACTACCATTTACAGCACTTTCTGTAAATCTCTTCAACATTTTGAAGTAATAGTAATGATTTGTCTTCTTGCAAAATACACAAAGGAGATTCAGAACTACTTGTGGATTTTCAAACTTATAACATACTGGGGGGAATACAGTTAAGTAGAAAATTTGGAGGCAAAGCTTCGAAGTCCTGCAAATTTCTTTAGTCACATTGATGGTAAGCACAGTCCAGTCACTGTGATGCAAAGTGGATTAAGAACATGCTGTTTCTTTTTCAAGTTACATTATCAAATACCTAGGTGTCCTTTGTCACATCACTTAACTGCTCTGCATTTCAGCATCCTCATCTGTGAAATGGAATAGGTAATTAAACACTCATGAATGCTTTGGGACTCTTTGGTGGAAAGAATTATTATGGTGTCTTATTACTGTGAGACAACACGCAATTGTCTCAGGTCTCTGTAACAGCTGAGCCTAAACGGAAAAGGAAAAACAATCTAAAAGCTCAACTGAGATCTTCTGCTCTAGCCTCTGCAAGAAGCAACTACTACTTCAGACCATTTTCCATGCTGGAGAAATTGTTCTGAGGTTGATCACACTGCAGTACTTTCAAAACTAATCTGAGATAGGATAAAAGAAATATCTCCCAAAAACATTACATTCATGAATGGTCAGAATTATTTAAGAGATGACTGAAAAGAGGAAACTCAAAAGAAGACCACAAAATATAAAGCCTTCCCCTGAGAAGAAAAAGCACCCTAAAAACAGCAGAAACCCACCCCCCACAGTATAGACAATTTCCCAAAAGCTCACGGCAATGAAAAACATTTTATATTGCCCCAAAACTTGCCAGCAGAGAGATCTAGGTTGCTACTGCCCACCTCACAGCACTGAAAAGGCAAGTGCCCAGTGGGTATCATTCTCCATTATCTCTCAAACCTTTGCCACCAGTGTACAGATAGAAGCGACGGAAAAATGAAAAGTGTGTATATTGTAAGCGTTGGTTAAACAACCCCACAGTAATTCTTATTTGCTGGAGGTTTTAGAGAGCAGATGTAGGATTGGCAGGGGCTGGGAGCTGGCTATATTGTTCTAGCACATTTAGAGCCAACACAGAAAGAACACGGAAAGCTGCATTTTTTTGTGTGTGTTCATGTGAATGTGTGTGTGTGTACGTGCATGTGTGTGTGTTTGCCTTTTGCCATCAACTCATCTAAGGCTTCTTGGATTCACACTGACACATAACAAAAAAAAAAAACTAGGTTGGTTCTCTTCCAAAAGAAATATGACTTATATCAGCTGCTGCATGAGAGTCTCTCAATTGCCACTACTAAGCTGCCTATTTTGCAGTAGCAAGTGGCCATGTGCTGTAACACACTGATTGCCTGCTTTGGTGGTATCGGTTGCTAGAATAAGGGCAAACAAATGGGGAACCAAATATAAAAAGCAGCCAGCAGCACTGAAGAAGCATTACAGCTGCCAGGCAATAACTTAGATAGTTACAGCTGCCATCACCTAGTTCACGCAAGCTTTTTAATATCTTTTGGCAGTGCTTGGTGTCACAGCACAAAAGGAAAGTTGGCACTTCCTAGCATACTTTGTTTGACATAACTGTAGGCAGAACCCAGCTGATACCTTCATCAATGTGTATGTGTTTGCTCTTAAGGTACGTTTTAACAGATCAAACATTGTTTTTCTCTTTCTGTTTCACACACCACTGTTAAATCATAGGTTGGGAACTACACCAGATAAATGGGAAAGAGCTCACTAAGCTGGAGCACATGGCCAGTCCCAGCAGCACCTCAGATAAGGAACACAAAAAAATCCTGAAAAAAAAGAAAAATATAGTACAGCGGGAGGGGCTGTGGAGGGAGGTTTAAAAAAAATAAATATACTGCTTTGCCAAAATGTTCTCCTGCCTCGCCAGTAGCAGCAGCAGCCTCAGAGCCAGGCCAGATTCTCTTCTCCATTTACCGTACTTATAAAAAACCCACAAGCACAAACACATAGACCATCACATACACATAATTAAAGCATCGACATCCCTTACTGTGATTTACAATCCACACCACCAGAAGTACACAGGCGCTCCCAGGATTTCATCAGTGTCTCATCTGGTGCTCTTGGCAAACCCAACCTCTTCCTTAGACACAGTGCAAGCTGCACCTCGTTCTCTCAGAAATGGGGATGCAGAGCTTTTCCCCTAAAGTGAACTAGAGAAGACGGGCACTAAATGTGTCAGCACTGGGTGATTTGCTGCTGTAGGACCTCATTTTGCAGGAGATTAATAAAAGACTAGCCTGCAGCATCGACTCTTGAGACTGCTTTCTATCATCACAAGCTTTCTATGTGGCCCACGAATTTGGGTTACAATATTGTACAAGGAACTGGACAGCCTCTGCATAATTATATTATTTTACAGCTCTGAAAAGCAAATATACAGAGAGACAAGAATCTGGTCCAAGGTGCTTCCATTGGTCATGAACAAAGCAAGCCCATAAGTGTCTACCTGAAGTCAGCCCGGGGTTCTAATATTGTATTGAGTTAGTTTATTTGGAATTCACCCCATAAAAGGCATTTACGTTTTAGGCCTCTGGTACTTTAATGGCATTGAAAAGCTACAGTATTGAAACAAACAGTTTCACAAGATTTTTCAGGTGTAACATCACCAGGAAGAGCAGCAATTAAGCTGACAGGAAATAAAAAAGAGAGAGCAAATATCAATATCTTAATTTGAAAAATAGGGAACTCAGGCACATGGATGTGAGATGGTTGTTCCAAGCCTGATGCAGACAACAAGGACAGGGACAAGAAATGAATGTCGATCATCATGGCTTCACATTTAGCACCTCACCTCACAGGCCAATTGCACCACTGAACCACAGGATGAAGTAGGCTTCCCTTCAGGCATCCTGTCCCAAACTACCTGCAGCTCCATGGAAGCTGAGGGCTTGAGCTGAATGTGGTTGGCTGAATCCAATTCCAGAAGCACCAAAGGGATATTCAGGGGCATGTTTTCCTAGCACACAGTATCTATAATTGTCATTCTTTAGGTAAATCAGATATTGACAACTAAATGTAAAGACATGCCAAGAATCGCACCAATCTGAATTAATTATTGAAGCTGATCTAGGAGCAAACTGTTTAAATGGCAACATACAGTACAAGTGAACTGAATGTGGCTAGGAGTTGATAAAAATGCATATGTCAGGCCAAGATAAAAGGTGTCCTGTGGGAAGGACAAGAAGTTTTTCTCTGGGACCCCAGGTGATCCTTTTGCAGAGGCAGAAAAGTAAAGCTGATCCATAAAACACGCACGTGTCCCTCCAGAATGGTCCAAGCTATGAATACATTTTGGAAGCTCCTAATACACTGCATAAAGAAACAATCATTCATGTACATGCACACAAAAGGACAGTCCCAGATTTACAGCCACCCACCAAGGTAGAACAGGTGGCTGTAATGTAGTAAAAATGTATTGCAAGGAACTTGTCATGAATTTTAAAAGCAAAGACGCCTACAGACATAATAAAACTGATGTGACATTCAGTTAAAACTAAAGCTTTCACCTATCTTAATAAAATGACAATGCAGGGGAATTCAAGGAAAGGGACCATTCCCATCAGCCCTCACAGAACAAAGTGTTTCACTCAGTTTGTGCAAGTAATGTCATTGATCTCATCAATGGCATGGTGTACACCTGCCACACGGGTAGGAAATCAGGAGCAAAGACACCCAACAAAATCACCCCAGACAATTGCTGTAGAAAAGAAATGTTTCAAGGTCCTGGCAAAGAATGTGGAGTCCTTTCCTTCCTCTACCACAGGATATGACATCTTCTTTTCCTTGATTATTTTACACATTTAGGAGGTGCTAATTTCAACTGTTAGCCAAGAATTGCTTCCTCTTTCCTTCACTATGTTTTTAGAGACACAAATTTGGAAATACTAGAAAGTCCAACTCACTTCTCAGTATCATGGGCACAATAAACTGATGGATTTCTCTGATAGCCCCAAAAACTAAAGTGGGGAAAGAAAGAAAACCTAGATTTAAATTTTGCAGGCAAGATATATCCATCTCTATGAAGATGGGGATCAACAAGTTAGCCACTCTGACAGCAGTTTGTCATATCTTTTAACCGGGTTCAAAAAAAAAAAGCTCAGGTGCAATGGAATAGACAGCAGAAAGAAACTGAGATAAAGAATGAAACAATGATAGTCAATGATGATAAACTGGTTTCCTTGCTAACTATATTTGTAACTCCAACAATGGTGCTATTCTTTTCGTAATGAAGAAAAAGTTTGATAAAAAGTTATATAATTCAGGCATACAAACCAACATCTGTTCCATTGGTAAAACTGAATCCATGTCTTAATGGAAGATGACAAACATCAAAAGATTTGTAAATGCTTTTAAACAGCTTCTAAATGTTTATAAACTTTCTCCTAAGGACAGGTGAGCTCATAGTGATGAATTTCTATCCTCACATCTAGGCTTGGCTGTATGTAATTACCTAATAATCTTTGTGCCTGGAATAACACTTGGACTCAAGAGACAGAGGGCACAGGGGTAAAGGAAAGAAAAAAAAATATTATTAAACCTTGGGAATGATACTTGAGTCGTTGAGCACTTAAGTGCATGTGACCTTTGCCAAATGCATGTGCACAGTTGCCACAATTGTACATGCCATCCTGACTGCTTCCAAACATTATGTTGGTAAATAGCCCCTTCGTTTTGAAAGTTCACTTGAATGTCCTCTACTGGCACCTGAAAATTAGGTCTTCTGATACCTCTTGCTGCCATTTTAACCATTTTGGGGAGTCCATTGAAATTCCAGTATAAATTATGCTCCATCCTATAAAGGGTACCCACAAGGAGTCACTGTAAAGAAGTAACTGGGGTCAACACCTAAATGAAGGGTGTATGCACCCTGTCATTATGAATCTCTGATCCTGAGCAGGTCACGTACAGGAACTGGCTTCCTCCCTCCTCATACTCCCAGATTTTCTCCCAGTGAATTCCAGGATTTGAGGATGAGCATAGATGATGCTTCGTTTGCATTTGGAAGGAAATAATCCTTCTGATAAACCACTCTCTGAGATGGGGGCTGCCTGTTTGCCTGAGTGTGTGAAATGCAAGCCTTCCTTGCCTGACTGAGGCAGGCTTTTCAGTTGGTGCTCAGTACTGACTGATGGAAGCACTACAGCTATAGCACTATAATGCTCACAAATTTTCCCCTCTGCTGTCTCTTTAGGCCATTGCCCCAAAGGCTTTCATGTTCCTAAAGCTGTCATTTAAAACATTTGTGAATCAGGATGTGTGGACAATAGAAGAAGCTGGTAGAGCCAGGGAGTGCAGATGTGAAATAATTTAATCAACAGCAATTTTTCCATTTACTTCAATGGGCTTTGGATCACCCGCCTCATGAGTGGAACATGTATTGAGGAGGAAGCAACCCGAGCCAGATAAAGAGCCAAGATACCAAAGTAACAGAGTTCCACCAAACAAGAGAGTCCACAGCAGCTGCAGCTTGAGATGTATGATGTAAACACGGATCTAGACTCAGTTAGCAAACTGGGAAAAAGATTCAAGAGAAAATGGAAAACAAGCAAGGATTTAGCCATCAAAGGGCAGAGCCAAGAGTTACTACTAAGAAATTTTTTGTGGGAGGAAACATGTTATATAAAATACTAGTAATATTCAAAGAGCTTTTCAGAATGTATCTGAGGAGGAAATGAAGGCACAAAGAAACAAAGTGAAAACGTCAGAACACAGATTTTTTTGCCAAATCAGAAAAAAAAGCCTAAAGCTTTTTATTCCCTATATGACATAAGTATCAGGCTATGATACTCATTGTAATAGTTATATCACACTGTGGTGCTGAGATCATTGTGTGCTAGTTGACAATGCTTGCCCTAATTGGTGCCATTAAGTAATAAAATAATAATTGTACCTCAGATCATTGGCACTTCAGAAATGTCCATTTCCAAGCACAAATGGATGTGTGTCCCTGTGCACAGTTCAGTGCTGAAATGGTTAACACCATGTATTATGTGTCAGTAATGAAAACTAGCACTCAAGCAAGGAAATTCAAAGCTGAGGCTGACACATCATCGTTAACGCAGCCCTTTGTGCTTAGCTACCACAGGAGTCTTGGAGCAGCACATGGTGTTGTACCCCACACAATATGTGCTACTACAATACCGCATTCACAACACAATGAATTGAGGTCAAGTGAGTGACCTTAAAAAGAGCTTTCTTTTAATTCTTTAAAGAAACACCCCATGATATGTAGGAGCCCATTAAACAAAGCTGCAAGAAGATACAGTAAACTTTAATTAGCAGTGAAGGCAATAACCTCACTTTATACTTCATAATTTCTCCCACCATGTTTTATTACATGGAACAGTCATTTTAGTACCTTTGTACCTAAGGCAGCATCCATGTGGTGTGGAAAGGGATGTGTTGTTGGATATTTATTGTAATGGGGCTTCATGTGGTTGGAGGTCAAAGTGTAGGACTTTCATTTGTACATCACTGCTCTACTATCTGCTCATGTCTCTGGGTAACCTGATGTTCAAACCTTTTGTAAGGCAATTGCTGAGGAGGTTGTTCTTATTGTTACGAGAACTTGGAGAAAGGATGCTGGGCCCTGGCTTTGGCACAAGCCTACTGTGTGACATAGGGTACTCCGCCAAAATTTTTTATCACAGTGATCTCAGATGCTTCCATTTTTAGGGGACTCAGGTGCAGCTCCTAGGGTCTGGTCTCAGAAAGCCTGGAAATCAGTAGTTCCTTTTGGCTTCTCAGGACCACTCAGAACTAAGTTTGGAAAAATCGCAAATTTGTCTCCCCACAAATTACGTGCAATTTTTGAAATATTGCATTTTAGGTCCCTTCAAAACATCCCATATCAAGTTGGAATGATATTTTCCTAGCAGCTTGCAGGCTGAGGAACACTGTTAACCTTTCTTTGTCCTTTTTATGTTAGCTATTTATCTGATAATGGAGAATAATACCTGAACTTCTTGGGGAGATAAGGACATTATCTGCATTTTACTGGTGGAAAACTCCAATACACGGAGCTTCTGGGCCAGAACGACAGCAGGGCTTGGGAAGCTATATGCAGCCTGCATGGCGAAGATATAAGCTCAGAACACCCAGGAGTCTTTTGGCACATTAATCAATTCCATTACATTATACCCAGTTTCTACAATTTTGTTTCTGTGCATGCCTAGAATAGGCTGTCTTGAAAAGACTCAGTCACTCAACAGTGATCAAGTACTTTTGCCCTAGCAGGCATACACACACCTCCATCTATCTCAGAAGATCATCTTGCTCTTATAGATACCTTTGGAACATCTGCAGGAAGGGGCTTCTGTACAAAACCATCATTGCTCTCCACTTCTTATACTCCATGCTACAGGAGGTAGGCATGCCTAGCAGTGATGGCAGCACTGGATTTCTATTACCTGCTTCCCAGTCTTTGCTACACAACCTTCCTTTCCTAAATGGGTGTGCTAACTACTGTGTTACAGTTGGGCTACTTTTACATCCTTTTTCTATCTCCATTTATCCTGAGTTTTACAACAAGAATTGCTTCAAGAAGAAGCATGTAGGGTGTCAAAGAATCACAGAATCATAGAATATGAGTTGGAAGGAACCCACAAGGATCATTGAGTCCAATCCTTAGCCCTGCACAGGACCATCCCCAAGAGACACACCATGTGCCTGAGAATATTGTCCAAAGGCTTCTTGAACTCTGTCAGGCTTGGTGCTGTGACTCCCTGGGGAGCCTGTTTCAGTGCCCAACCACCCTCTGAGTGAAGAACCTTTTTCTAATATCCAACCTAAACTTTCCCTGACACAACTACAGGCCATTCCCTCGGGTCCTGTCACTGGTCACCACAGAGAAGTGTCTGCCTCTCCTCTTCCCCTCACAAGGAAGTTTTAACTACAGAGAGGTCTCCCCTCAGTCTCCTCCAGGCTGAACAGACCAAGTGACCTCAGTCACTCCTCATACGGCTTCCCATCAAGGCCCTTCACCATCTTCATTGCCCTCCTTTGGACGCTCTCTAAGAGCTTAATATCTTTCTGATATTGTGGTTACCAAAACTACACACAGAACTTTAGGTGAGGCCGCACCAGCGCAGAGCAGGACAATCCCCTCCCTCAATCAGAGTGCGATGCTTTGCCTGGTGGCCCCCAGGACGTGGTTGGCCCTCCTGGTTGCCAGGGCACTGCTGACTCATATTCAGCTTGCCATCACATCCTGCCTAAGACTAGCTGATAGCTTAATGTGTAGGACCTAATCCTGACAGAAAAGAGATGCAGGAATTAAGGTAAGAAAAAAGGAAAGTGAACTCAGATGTCTTGGATGAACGCATGAACCAACAAAGTATCAGATAAATTATTGCTGTCTTCTTGTTGGTTCTTGAGAGAAAAGTCAGACACTGAGCTAAGCCCAGGTACAGAGAGGTGACAAATAGCGCCAATTAAAGAATCTATGCCCGGAGGGGAGCACCTTGCAACAGCCAGCTTCCAAGCTCCATATGGATTTTATAACAAATCTGCGTACCTACCTTCAGGCTGCTAATTCCACTGTGGGCACTAGGCCACTGAAGATAGGTGTTGTGACACTTGGTATTGTGGCACTCAGTGTTGTCATATCTGTGCAGTGGGGCCAAAAGACCTTGCCAAAACTAGTGCAGAAAATGCGCCAGAGGGATAAAAGACACGAAACCCAACATCCCAGTACCATGACTGAGATTTATACACTGGATCAATCTTCTCTTCTTGGATCTTATTATTTTTTCTTGTACATACAGTTGCAAATAAAATTCTGCTCGTAAGAGTGGGAAGTGACTAATGCAATCTTCCCTAAACCTGTCTCCTTTTGATGGACTAGTTCCTGGTCCATTTAGTGCTTTCTCATTATATAACTACTTTTGCTAGGTGCTTTTCACACAACAAAGAAAGTAAAACTGTTTAAAGGCAAGAAGAGTTGGTAACCATAACACCCAAAAGCTACTGGGAGGCCTAAGAAGCAAGTCTAGGAACTGAGCCTGTTTTAATTCACTTGCTTATGTAGATTTCAAGGTGATGCTGCCATTTGGCATTCATTTCTGGTTTTAAGAAAATTAAGATTCCACCTAAACACAGAATGTCAATATTACTTTTTCAAAACATACATGTTTGATGTATTCTGAAGTTAAAGGTCTGCCCATTTCCTTACGTCTCTCTGAAAACGTTTGAAAACATCAACATATGCAGTATCAAATAACATACCATAACGCCTGATTCCCTTCCCCCACCTCTATCCTTGCTGCTTAGTACCTTATTTTAGGAGGATATCATCACAGTCTACAACTTCCTCATGAGGGAAAGAGGAGGTCCAGACACTGATCTCTTCTCTCTGGTGAGCAGTGACATGGCCCGAGGAATGGTCTGTAGTTGTGCCAGGGGAGGTTTAGGTTGGATATTAGAAAAAGGTTCTTCACTCAGAGGGTGGTTGGATGCTGGAACAGGCTCCCCAAGGAAGTGGTCACAGCACTAAGCCTGACAGAGTTCGAGAAGTGTTTGGACAGCGCTCTCAGGCACATGGTGTGACTCTTGGAGTGTCCTGTGCAGGACCAGGAGTTTGACTCAATGATCCTTGTGGGTTCCTTCCAACTCAGCATATTCTGTGATTCTGTGATATCACAGAAAGACTCATTTGCTGAGATGGCCTGAGAACTTAAAAGATAGACAGGTACTTACCACCCTTCTTTTGAGTTTGCTGATGTTTTGCCCTTTGTGGAAGAGAACTTGTCCTGTCCAGATCATAGCAATCAGGATCCAGCTATATTCACAGTCCCTTAGGAAGAGTTTAGAAGACCACAGTCCTCATGAAATAACAGGATATGGGTATACTTGTTCATCTTCTACATCGGCTGAAGGCCAAACTCATCATAGCTCAAGCATGGACACATCTGGTTCTACACAGGAACATGTCAGGAGCTTCAGCCAGCTGCTAGCCACACACACACAAGGAGGCATATACACACACACAGCCTGCAGAATTTCAAGAGACATGATGCAGGTGGTTGGAAATGGGACAGAGAGGTTTCTGGATTCAGAGCCCCTCTAAAGACTGTTTGCTCTAAGCAGGACTGACATCACTGAATCCACTCACAGGTCTGCCCTGGCACAGAAGTTTGAGTGATACCTTGCAGTCTCAGGTATCTGCATGCATTCAAAATAACATGTTTAGGAGAATATTATGATGTGTAAGGAAATCAGAAAGGCACTTTTAATAATGTCTTGTCCACCACTCCAGCTGGTATTACTTAGCAAGAATGCAGTAACATACCACAAACTGTGATATATACCCACCAGTCTTGCACTGAAAAGAAGAATGTCTCCCAGAGTGCTATGATTAATTACACAAAAGGCAAAGACAGCATTATAAGCAGGGAGCTTTGAGGTTAGAGAAGAATACAAGAAATGTAACCTGTAGATGCTATATACATCTCTTACTTCATTTTTAGAATTACTCAAATCTTTCTGCTGTAAGCCATTCAAGGATTAAAATGAGTAAGGGAGGAGAAAATAGGAAAATATATATGCTGCTCCTTTCCCTATTTTTTATTCCTCCTGACAAAATATAGTTGAAACCCTCAGTAATAATAATGGATGAAATATTAATAGTCTTTTTTTCAGTTCCAGCAATTTTAGGGCTGTGGTGCTGTTTGGCTCCACCTGACAAAAATATTGGAAAGCAGCACCTAGAATAAAACTGGAAGGTCTATACAATTTTTCTTAAGACACTCCTTTAAGAGGTGAGGCATCCTCACCTCCCTCTGACTTAGAAAAGCAGAACTCCTGAGCATCTGGGAGGCTACACACCACAACTAGCACATCAACAGCATGTAGACTTGCCTTAACAGCAGACAGAAGAGGTGCAGCGTGCTCTCACTGACATGCCCTCACTGAAGGCTGAGCAGGATGCTCTGTTCTGGCACAGGCTTCTGAATGGCCTTTGTAAAGTGGCTCTTGTTTGAGTATGTTACATCAGCCTGGCTACGCAGTGACTAACACACAGATAATTGTCACAACTTTATGACAGAGGAAAGGGCAAAATCTAGACAACCCAACACAGACACAAAAGGTGTGTTGATACAGAAGCAAACGAGAATATTCAGCAAAATCAACACAAGGTGTGTTAGCATTTCTTTCGTAGGTTAGACCAAAGGGATAGCAATGACTAATTTTATTTAGTTTTATTTATCTATTTATCTATTTTGCCCACTTAATGAAAGGCACTACAGTGACTCACTAGGTGCCAAGTGAGAGTCCTATTGGGATGAACTTTTTAAGATCTGTGTTATGTGCCTTAATCTTTGTTGCAGTCTCAGCAGGCCAAGTACCCAGATAGTAGTTATCTCACTGTACAAAAAAATATTTGTAGGACTCTACAAGAGTTGCAAAAACACCAAACAAATTCCACTATAAAACAGCATCATCAATAACTCCCTTTCACACAGCACTTTCATTCCTAGAAATTATTAAAATATACTCATTTTGGTACATCCTTGATGCAACGCTACCAAATCTAGCTGCAGCAAATTTACATCAGGTATGATTTTGGCCCTAGGGCAGCATTCAAGAAAAATTCAATGCTTAAATACACCAAGAGGAGAAACAACCAATCAGCTCCAGAAATTCCAGGAATGCCTTCCTCTCTGTGTTTTCCCTGTGTTTTTATAGTATATTGTTGCGTATGAGTTACAAATATGGGAAAACACTAAAGTTGAGCCAACTACAAAATAAGCTAATATCTTGTGTTTTCTAAAAAATGCAAGCCTAATTAGAGTTTACGTAATTAAAGCTTTCACAGTTATAAAAAATACAATACATTCATTTATGCAAATCTGCCACTGAGTGCGATTTCAGTAAAATACCATGTAATGCGCATAACGTCAGAATTCTGCTTACAATTGAAGCGTCTGCAAAGCAAGTTCTCCTCCTAAATTTCAGACACATGCACTGTAATTCTCTTGCATTATGGATTTAAAACTCAGATTGCTTTGTCTTCATTTTAAAATGATTAGCAGTTTACATTGGATTTATGTGCTGGCATAGCCTTTGTATCATTGAACAACTACAAGCTGATTTACAAAAGCCCAGATACACTATGTGTATATCTATGTAACTACAAAGTAATATGTGATGGCAGGCATACCCAGCAGACATAATTTATAATTAAGTGATTAGCAATATAAGCCACTATTATTAATTAATGTGTAATGCTGACATTGTGCTTGGGGCTGTATAAACTACAAGTGTAAGGCAATCTCTGCCTTGGAGTGGCAAGAGGCTAAAATGACAGGCACTGTCTCCCAGTCCCACAGCTTCTGGGGAGCTGGGAGAAGAAAGCATCCAGTGGGAGTCCTGAAGCCAGTTCAGCACAGCCAGAGTGGCCCAGCCAGGCACAGGCCACTGCAGCCTGCCACAGCTGCTGACACCTCTGAAATAACAGCAGTGGCAAAAGCTAAGGCTCCTCTTCTCTAGTTCAAAAACAACCAAGAGCAATATATATACATAAAGGTTTTCCAGCCTCTATAACCCTGAGGCAAAGACCGAGGCAAAAACTTAATACAGAGGAAGGTAGACCTAGCCGTTGCCCCTTGCTTGTTGGGGAGCAAGTGGGGACAAGCCTCTTTGGTGGCTGCACAGATGACTTTTTTGCTCCACTCTGTCACTCCACAGAGTTGAGATTAGCTCTTGGGAGCAAAAACCTGACTGTACTTCCCAAAAGATCGAGAAGGATTCAGAGCATACAAGGCCCCCCAATACCAGGACAGACAGATCTCATGAAACAGCACCTAATGTACATTTGGACAGGACAACAGAAGGTGGTTCAGAAATATTGCCCAGAAAGTGAGATGTCACAAACAGAGCAGTTAAATAATCAGGATATTTAGGAGCACAGGAACAGCTACTAAATGTTGGAGACTAGGACTGTCCACATAGAGTACACATTTGAGTTTAGTCCTTTCTTTTCGATGTAGATTGGGACTTGAGCAGAAGAACATAACAGAACTACTTCTAGTTCACAGCACTCACACTGTTGCTCTCTCAGTAGTCATATTTCCTTGAATATGCAGAAGAACAAGAGGTGTGAAACTTCTTGCCATGAAACCAGTACAGCTCCACCAATGGCTAACACCCAAGAAAGAATAAATATCCATTTCCATATAAAGAAGGGTGGAGAGAATTTTTAATACCTACCCTATGAATTACCCAGGTGAAGCAAATACTACTGAGTTTAAATTTTTGGGGGGGTAATCAGGCTTTGAAAAACAAGTCTAACAGATATCATCATTAGTTTTGAAAATCCTCTGCTTCTTCCATGCTCAGCAGTCTAAATGGGAAAAAATCCAGCCTGGAAGTGTCCTTCATCATTATTTACATAGAGCCTTACCTGCTCTTTTGTTGATAAATCGAAAAGCTGTATTTGCAGCAAAATAATGATAATATACAGCTGCATGGACAGATTACGAAAAGCAAAGCAACCAGACAATTATTTACTGTGCCTCTGTAAGACAGGCACTAACTTTCTTTACATCAACAACTTTTAAAACTGTCACGCAGCTTTTAATTGCCATTAATAAGGTAGAGATAAAGCCCTCTGGGTCTTAATCCCATCATCATGGTGTCGCAAGTTAATGATATGTTAGCCAGTGCTTTGTATCACTAGCTTACAGAAGGGTCAGAATGAACATTTCATCCTAGGCCATCAAGACTGTATTCCATGGGTAACCTCTAACCTGTTGGGGCTGTCAATCAACGAGCAGTATGCATGAACACCATGCTTCTGGTAAATCTCCTTTCACACCTATGAGTTTTGTCAATTGTCATCCACTATTAACAGCTCTTTCAGTTGCTACGACTAGACTAAGTTACTAGATCTTTTTAGGACAGCAGAGGGTGACTGGCTATTGATCTTATCTCAGAGAATTAGTGATCTACTCATGGGTTTGGATACATGATGGCTCTGTGAAAGGTAGAAGATTGTTTGGCTTGCTTTGAAGGACCTCAGAAGATTACAAGAATACAAGAACTGTAAGAAACCTGTAAAATATTAAAGGGGTTATCAAGGAAACAGCTTCAGATGGATTTAACTAAGAGATGAACTGGGATCATAAAAGTCAAGTCATGGAAAGTAGCTGGGCCCCAGTAATGAGCAGGACCTCTGAAAGGTATTGTCACACAGATAATAGAGATCTGCATCCAACCTACCACGAGATTCATTGGCACTTTGATCGGATCTATGTCTCCTGTATAGGTAAGGGCAAACAAAGAATCCAAAGGAAAGGCCATTTTCCCTGCTTGCTATTGAAGTCTTTTTACAGAAAAAGTACTCTGGAGACCAGGGGCTCTGTTGAATAGTTTTACATGGGAAATAGGACTGGAAGAGTCCTCCCAGGTCATCCCCTGCTACGTCTGACACATCATATCTCATTGATATCACAACATCACAATCTCATTGATAAATTTCTCAAGCTTTTTCTTGAAACCACGTAGTTTTCTTGCCCCTGTGACTCCCAATGGAAAACTGCTCCAAAACTTCACATTATTAAAACCTTCATCTCTTTTCCAAAGAACATTTATTCAGTTGGCTACTATCAATTGTTCCTATGGCATTCAATACACCCCTAAGTTAACCAGTTCTCTCTCACCACTTACTCTGATGATACATTCATAGGAAGCAGTATACCCATACTCAGTTTTTGTTTTGCTAAACTAAAGACACAGTTTTTTATTCCCCATTTCCTATCTCAATTTAATATCCCTTTTTCTATACTCTGTCTTTTTCTGGATGTCCCCAGTGTCTTGTACAAAAGTAGTCAGGAATCCCACGTTTCCTGGATATGCTTCCCCTGATGCAACATCCAGGGGAACATCTCAGGGAATACTTCCCTTCCCTGCTGTTGTAGAGAGCCAGCATTTGTCAATCACTGTGAGATTCAGCAAAACACTTCTCTGTTACTTCCAGCTGATGAGCCTCCTGCTCAGAGCAAAAAAACATCTGCATGACCTTGTGGTTTATTAGTACTTAATTTTATCTGTTTTTCATTTCTCCCATTGTCAGGGTCAGTCCTTCTCTGAACTGTCAAGGCCTCTTAGTTTTCTGTCCTTTACAGACTTTGTATTTGCACAGAATTTCTGCTGTGGCTACAAATAAAAATGTTCAGACAGGTCAAAAGACTATCATTAATAAAATTGGCTAGTTACTATTCTTTTCCCTTGGCAGTTCTTTCAGCTCAGTTCTCGGCAATATTTCCATAGTCATTTCTTTACATTTATTGTGCCATATGTTCTCCAATCCAAATTATTTTCTTTCACAGACCACTGTGTTAAACATTTTACAGAAATCTTGATGAATTAGAGCAACTATATTTCTCTTGGTCTCAAACTCAGAGAAAGGTATCACAGGAATCTGACACAATTTATCTTTGGTAGGCTATCTAGTGCTATAGTATTTGTTAATTAATCTTTCTTCCAACAGATCTACACAAAGTTCAATGTCCATGTATTATAATGCCAACAAAGGTCAACTCCCCCTAATCTCACTCTGCTAGAAATTAAGAGCTTAAAAAGTTAGTGACATTAGTACAAAAAAAAAAGAAAAAAGAACTGATCGGCCTTGGAACATGAGTCATAATGTAAAACCCTTTACAGTAAGATCATTTATAGAGATTCAAAGGATTTTCCATCTCAAAATTATAATACTATTTATCTAGAATCAAAATCATTTGAAAGGTCCCACCAGCCTTTGACATGTTTTGAAGTTTATGGCAGGAAGTATCATTGGTCACTGTTGTTGAGCTAAGAAAATATGGTTCAGTTGCATTCAGCTTCTTGCCCTGAAGTCTGCAATGAGAGTATAGCAAAATTTACTATGTCATCCTAAATCATCTTTAACTTTGCCTCAGTATTTATACCTTAGAGTAAATATCTTAATGGAAAGGAGACTTAGCAAGGAAAGAATTGCCCTCATTATTTCTTTTGTACATCATCAGAAATCCCAGATGCCAGCCCCGCTCTAGTTATGACCTTGTTCTGCAGGACATTACAAACATCCACAGAGCCCATGCTGCTGTGGGCCCTTTCAGACAGCTAGTCATGATGTCAATGGAAGCATAATAATATGGACAACTGGCTAAAAATTACATTCCTTTGTGAACTCCACTGTCTCACCAGGTCAATTTAATTATTCAGATAAGATTAACAAAGAGAGAAAAGTGTACTGTCATTAGACACCAAACCATGCACCACATCCCTCTGGCAGGAGAGAGGATGACTTTGACTAAAACAGAGCAGAGAGACTTACAGTAGGACTCTGGATGTTCTTCATGACACCAAACAAGTCACTCAAGTTCTTTGTGCCTCAGTTTCCTCACCTGTAGTCTCCATCACGATAGTTCACAAAATCACAGACTCATTCTGAGACCCTTTTAGATCCTTAGATGAGAGTTGTTAGAAACTATCATTGATTCAGCAAGTATGGTTGGAAGTAACAATTTTGTATTTCAGCTGAGTCAGTAAGGCTGCACCTCATATAAAGTTCTCAGCATAGTAGTTCTTAAGTTTTTAGGGAACCTGAGTTAGAGTCTTGTTGAGGTAGCTTGGAAAAAAGATAGCAACGTGCACAGCACATTAAGTGTTGCCACATATTGGAAACTAGTATATTTAGGTGAACATGAAGCTGACCACAGACAGATACCCCAAACCCTGACAGAACCAAATGGTGAGAAATACAAGCATTTGCTAGTTGCCCGTAGGCCCAACACTATGAAACGCAGGGCTCAGTTTCTACAGCATCCATTCATCTAACTCTCAGTACTGATTCACTCAAAGCTGCCTAAAAAGTCTAAAACACTATCTTTACAGCTATACAATTTCTTTATTAATTTCTCAGACCTGGGCTTGTGTGAAATCCAAGGGCAGCCACTGAAAACTCAGCATGTAACTTGTAGACATGTGGAGTATGTTTGACTGTCTTCCTGCTAGGTGTGCATAACTCCTGTTATCCAGTCTTCTCTAGAGAAAGAGAACAAGAGGAAAGTTCATTGTTTCCTCAACAATTTGCAAGAATATCTGAATTAAAAATTGAAGTTTTGTCATTTGCATGGCAAAGAGAGCAGGGAAAGAGAGGAAGTATTGTTAGGTACTGGTAATGTAAAAACATAAGTATGCTGTTATTTATGTAATTAGTTATTGCTTTCACTATGGGTGCAGTCTTAATGGTTATAGTATTTATGTATAATTACCTTAATATTCACTGAAATTTCCAAGTAGCTCCCTAATTAACTGTCTCAAATATATAATTACATTGCATCTTTACGCAAGACTTGCCTAATTAATGTAGTTACACCACTTCTTTGTGAATGTGCATTATTAAATGCTCTTCGCATCATTCTTCTGACTTCTTGTAATTCACTCTTTACAAAAATTAAGACCCTGAATTAGAAACCTTCATGAGCAACCAGCTCCAAAAGCAAGCGCCAGATGATCTTTTCTTAACAAAAAACAAATCTTACTAAGCCTCATTACCACTCCCTTTAACAAAAGCTTTCCATCTGGATCTGAAAGAAATCCCAGGTACCATTGTTTTTTAAGAGGGCATAGAAAACATGTTATACATACATTTAAAGAGAAGACTTTGCTGCCATCAAGGGTCCAAACTCCTGGACTTCCTAACTCATCCAACAAGCCCATCTGGTAAAGGAATCAGGTGACAGCATGATAGCACCCCAATCACTTGACAGTGTCAGGTGGCATTTTCACAATACAAAAAAGTAACAAGAGGTTTTGGGAGACTGTCATGATTCTCCAAAACCATGTGTGATACAGTTTTAAATCAAGAGCTTTGAAATCCTTTCTGCCAAGTGTTCCACCTCTGTGCTTGGCACACTTCCTGCCACTCCAAAGTGCCTTGCATGTCACAAGTTACCAGTGTATCACACCTTGGGGGCTCTTGCTCTAGCACGCTCCATGGGCAAAGGACTGAGCGCCACCATCGATCAACAACACATGTGAAGGGAAAGTTTCTGCTCTAAATAATTTAATTGCATTTATAGATTGAATTCCTCTGATCCTCAGCATCCTGGGCACCTCAGGTAGTGACCTCAGAAGAAAAGGAGTAAGAAGAAATTCTGGGACCTTGTCTTGTGTAAAGTTTTTCTCAGGGGTCATTTATGCCCAACTTCAGTTGAGGACTTACAAAGCTACTGAAGTGGCAGAGAGGTTAGGCCAGTGGAAGTTTCTCTAAACAGTAGATGCACTGAAAAGTAGCAGAGCTAAGGAAAGAAAACTAGCAGAGCTCTTATGTGACAGATCTAAATCTGAATTCACCAAAAGGCAAGAACAAGATTTATCAGTCTGGAGCCAGGCCAGATGCCAATGAGGAATTTGATTCTGCTAGTTTCATAGGTCAAATTTCCCATACATGGACTAATGCAGCAAATCCAGTTGGCCATATGGGCATGACAAGCCTAATAGTGCATTCCAGAAGCAGTGGACTTAGTATGCACATGTGGTCAGCTTGTTCAAAGGCAGCATATTTTTCACACCATGGGTCTTTTGAAGAAAAACAGTAGAGTATGCACCACAGACATTTTCCAAGGATGTATGTACTGGTTAACGGGTTACCCTAACAGCTGGGATTTGGTGAAAATCTTCCCAAGTGTACTTGTAGACTCTACAGTTAGTGACCTCCACCCAAGTGGAGGAAGAAACACGCTTCAAGAACATTTACTTAGAAAATGTTCACTTGCAGAACTGAGGTGAAGGCTGACAGAACTATGACAAAAATAGTTGCTGTCCATTCCAAATAACCTGGTCTTTAGTCATCCCTTTCCAATGTGAAATTTGACTTGACACATATTTAAGGCAACTAAATCTCAGAGGTAAATTGACAAAACCTATGGAGCTTAGAACCCAGGTTTATCTGTATTTACTGTTGTAGAGTTTTCAGCAACAAGCTGTCAAAGATAGGCAATACAGGTATGTAAAACTAAGGAAATCATCCCACTTCAGCTCCCACAGCAATCACTACATACTAGTGCAAGGATATACTACATACAAACTGTGCCATATGGGAAAATAACCTGACCCTGATAACTCTGCTTGGATATAGATACAATTACCTTGGTAAGCAAAGAGTAGGCATGGCTGAGCTTTACTCTGCAGGCTGACATTTTCAGGTGTAGACATACACATTTAGGCACCTAAATAGACAGCCTGACTTTCAGAAGTACCAATCATTAGGAAGTTAGAATAAGAGCTACTGTGTGCACCTTCAAATATCCTGCCCCACATCCTGCCATTTAATAAGTATATCATGTCTTTCCAAGAAGTCCATAGCCCTAAACTACCTATATCAATCAAATCTGTGCCTAAACAGGTTCAAGCACTGAACAAATATCAATTCCATCATTGCTAGCAAATCATTGCTATTTTAAAAGGGCCTCTTGCTTTTTGAAAGAGCGGATGCCAACTCATACACTGAATGGATACAATAATTAATCACTTTGTATTGCAGTATTTTAGGTAGATGTTTAATGTATCAGTTGAATATGTTTCAGCCAACCTGTGATGTGTGACATGTGCATGGAAAATGTGCTATCATTCCAATGTGGGGTTTTTCCACTTGCCTTTTTTTTTCAATTCTGTAGTACGCAAAGAGTTACTGAAATAGCCAGGCATACAACATCTGGGAGACAAAAAACACACACAGGAAAATGCAGCAGAAGGGGGAGATTCATGAAAACAGGAAACATTAATGGGGAGAGTGAAAATATGTCAAAACAAAGAAGGTAATAGACTGTCAGAACGAATGAGTTCACAAATCGGCAGAAGTTCCTCAAGAGCCTTCAGAGACCAGCAAGGTGACGTATGGCCACTCCTGGCACAAAAGGACAGCAACCTTTTTAACCTGCATTTTGCACACAGACGAAGGATGGTGGTCTGCCCACAGACATGATAGTTACACAGGCCCTTTTTATAAGACTGTGCCTTGCTCTGATAGGAAACACCAGCATTTAAAGAATACTGCTAATAGCAAATTCAGATGCTTATGGCCACAAATGCCCAGCACAGGTATTTAGACCTAGTTAAACCATCATTCACAAACATGCACACTGCTGAGGCCTTTTTGTTTCAACTGTGCCCATAGCCTTTTCCCCAACGTTGGTACAAACAGCCTTTTATTTGCCTAAAGCTTTGCCAGTGCTTCTGTACTTCCAGGTAGACAAGAGTGTTTATTTGCATCCTTCACCTTCCCTCGTGTTTCCATTTAGGACAGTTTAGTCACTCACTCTGATGCTATCAATAATATTCTGTGCATTGGGATAGTTTCACAACAGAGTAAAAAGTGGTAAACACCCAAAGTAAGCAGCTCTCACTCAGACTGAGCACTGTTCACCCAAGCTCAGGCAATGTTTCAGTGACAAATACAAGCGTAGAAATCAGGACATGGTGCAACTTGAGGAGCTGTGAAAGCAAACGCCATTCTGCAAGAGATTACACGGACTTTAAAGCCTGTCAAAGCAAAACTCCCCCCGCATTCTGAGAGGACCCTCAGATAGAGTGAGCCTTTGTAAGACATCATCAGCTCTTGAATCTCTATAACTTTAGACAGAAAAGCAGCCAGGTATCGTCTGTACAAAGACAAGTTCCTTATGTGGATTTTCTCAGTCTTCTTATCTCAAAACCATCTAGGAGGATTTCAACTGAGGAGATGAGGTATCGCAATGCTTTGTAACAAACCAAATCCCAGCCTGTGAGAAATGAAGGATGTGAGGGCAATTTAAAAAACAAAAAGGCCAGCAAAAAAAACCTACAAAAAACCAGTTCAGTGTAGCCTCACCCATTGGTTTTCTTTATCACTTGCAACAGATACGTGGGCTCTCCCCATTTCACGGTGAATATTTCCCTCACACACAAAGGCCATTTAGATGTGTAACTCCTGATGACTTTCAAAAGAGAGTAAGCACTTAAATACATTTGTACCTTCAAAAATCTCCCCCTAGTGACACAGTAGTAAAATTAAGCCTCCAAAACTTGCAATGAAATGCATTCACTGGTGCCCTGTGAAGCGCCCCAAATAAAAACCACACTTGCTCATGGGAATGAAAGCAGTGCACAGAGCAGGGTGTTGCTTTTGCTTTTCCAGCATATCTAGCCCTCTTCTGTCTTCACTGACAGGAAGGAGAAATGATTCTGGTACATAATTTGCCCTGCCCAGGGCAAGGGGAGCCATCAGATGGACCTTACTTCTCCCCAGGGCCATGATGCTCCTTCCCCTCTCACACAGGGAGAGGAGTGGGGAAACCTTGGGACCAAAGCTACGGGAGGCCATGGGCACTGTGAAGGGGCTACTGGGAGGACAAGGAGGACAAGATGGACACTGGTGGTTGTGAAACAGCAGTTCTAGTCAAAAAATTTCATCAGCTTCAGTCCCAAAGGTTGTCATATGAAGGGCACACCATCTTCATGAATCTGTATTATTACATAGTCTCTAAAAAAGACTATGGGAGGTATCTCAGGTTTTTTTGGAATTGCTGCCCTCAAGGGGCAATGCAAATAGTTGTTAGCTGCCAGACTTGTCAAGAGGTGGATCTCCAGCTAGCCTCCTTGGAAACTGTGAGCTTGAGCTCTCCCTCCAGCCCTGCAATTGCACTGCCATTCCCATGGGTGTTTTGTTTTACTTCAGAAAAATGTTAAGGTCTTTTACAAATTCCAATTTTGGCTTCAAAGGTACCCAAAAAGCCTGCATTGTGCACTCAAGACCTAAACATGATTGCAGAGTAAAGCAGCATTCCTGGGCATCTGTCAGGCTGCAACAGATGTTGGGCCAAAGGATAAATGAACACAGACCCTAAAAGTTCATTGTAATCCAGGACCGCATCGTATTACATAAAGACCTGACCCTCTCTTACTATAGACCCCCACAATAATCAGGCAAACAAGGAGTACCCCACCTCCCCCAGATTAAGGACCTATAGCAGCTGCCAAGGCTCTCCCATAAACACACAGACAGCAGCACGCACTTCAGACCCAGCGATCAGAAGGTACGTGTGACCCCGCTCCAGCCCCTGCGAGTGAGCAGTACCGTGGCACAGTAACGTGCTCAGCGGGACGCCCAGAAAGTGAATCCCTAGCCACACATCTCATTTTTATAAAGTTAATGTTAACCATTACCTGAAAGGCAACTCTTCCACAAAGTGTTGATCATTCGCGACAACAATGAAATTAGGAAACATAGAGAGGTTTTGAAGAAAAAAAAAAAAAAGCCTCTTAATTACATACAGTGCTGCATGACTTCACAGAGCAAAGCTTTTCTTTAAGATCTTAAGACCACCCACAAGCATAACACATGGCCTGGAACCTGAAGAGAATATCTGAACAGGGGTCTCAGCATAAGGATGGGAGGAGGGCAGTTTTGCTTGGGCATATGCAAATGTTTGCTCTACTGGATCAAATAAAAATTAACTATTTGTTGTGTCTGGTTATCATTTGTCAGAACTGAGGACTGCTTGGTAAAGCAGGGAGAAATAAACCTTTAAAACCTGTGATACAGGAGGATTATTTGTCTGTGTAAGGCTTTAGTCACGGGGTTTGGTGTTTTATGTATGGATGTTGTGTGGGAACAGGACAACAACGGCTTTGTTCAACTCGATCATCTCATCAAACAAGGCTAAAAGAATAAAAGTTGGGCTGCAAGACTAAATGGATATGATCTGAATGCATATTTGTGTTACATCTAATACAACTAGCATCATAGATGAACAAGATCAAATAAATGGTAAAACCTGACAAAGAGAAGAATAGATGGTGTGTGGAGCCATCTGTTTTGGAGGACACCCAAATCTGTCTGAATCAGGAAGGCCAAACTACCAGCTATTCTAAGATCCTCCATTCCAAGAGTGGCCTAATACGCAACTACACAATCAGCTTCTCTCACCATCACTTTGGCTGCAACTTTTTTGTGCAATTAAGTAATTTATTCCTTTCTTCATCCTCCTGATTCTAATGAATCCAAGCCACAAACAAGCCCCAGTTGCTCCTATTCAAGGAGTCTGATTGCATCTGGCAGTAATTGCTGAAAATCCTGAAGAGGAAACAGGGAAGGAAAGCATATTGTTTGTGGGGGTAATAGGTGAAGACCTGCCTCTCTTGACCTATAATACATTAGTGTCAGTGAACATTTGGCAGCCTTCAGATGATTAGCAATGAAGATGAATCAAGCAAAAAAAGAGGTAGAAATCTGCCTCATCTGAATCGCCAGAACTGCATAAATTTGCATGTTGATTAGCTGTTCTTTTGTCTGTGTTCCTAATTATTATGACACATTATGTCTTCATCATGCAAGATTCTGATCTGTCTTGTTCAAAATGCATGTAGAAAAAAGTGCTGTTTATTGATTCAACATGTAACTTTAATTTTTATGTTTGCTTTAATTAAATACATATTTGATTGCCTTTGACTGGTGTCTCAGATTTTTTTAACTCTTATTTACTTCATCCTGTTGACAAACAAACAGGTAACCTTTCTTTATTCTCAGATCACTTGCTGATTAAAAACCTCCCCACCCCCATCTTCGTCTTCACTCACAACAACCTTTGCTTCTTGTTAGAGAAAAGAATACCAAAAAAACTCCTTAGGTGGTGAAGTGTGATATCTACAGCACTGAGCAGGATTGCAAGGACCTTAAAAGAGTTAATGATAGCAAAGAAGTGCACCTGCTACAGGGTCAAGGTAATTTTATTATACCATAGATTCATCAGCAACAAGACCTGTAAAGGACCTCGATGTCCAGACCTTCTGATGCACAGGATTAGTTACAATGGGCCAGATCCTGCACACATATTTTTTCATTTTCATTGACTTTCATGGTAGCAAGACTAAACTGCAAAGTTCCTGACCCCAGATGAAGTCCACACCATCCCATTGACTCTCCTAACTGATTCCAACAATCAGGACACTGTTCCTGGGAACTGGGAAACTTGGAACTGACATTTACTCCTTCAAGATTTGTTCGAGTGGCTGTAAGTAACCAAATCAAATCAAAGCCAAATCAAAAGATAATATGTAATCTTTAGTTGCTTTGACTCAAAATAAGTTTCCAGAAGTTTTTCTTTGTTAAAAAGAAGTACTAGCAAAAAAAAATAAATTGGCAAATTATGACACTATTTCAGCAAAACATTTTATTCACTCAAAAAAGCCATAGTTTAATTTATATTTTATCTCTTTAATTTTAATTTTTTAAATAAACTGGAAGCAATTTTGAAAATTAAACAGTATTTTTAGTTGTGAAATCAAAGTGTTTCATTAGAACACGTTAGAATTTTTAGAAATGCTGAAATGAAACAGTCTTTTTTGGCATTTTTTTTGCCTTTTTCATCAAATTGAAGCAATTCACTAAAAGCAGCAAAACTTCATGACTCTCTTTGTTCAATAGAAAACTGCATGTTTCAATCAAGATCTCAGTTTCAGATTAAACATTTGACCATCTCCTCTGCTGGTTAATGCTAGTTTACCTTCATTACACGTATGCTTATTGTGAACTCTGACCTGTTTGTAATGGGGAAAACATACTTTGCTGGAATTTTTGTTTGTTAAAAAAATAAACATAGTCAGTACTGCAATTTGGAAACAGCTTACAGATCTTCTCAAATAATTCTTCAGATTGTGAGTCCAATACTAGGATCATCAACATGAACTGACTTCCTCTGAAAATAAACATTATATAATTGTGTTTTAATTTTCTACAATTCACCTTTTGGAGATAAATAGTGAACAACCCATTAAATTTTCTCTAATGTCAATAAAAACGTGCCAGTCGCTGTACAGCTATTAATCAAAACTGTGCTGATAAAGATGCCTGAAGGTGAAAAAAGCTGTATATTCGAGCAATTGGTTTAGCTGTTATTTTTTACCATCATACCCTTGCCAAACCAAACAAGATTTGAAACAACAATGCCTGCCGTTTTTCACTGTTAATGGCACAGGATTGGCTGCAAGTGAAATCAGTTGCTTGGTACCCACTAATCATCTTGAAACACAGGTAAATGTAAATCCCTATTTCTAAGAATATAAACATGTAATTAACACATAGCTGCAGAAAAGCTACTCAAACATAAAGACTTAAAGGTTTTGACATTAATCCACAAGGCAAGAAGGAAAACGTTGTTGCATATTGAGGCTATTCATGATTATTTTCTTTCGTTTGGTCCCGACATGATGATACACAGTAACCAGCCCCATGGACCTCCATTACAGTACTGACATCCAGAAGTAACCAAGGAGCCAAAAGAAATCTCACACGTAGACATAAATAATGATAGGGAGCTAAAGTGAGGCAGCTAATAGACTTTCTCTTTCTGTAACTCTCTTCTCAAGGCACTTCAGAACACACTGATCTGCACAGACAGCTCTGGCTTACTCAGCCTCCACAGCAACCAAGCACAGCCGGAACGGCTGAGCGTGCTGCAAGATGGAGCAAAGCACAATGGACAAGTGGGTCCTGCTGCTGAGGGTTATGTGGTGCAAGGCAGCACTCCTCACCTCTGCCCTGCAGCACTGCCCTGAGGATGGGGCACCCACACAGTTGCCCTGGGGCCAGGAACACCCCTGCTCACTGCCATCGCCAGGATCAGCGCATGCATCTACTGCAGGTGTCATAGCGGACACCTGGTTTTCATTCATCGCAGGAGAAATCCTACCAATGAATGGATGCAATGCTGTCCCCTCCCACAGTCCTTTACTACAACTTATTTAACAAGAAGGGACTGTGACTGCCCCATTAGTGGAACTCCACTCAGCTTCATTGCAGGATCCAAAGACCAAATAGTTTTATCTTCTGTAAATACTTCCTCTTCCCTCCTCCCCATCCTGTGAAAAAGCAAAGGTATTCCTTTACATATGGCCAAAGTTATCTTCATTTTAAAATCCTAGAAAGTGCTATCACCCATCTGATCAGAGGAATAAGTGTTTACCAGTGTGTTGACAGGACAGGGCTTCTGGCTGCAAGGGCTCCACCTCAGAGGTCACTCTGTTCCAGTATTCAGTTGTCCTGGATTTAACCTGGCCATGCTGTCTGGCTTCCTCATGCTGCCATCTGCCCAGGGTTGTTCCAGAGTCCAATCCAGAAGGCTGAAGTCTTGAAAGAGGGAAGACGGGGAACACCAGCTGAGGAATTACCAACATGTTGGGAATTGTCACCCAGCCTTGAGGAAATCTACCCTGCAGACTTCAGTTCTTCCTAACCAATATCCAGGAGGGTTCCCAATTACCAAGAAAGTTCCTATGGCTTCTAGCCAAAGGCCAGCTTAACTTAACCTGCTAGAAGTGAATCTTTTAGATCTGTCACAGTCTGGATTCAAGCCAGGATGTGGAACTGGAGCTATTCGAGTGGCATTGATGGATGACAACCTCCTGTCAGTGGAGAGAGGGCAGACATCCATCCTCATCCTCCTTGACTTTAGCACTAACCATGAGATATTACTGTCTCGCCTGATGGGTGGCAGAAGACCACAGTAATAAACTAAAATTATTTTGAGTCACTCCTGCTGGTACACAACTCGTGACTTCTGAAGAAGTGTTATCTCCAGCACTACACTCTTCTCTCCTGTGGAATCCTGATCTGTATTCTTTGTGGTGCCTCCCTGTGTCTACATGAAGCTGCCGGGTGATATGGCATGGACTGAATTGCCAGAAACAGACAGCTCAAATACAGCTACACCCAAATTTCTGTGTATATACAAATACTGCTACCACCAACATGGCAGTGAAAGAAAGGCAACTGGTTAAATCCAAGCAAAATAGAGGTAAGACAGATGGGAGACAGGAAAACATCTTTAAGAGCTTGTCACTTGAGTGCACTATGCCTGGTGTGATGGTGCATTTCCACAATTGTTGTGTTGGTTTCATAATTTAGGAGTGCTCTTGGATTTGCTACTGAAGCTAAGTTTTCCCATAGCGACCTCTGCAAGAAACACTTCTTTTCCGTTGGTTAGAAGGCTCTGTGCCACCCTGGCAGGTGATGACCTTGTCTCTGTTATTCATGGCTGTGTCACTTCTCAGCTGGACTATAGTCATTTGAAATATGCAAACATGCAGCATTCATGCTTAGAAAACTTCATTTAGTGCTGTAATGTATCTCTTCAGTGACAAAGGTATATCAAACCTGGCATTGGGCCTGGCACCAGCTTCCCACGGAATTGCTAATTGAGTTCATGGTCATCGTTCTTATCATCCTCGCCACATCTAACACTGTATAAGGCTGCAGCAAAGGAAATGTCTGACAGATTTGCTCCACCAGCCCTATGAGCTCTCTGCAGAAAGAATCACACACATCTGTCCAGAGCCCTCAGCCTGTGGATCGAATACCTTCAGGGAATGCAAACCTTCACCAAACTTCCCCTCCATCCTATGGCATATTTGACTTGCACAAATAATAACATCAGAAACACAGAAACAAGGTGCTCCATTACACCCACTTCTCCCTTAGAAGGACGGTGGGAGAGGGAATCAATCCACAACTGATAAATGGATACAAGGCTCACTGGATGGTGCAAGGAGCTGGCTATTATGGAGATGACCCACATGAGTTCATTGCCCACTTAGCTCAATACTGACCTCAGCCATCCACAACGTTGGACTTGTCATGCCTAGGAGTTAACCTGGATCTGACTGGAAAGAAACCAAACCTGTCTCACCCAGATACTAAAGCCTATTCACCATTTCTCTTTTTATTTTATATGTTGTCCATGTTGTTCCAAATAAGGAATTTGCATTAATTCTATGCCTTGCCAGCTCCTCAGGATAGATATTATAATTGTTTAAACTGAGAGTTCATACTTTCTTCTCAGCAGAGTAAACGTGGTTTTAAAGGATGTTGGCAGGTCATTTGGCCTTTAAAATCATGTGTTCTTCCCTGAAGTATGAACTTCAATCCAAATATGATTTTTTTAAGTGGATTTTTCAAGTGCTGCAGTATTTTTAAAGCATAATTGTAAATCCCATCTTCAAATACTGAGCTATCTCCAAGTCCTGCAATCAGAAAAAATCACAGCAAACGATGGTAAGATGGTAGGTCACGCTACCAGGAGGCACATGGAAATTATTTACAGTATAAAAACTTGGAAATATAATGAAGATCTGCATAAAGGATGAAAGCACTTTGCTTAGGAGCAGTGTTCACTGAAATTCACACTGATTAAATTATTGTGGCAACAGTCACTTTTTAGAGGCTTCTTCCCCACAGCTAACTTACAAGCCATTCATAATGTGGCTAAATATGTCTGTATCTGGGGAACTGAGCGTTGTATCATGCCTAATTTTTTTGCTGCAAATACTCTTCAACCTCAAGAAAGATTCATGCTTGTTCCATACTCAGATTTCTACCAATATAATGGTCAGTTAGATGTATTTATTTTGCCAGTGTATTCAAAATAGTATAACTCCTAATGTACACCAGAATATTTACACAGTACGGCTCTACTTGTATTATAAGTAAGAAATCACCAACATAAAGCATCTTTCTATCAATTAATTGCACTCACACAATGGAGGTTGTGTTAATTTAACCAGGCTCAAATGATCTAAGACAGATTATGCAAAGCTTGCTTAAAGTGACTGCAGCTACCTGCCTGTGATCTTCCTTGGGGAGAGGGATCACCAAAGTTCATGTTAGCTGGAGCATTTTCAATTATTGCTGTTAGTGTGACTTGCTGAAATTTCAAAATCAAATGAGAGGGGGAAAAAGGACCAAAGGACCTTTCCTCGTAAAGGTGACGAGACTCATGTTGAAACTTTGGAAGACAGGAGTTGGCCAGAAAGTTTGCTGGATATAATCTACCCACTCAACAGAAGAAAGCGCAGGATCTGGGGGAAATGGTGCTTCCTGACTTTCCCATATCCCTGCATAAGGGCTGTACACAGCTTTATCCACCATCAGTCTGTCAGAATTGCAATATCTCCTTCTCCTCTCTTTTCCCAAAGCCTGGAACAGATCAGAGAGTATGCGGCTGTTTCATCCCCTATAATCTTGTTATTTGGTTCCCAAGGAGAGGAGAGACCTCCAAAACTCCCTGGCACAGGCCATGGCCTGCTGCCCCCAGCCCTGAGGCAGCTGGAGGGACCCTCACCTCCTCCAGGGGCCACGGCCCCCATGGAGTGGCAGAGAACAAACCAGGAGATTCACCCACCTCCACCCTCCCTTTCTGAAGCTTTGGGAAGGAAGGGAAAAACACAAACCTGAATCACTTCAAGATCTGATGAGCACCACTGCCACAGGGACGTTGGCCAGGGAGGGCAGTTAAGCATTCTGAGGGACAGAGTTACAGGCAGAAATACACACCAATGAGCGGTTGGCAAACTCCCTGAAAGTGGAGGACTCGAGGGACACTTCAGCTTTTCTCCTCTCATGGGTCCTGGGACCCACAGCCATGTCCAGCAGGGAGACACATGACGGTGGCAGTGACATGGCTCCTGCCATCAGCAGCAGTGAGAGAAACATCGCTTTGGGGTACAGATTATTGTTCCTCATATTCCTTTGTTTGCCATTGTAATCTCCGCAGTCATTCTCCTTGATAAACAAACAAGTGAAAAGATGCAATGAGGTGTAAGAATAGATTTGCACAGGGCAGACAACTGAACATTTAATTTATTTACCTCTCCTAACAGATACCTGGGGTGACATTTATTAATAAACGGCATTATCAGGTGTCTGATATGTAGCTCACAGAAATTAATTACCCAGCCCATGGTAAAACCATAACAAGCCTGCAGTGCTGTAACATTTGTGCTAATTGAAAATGAGATAAGTGCTGTGGGTGCAATTTGCATTCAATGCAGTGTATTAATTATCTTCAGTTCTCTTCATGATAAATATACCTGACTGAACCACTCTGCTAATTTACTGGGTAATAGAGTCATAAGTGGATTCCCTTAGGTGACCAACTACAGGCATCAGGCTCTTTGCAACATCAAGGCCTTCCCCTTTCTCAAGCACTTAAATGGGTTAGCAAACATGGATCACATTTCTTGCAGGCTGGACTGAAAGTACACAGCAGCAAACACTTCTTGTGACCGCACAGCTGCTCAGCAGGAAATCAGGGAAGAACACTCCCTCACCACAAGACTTCTGCACTTTGGGAAGCTGAAGAGGAGCCAGTTTGCCTCTGTCAATAGCACACCATGGTGCTTGATGGCAGCTCCATAAGGAAAGGCTTTTCAAACCCTGCTCTTCACTCCCCCCCACTTCATTTCACAGTCAGGTTATCATGGGATTTAATTACATTTTGTGTGAAATATAAATTAATTGACTCTTGTAATACCCATAGTGATCAGGAAAATTCAGATTTAAAGATACTGTGTAGTTCCAGTAGATTAAGGCACTAATTGTTCCACTCTCACCAACTATGATTTATGTGGGGATCAGGTTACAAAACCAATATGTGCTCGAGTTAAAGCTCTGTGGTACCATACAATTAGGGCTAAAGCTTTTTGTAAATGGGCCCAATAATGCAAAAAAGCTCTTTGCTAATCCTGGTCTTTTAATTCAGAGGTCACACATTGTCTAAGGCAACCGCTTATACTGTATGCAACCACTGTCCTTTATTCACCCTCCGCCTGTGTAGCTTGGGTATCTGAATTTGCCACTAACCTTGGACGTGCTGTTACTAATTTCAGGGTAGGTGATGGCAAGGCAAGAAGATCAGGGACAGCGCTTTGCTGTGCTGCCCCTGGAGCAGCCTGGGCACATCGTGACTGAGAGGTGATATCTGCCTCCCCCAGCTCCCCTTTAGTGCGCAGGCTGTGGTTGGGGTCAGCTTTTGGGCTCTGCTGTCAAGTAAGCAGACATCCAGGGCAGCAGACGGATGGAGGTGACAGTCACTCTCGCAGCTGAAGGGGCCAGGAGGTGCTGCAGGCAAGGAGAAGGGGCAGCAACAGAGGAGGATGCACATGCTCTGCTCCCCTTCAATTCGCCTACCCCACAGCCAGCTGCACTTTGTTATCTTCATGCAGATGGGTGCTTTTCCATTGTTTTGTCCTTGTTCACGGGGTGCTAAAATTCAGCATCGTTTTCCCTACTAAGCATTGCCAGGACAGCTCTTCACCACTCTCCATCAAGTATCTCCATATTGTGAAATTGTGCTTACAGGATAGGAGGTGGCATGGGATGGGCACGCGGTCAGTGTGCCACAGGAACTGAAAGGTGAGAAAGATTAATTCAATGCCTGAAGAATCAGTTTGCTTTTTCAAAAGATCATCTAAGTGCGAAAGAACTGGAGAGAAGGTTTGTGTCTGCCAGAGACATGTTCACACATTCCCTTCTAAGACAGACAAGGCTCTCCAAGCTCTTACTCTGTCTGTTTCTAAACACATGAACAGGAAATACAAGTTAGTTTCACGAAACATTTCGGGTGGCTGCTCAAATACTCTTTTCTCCTTAAGTTTGGTCAATTTAATACAACAGGAGAGCTGGAACATTTTATAACTATTTTTAAGGTTCTGATATGATCTGTGCCAGAGACCTTATCAGTGACACCTACAAAGTTATCAATTATATCTCCTCATCCCTTTCTTGTTCTCTGGTAAGGAATTCTTTGGAAAGATAAAAGCAACTCTATGTATGTGCCTGTGTGTTAGCTTAGCAGTATCATTTCACTCAGATGATAGCTAAAAGTCAGGATATTTTTCTGATTTGGTGGGCAGAGGGAATAAAAACCTGCTGAAGTACTGGTTCTCCCAACCCAAAGCTTTCATAGTTATATTGCTACAAGGACGGCAGGGCCTATCTGATGAAGAGGGATCTTGTAAGGCTGGAGTACTGCAGTGGCTCCCCAAACCAGAGGGAGGGCAGAGTTATCCCACATACACAAGAGCTGTCTGACATCACTGACTCCTGAAAACTGCAGCCACCTTTGCTTTACCATCCAGCCCTTACTATGTCCAAGGCCCAAGCTGGGCTCCTCTCAGCTGTAACTCCCCATATGGACTATAAATTAGTTTTCTGGAGAGGGGAAAAAAGGTCAGTGGGGAAGGGAAGCCACAGCACATCTGCAGTGCCCAAGGACCCCCAGTGCAGATGAGTGAGGCAGCATGCCAAGAGAAAAGTGCTGCAACACCTGCATCTCTCACCACCACACAGTCCACCTGCATCTCTTACCACCATGGAGCCCAGCAACAGCTTCAGCAGTGTCGCAGCCCATCCTGGGGTGAGCAGAACACCAGTTGTGGTGTGCTGCAAGATTGTCTGCATCCTCCTCCCTTGGGCAACCAGGACACAGCAGAGGGCAGGCACACAGCTTGCCCAGAGGTGCCCTGCTCTCCTGCATCCTTGTTTTGCTCTCAGAGTGCCAGGCCTCACTGCCTTTGCACAAGTGCAGTGGATAAAACACTTTCCTGCTTTTTCAGGAAAGCCAGTGCTGCACAGAGTAGGAAGTGAGATGCAATAGAAATTGTGGCAGGGAAAACATGAACAAAAAAGTCTTAACTTTTTGTGTGAAGCACACATTTGCTAAATAGAATCCTAATGGCATTATTGTAGCTAAAAACAGAGACTTGAAAATGCTGTATACATTATTATGTTCATTATCTACCAACTGCAAGAATGCTGTGCTAAAACTAACTCAAAACACCTCAGGTAAGGTAATTGCTACTAATGGATTTGAAGTGTGCAAAATTGAGCGTTATTACACAGACATCACATTCTCAACTTGGTGGAGCCATTGGATATTGTAGTTACCAGCTCACTCATCTCTCGATCGGGGAGAGATTTGAGGAAAAGGGCAAGCTCTCTTTCATTCGGCACTGGAAGGGAAATTCAACAACATGATATTGCAGCCGCCTGTTTGCACCTCTGTGGTTAAGATGGGGTCAGTGCTTGCTTTCTGAACCACTGCTTCAGAAAAACATCTACAAAAATTTGCTCCAGAGTTAAATATCTCAGGAAAAATCTGAAAGTAGGCTTTGCATTTGTAAACTTCTGCAACTTGTAGGTCAAAAGGAAAGAATAGGACAGGGGACTGAAAAATTATGAGGGGACCCAAGAGTCGAATGATATATTCTAAGGCAAATTAAGTCCTGGCTCTTCAAGATATCCTAAGCTACTATAAAGCCCTCCTGCCTAGAGACAGAAGACAGAAAACAATTTTATTAGACTCTCTTCTATGTAGGGATATGCCTGCAGGTCTGTGACTGCAAATCTGAACTTTGCCAAAGCCCAGGTGTCTTTGAAACAAGAGACTTGATTCACCTGCTAGAAAATCCCATATAACAATATAACTAATACATTCGGTTTGACTGATATCTTGGCTTTCAGGGAGGGTAAGATTCATTTTTTAAATGAGTGACTCTGCATAAAAATCCATTATTCCAATTTAACTGTTTGTAGCTACATCAGCAGGCCCCAGATTATCCACAAAAAAGGGGTTATCAGGACTTTTGCTCTCTTTCATGAAAATGAAAATTAAACTCCACCAAAGCCAATGCTTTTCTAATCTTAGAGAAGTTAATATCTTACAAATTATTTTGTTGTAACACAAAAGCTACGAATTGGCATCTGGATAAAGTTATGTAAACCATCATCATTTCAGTGAATATATAGAAAAAATATGTGCCCAGGACCAAGTAAGTTTCAATTCCTTCTGATTATCTTGGGGAAAAGAAATTAAAAAGGCTATGCATGAACAAGATTAAAGCAGTCTCTATCCTACTACAGAAAGCACAAAGAAATTTGAACTCACAGCTGCAACTGAAGGCAATGGGAGCTATGCTTTGAACAGATAACAAACTAAGTCCTCTGAAAAATCAGACCACGCATCTCAGATCAGGAACTTAAAATTAGCGAATACTTTTGTACTTAATCTCTTTCTGCCTGAGTTCTTCATCATGAAATGGGGATAATACTACCACCCAACGCCTCACTGCAGTGCAGTGGAAATAAGTTCATTAATGTTTATGAAACATCCAGTTACCATAGTGATGAGTTCTATAGAAAAGCCCATGTGGAAATTAATATTTCTGTCTTCAGAGCAGGGTTTGAATAGAATACATTTAGTAAGGCCTGGGGCCACACAATGAGGAGAAAAGTAAACAGTAAATAACTTGTCATTGAAAGATAAAAACAATAATCAAATCAAAATGGCCTGTTAAACAAAATAATTTTTATCAAAAATTTTCATTTCCATAAAATGAAATTTTATTCTAATTTTTTTTACCATTTCCTTGTTAAAAAATACAAAGTTTTTTGCTTTTAACTTTCACTCTAGTTTTCTGCTTTTGTCCTTCTAGCCTGGAGAAAAGAATTTTTTTAAGGAAATTATTTAAAGAATCTGGAAACCACTATCTTCAAGTTTTCAAAAATCAAAAGCTTTACCGGTTTGATTTGACAAAAAATCTGAAAAATTAGAGACTTTTGTGAATTTAAGATTACCAAAATGTATTGCTGAACAATCCTGACCCATTCAATCCAGCAATTCTCCTCATCAAGTAAGTTTGCAAAGGGAGGGATACGGGGTTTATATTTTGAACCATAAAATCAGGTACCTGGTTTGGTTGGTTGCTGATGTATCAGGTGCCAGTTGGGGCTGTCATATTATCATGCCAATTAACACAACTAATCTCTCAATTTGAGTCATTAACCTTCTCGTAACAAGTAAATAATAGGCAAGCACAAACTTATTCTGTGTAACCTGCAAAGACGAAGATGAGAAGACATCCATTTTAAGAAAAGAGATGACTCTGGCAGAAGAATCTTAACAACAAACTGCCCTGAGGGCCAATGGCATGTTCTTATGGCAGGTGCTGGATGACCAGCAAGCACAGGTCAGGGATATGCTTGCCCAGGACTATACTTTCCACTATTTCAGGAGCCACTGTTGAAACTAGAAGCCCATTTTTTTCCCCTTCAAGTTGTTTTGCAGTCAAAGACACGGTATTTCCTTTAGGAGAGAACTTTTGCCAAAAAGCAAAGAAGAAAAATCTGAATACACCTACCTTTCATTACTCAAGTCTTTCTTGCTCTTTTCTGCTTTAGTCATTGCCTTCTCACATATTTTTGCAATTGTATCAAATAGAAGTATCATAGAATCATAGAATGGTTGGGTTGGAAAGGACCTTTGAAGGTCACCTAATCCAACCCCTCTGCAATAAGCAGGGACTTCTTCAGCTAGACCAAGCTACTCAGAGCCCTGTCCAATCTCACCTCGAATGTTTTCAAGGATGGGACATCCACCACCTCTCCAGGCAATCTGTTCCAATGTTTCACTGCTCTCATTGAAAAACTTCTTCCTAATATCTAATCTGAATCTTTTAGTTTAAAACCATTAGTCCTTGACCAATCACTACCTGTCCTTCTAAAAAGTTTATCCCCAGCTCTTTTGCAGCCCCTTTAGGTACTGGAAGGTGCTGTAAGGTCTCCCTGGAGCCTTCTCTTCTCCAGGCTGAACCCCAGTTCTCTCAACCTGTCTGCATAGGAGAGGTGCTCCAGCCCTCTGAACATTTTTGTGACCCTCTTCTGGACCTCTTCCAACAGTCCCGTGTCTTTCCTGTGCTGAAAGACACAGGAAAGTGGGAGAGCCTTCAACAGCAGCTATTTTTCAATTCGTAACAATGCTCTTTTCTGAAAAACGAAGTTTTAAAATGTTGTAGAATGACAGGATTGAGGCAGGGAGAATAAACTGCTGGAATTATTTATTATGTTCATTTATTGAATTTGATACCAAGCTAGGTTCCTTACCTGCTTTTTCTTTCTGATGAGTAACACTGTTGTTCTATTAATTACGAGTTATTTTAAAACTATGATTAATACTTTTAAAATATATAATAGAATTAAAAGAATGTATTTCTCATGCTCTTATACAGAAAGCAAAGGAACCTGTTCACTCACTCTGAACTTCCACAAAACTGAAACTCCAAGGCATGTGGCTACAGCTGCTATGAAACCCTGGTTGTCCTTACTTAGCTGTGCTGGGAGGTGCCTCTGCCCCCTTCATTAGCACAGGGTGACTCTCCTACCACACACAAACTGCTGCAGAGCTCAGCCTGGGAGCCAGCACTCCAAGCAAAAGACAATGTTTCTAGTTAAGCACAGCGTCAAATGGGCTTGTGCAATGCACAGTCAGAAAATCCCCTTAAAACCAAGACATTAACAGGATTTTAAAAACCATAAATAAATATTTTAAACCCAATAAATTTTAACAACAGTTCAAGCAGATCTAGTTAAAGCTGCTCAACTAAACAAAGGTAAGATGCGTATAATCTTTTACATATCAAAGCAAAGTCTGAAACTAATTGGACTTTGCAGGGAACTCCACACACAAGAAAACTATTTCACTGTTCTTTCTTATACGTATGCAATTTTTAGGCAGGCAAAAAAGAGCAGATGCTCAAGTCAGTGAATACTGATTTTATTTCAGAATGCCTATGTTTCTATATGGCACCTAAAGCTTCTACATGGCATCTAAAGCTAAGGAAGCATCAGCATTGTTTGTGCTGCATGTTTGCCAGGACACGCTGGGAGAGAAAGAGCAGCTGTGCCTGGACCATTAAGTATCCTATTATAGAGGTGGCCCTGCCTCTCAGGCAAGGACCAAACAAGCCCATGGCTATGAACTTGTTCCTTTGCCACAAACTTCAGGGAACTTCACCAGGATTACAGAATCTTTAAAGGTTTCCTTTAGGAAAAGCTCTTCTAAACTGAGGAAGCCTAATTATGAGACCCGAGTCTGCTGCACAGAGCTCTGGCACCCAGAAATTATATGAGGGCCAATTGCCAGGACTAAACATTTAACACATCAATAGGTGTTATATGTTATGCATCAATGAGGTGTACATCACCAAAACATAAAGACCCAGCAAGCCGACAGCACAGCCATCAACCAGAACAACACAGCCATAAAATCCTAATTAGCCTCATACACGTGTTATGGACATTTTTATTTATTGACACGGTCAAATTAACAGGCAGCAGCATTTATTTTTAATGATAGCTTTGAAATCAGCCCAGGAAAAAAGTTAGCACTTATGCTCAGATACTGCATGCCATTTCCATTTAGCCACATGAATGTATATTTTAAAATAATAATTCAATATTATCATTCTAATTAAGTTACCTTAAGCAGGTAAGAGAAATCCAGTTCTCAATCAATGCATATCTTGTCTGCCCTATTCCCAAGCTGAACAGGCAAACAACCCAGCAGGACAAACTCAGCAAGCTTCATGGTTTTAAGTGTGTACAGCTACAGGCCTGATCCCTGCCTGCTAGAAGGAGCAAATTCTGACAAGTGGAAGTGAGAGTGTCAGGAATACAGAGTCTTTCACTGAACACCACCAGCCAAGGCAGTATCTAAAATGTTGGTGAACAAGATTGGATGCCCTCAGAGGAATACTTATTTATATACTTCCAATAAGCAGGTGCTTTACTGAATATAGCTGTGGCTATAAAGATTTGTGTCGGTCATCAGAGAGTGGCAGATTGCTGTGAAGCAGACAAGATGCAGTGGCCATTTCATATTGGTGCTGGCTTGGCCACGCAACAGTTTACAAAGCAGGAGGGAATATCTTGGCATATTTATTATTACAGTGGGGAATTTAGATAGTAACCCTAATGGCTCCTTGAGACAGGTAAAGAGAAAGGAACTGGGCAGCAGTACAGTTATCAACTGGGTTAGAGAAAGCACACAGAGTAAAGGATAATGAAGAGCATTTTACCAGGTATTTTAAGCAGGTTTATATTTTGCTGAAGACAGTAGGAGTTTTTTGAAACTAAGTACTTGTGGAAATTAAATCATTGCTTCATGCATTTAAACTGTACTCGGTAGAGGTGTCTTCACAAACCAGATTTTTCATTTTAAAACTTCTGATTTACCCACTTTAAACAAGGATATTTCAGAAACGCAAAGAAAGACTGTGTGCAATGGCTGAACCAAGCAAATTGCATATTTTGCATTAATTACTATAATGTGCTCTGCTTGTTGGTAATTTCTGTTGTATACAAAGGATGACAGTTGCAAAAAGTACCAACATCCCACATTCAAAAGAGATTCAGGAGTCTAATTGCATAGTCCAAAATGCTGAGACATTTACAAAGTAGAACTTGAAATCATCGTTCACTTCATTGTACTACAAAGCTTTGCCCTAAATCCTGCTCTGTGGCTTAGGTGTGGGCTGAAAATTGGAGAAAAAGGAAAGTACTTTTAGAGGTTCGTTGGTTCTTTGGACTTGGCATTCAAACATATGCATGCAGATAAACTCATCTGAATCTATTAATAAAAAAGATTTTGTTTTTTTGAGGGAAGAGCAGGTCTGTAAGCTTAGCTGAGAAAAAGTTTCCACAGTGTTTTTAGTAAAAAAAAAAAAAAGAACAGGTAATGAACAACACACAGTGAAGATGGGAAAAGGATCAAATTTCTGCTCATGAGAGAGAAGGCTGAGGGCAGGGTAGGCATGTCGGGCTACAAGAGCAGGCACAGGACAGGACATGGACAGGCAGGGCAGCTGTCCTGGCCACTGTCTCTGTGGGGGCTCTGAGAGGGGCTAAATTACTGTCCCCAGGGAGCCTCTCCATCCTGGCCAAGTCAGGATACATTTTTATAGCCTTTCTTCAAGTGATAGCAATACTGGGGGGAGGGTCAAAAATGTGAGGGGGGAGAGGAAGCAGTTTCCAGTATTTGTCATTATTATAGGTTATATATACAGGAAGAAAGTTAATTAAGCTTTAAAAAATCCATCACACATCAATGGGTGCATTTTAATGAGTACAAAAAGTTGAGGTGTTTACTGCCAATTAAAGTGGTTTTTAAATAAGCATTAATTAACACAGAAATTCAGAAGAAAGTTATACCTTGTCAAAGAAAGGCCAGTGCAGTCTATGCCCACTTCTGCTCCCATTCATACTCAGATAGTAATTACCACCAACCCTATATTTTCCATAATAATGAGGACAGGCTGTCATGGCTGTCAAACAAAACATAACAGGAAAAAAAAAAAGGTGCTGCACAAAAATACTCTTAAACTGAAGTAAACTTTTTTTTAGAGTCAAAGCCACAAGAGATAGCAGTGAGGAGTAAGGCAGCAAGTGGGGCAGTCAGACAACCATGCCTACACTTGGCTCCTTCCCAGGGAGTAGAGACTTTTCCACATGGGATGAAGCCTCCTCATACGGTCCAGTTGAAGAAAGACTGAAGAAAGGTTAAGGAACAAGCAGTTGTTTCATCCCTAGCACTGCACCTCATGTAGGAGCTGGTTCCACTGTGAAAGCCAGAGGAGTTGTTTTTTCCCCACAAACAAGCACTGACAGACTCACTCCTTGTTTCCCAAAGTCAGGTCAAAGCAACCACTGCAGAAAAGTTCAGTTTGAACGTGTACTTCCAGTTGGTGCAACTGGTGGCATGGAAAACAGTACAACTGTCACTTTTGTCACTTCTTGATTGTTTAAGAATTTCTTCATAACTGTTAGGAGTGTCAGCTCTACTTCAGCTAGTGTTGGCCCCTGAGCAGTGAGCAAAGGAAGTGAATACTCCCACTGTTAGTCAGGTATGTGTTTAAATATCATAGGAAAACCTTCCCTCTCCTGAAATGCCTCTTAAGCACCAAATAAGGTTTTCAGACTGCCTTACTGAAAATGGTTGCTTTCCTCAGTTCTCCAACTGTGAAGGGACAAGAGCTGTACTGTCTTTTCAGCTGATAGCAAAGGCAGGTCCCATTCGCAGTACCCTAACAAGTTTTGGACAAATCTTTGGTGTAGTGCTTTTAAAATTAATTAAAAAAAAAAAAAGGTAAAACAAAGAAATATAGACAAGTATATGATATGCACAGATACTGTGTCCCTGACCCTTGGCACTTTGCTGGTGTGAGTTGTGTCACTCAGACAGTGTGCAGCCTCTCTATAGTGCCTTTTTCCTATTCCACATCCTCAGGCGATATCTGCAGTGAAATAAAGAAGGAGAACATTAGAGGCCATGAAAGTGTTGTTAAACTTAGCTGGACAGGGCCTTCAGATCTCACACTAATCTTTCTAACATATCTGATGGGGCTACAGAGGAATATTTTATTGCTAGAAATAGTTGAGCGATTACTTCAGAGAAAGGACGGACGTAACACAAAAGAGTTTCCAAGTACCGACAGGAAGGAGTGTTGCTCATGCAAAATTCCACATTAGGCTCTACAAAAATAATGAAAAAAACCACCGGTCCTTGTGATGTCTGAACTCCCCGACACTGATATATGGACAGGGGAACAGAGGAGGAAAAAGACAGAGAGAGCAAAGCAAATACTCTAGGATGCTTATGAGCAGAATACAGGAGCCAAGTGTCACAAGGTGACCCTTTGTGTTTGCACTGAAATTTGACCACTCCACACGAAATTCCTTTAACGGCTTTTACCTGGTTTGAGTATTGTTTATAATGGCTATTTCTCACAGCATTGTGACATTTAATTCTGTTTAATCAAAACTTCATAGAAGGAGTTACAATTCTAATTACTACAAAAACCATTGTAACACACTTACGTTTTCCTTAGATGGATTTGACCCAGCTCTGATTAAGGGCCATAATAAATAAGCTTTGTGCATACAGAGGCACATCAGGAATACAGCTTGCTTCACAACAAATGACCTGCACACATCCAAGGAAAACGCTCTCTCCACGGTGACTGCAAAAGAGCCCTGTCACATCCCATGCTAGAAAACCTCTCAGACTTCCTGGCAGCAGAGGTGCCCAGTGCTCAGGGTAGATCTGCTGTACGTCATCCTCTGGGACTCCCACCGCAGCGACACCTGGACACCAGCACATGGGGTTTTCATCATTCAGGAACAAGAAAAACAAGGGAGAAGGTTGTTGTAGATATAAATCATCTACATCTTTCTTACCAGGATGAGCATGGCACTGGGCTGGGAAGCACCTGGTACATAAAGAGAGACTGAAGAGCTCAATCCCAGCATGATCAATAGTACCAAACATTGTGGCTTCAGCCCCATTTCTTCAGGCTCTCTGATGTGAGGCTATTTGAACTGTCAGGTCTCTAAGGATATTCCTCCCTTCAGGCTTGCAGATGCGTTGTACAAGACCATAATGTAAAGACAAAATATTGGTCTCTCTCTGAACACAGAACAGGATTTGTTCTCTTATCCATCAGACTCTTGTTTTGGTGTCCTTCATCAGTTGGTCCAATTCATATTTGGTTGGAATGGGGACAACACTGGCCCCACTACTAGTAGGAATCATTTGTGCTTTGGGTTTTATACCATGAAAAAAGTTAGCCTCTATCCAAAAATCCTGTTTAAAAAAACAATGGTAACAACAGTCATAATACCGACAGCAGGGTTCAAAGGTGGAAACCTGAAGAAACCTGAGCTTCTTTCAGCCATCTTCTGGAAGCTCTATGGACCCAGCTCTGAAGGTGGACTCCAAATTCAACCAAATATGTCAGATCACTGCAGTTAGTCTTTTATAATGATGAAATATGAAAGACAGAAGGAAATTTTTTGTTTAAAAAGGCCTATGGCTGAAGGTTGGCTTATGCCCTAAGCTGAAAGTGTTTCTGTTTCTTCCACAGCTCTTAACTATTTTCAAGGTGCTGGGATTTTTTAAAATATCTCTCATTCCTCTAGAAATACTTTAATAGCCAAATAAACTTGTACAGCTCTTGAGCCTCGATATATAAGTTATAGGGATATACTAAAAAGAAGGGAACATGCTTTTTTTAAACGTGTATGGAATGAAAGCCAACATTTCTGCAGCAAACCACCCTTTTGGTGGCTAGGAGACAAGTGAGAACCAAGTCCCCTTGGAAAAAGACCGAAAAATAAATGAGAGTCAAAACTACTGTCACGTAAAAGATAAAAACAACATTCAATCAATTAGCTGGTTATAAACAGAAACTCCCCAGGAAACATACATATGGAGAGAGGAGGAGGAGGAGGAGGAGGTGGTATTCCCTTGGAAGTAATGTAGGAGCTGTCCAGGCTCCTAATGCTTCGAGTGAAGCTGCCTGGTCTGGCCAACAGGCAAAGTTATGCCATACTCATAAGACTATGTTTATGCTGGTTTTTTTAGTTAAATCAATGCAAAAAAGGTATCTGTATTCTCTGAAATCAATGGAAACCTTACTTCTTCTGTATGCTGATCTCTGCAGCCTCATCAAAAATAGATGGCCAGGTTAAATGTCCTTCCATAGGATACAAGTGTCATCACACAAGTGTAAATCCCATTATAACTAATGTCTTGCACCAACACCAGTACCTAAAAAATGAAAATGTCAGACAATATTGGCTTCCCCTGCACTTACTAGGAAACTGATAAAAAGTCTCAAAAACTGGCAGCACCATCAGATTCAGCTCTATCTGTAGTTATAGCCATAGGACAGACAGCTTGCCTGTTGCCGACCACTTCAAGCATCCACAGCTTTATTTGTGATCCTGAAAGAAGTGTACATCTCCTTCACAGCCACATAAACATACAGTGACTGATCTCTCTAGAAACCAACTTGACAGTTTAAATCTTTTGCCCAGCTGAAGAATAGGTTCCCCTTTCAGTGAGACCTTCTCTTTTGGTCACCTCTCAATAACATAACCTTTGATTAGAAAATTACTCACACACCAGAAACATTTTGAAAAGACCACAGAGGTGCCACACTGTAAAGAGGGTCTGAAGAAAATCTCAAAAGGCATCTCTCTTTTTTCCCATTGACTGTGTGGCAGAAGCCCTGACTTACACCACTCTGCTTATTTAAGTGACAAAGGTCAACTCAAAATTTCCAAAACGGAAACGAATCTTTAATTTTAGATACTACATTTCCAGAGATGAGGCCAACAATGTGACAAGATAGTATGCTAGTATGAAGGTGGATATTATTGTGAAATGGGAGGGAGGTCAAAAAGTCACCCTCTGAGCTACGGACAGGAGGCAACCAGTAGCACAGGTTCCATACCCCCGTGCCAGAAAAGCCAAACCAAAACACACATCCTCACGTGCCTTCACACACATGCTGTAAACCAAGGTGTGGGACTCCTATAGGGCCTGTGCCAGTGCTGGTGTCACCTCCCAGACAGGACCTAAGGTCCGCCAAGAGAGCTGCTACCTCTATTGTAAAACCAGCCTGCCAGATTTTTTATTTGAAAGCCAAAAATTACACACCTTTTAGAGAAAAAAAGAAAATCTAATTGACCATAATAAAAAAATAGAGTAATCTATTTCCAAGAGGGTTAGAATAAAAAGACACCCTGAAACCTTCACGTGAAACAGCTCTAAGCATTTAAAGGTTTCTCATGTGTTGTATTGTAAAACAGCAGCTCATTCTTTTCAGAGCAGCAGAGGTAAGAGCACACAAATGATTAAACAAGCAGGTTTAACTATCTTGCACTGACGAGGAATTTGTCAACATGGGCTTGGTATTTATGCAGCTCTGCAGCAAATACTGTACGGCTGCAGGAGTCAAACAGCTGTCTGTCAATAAAGCTATTCTCCTCGCTGGAACATAATAGCACAGACTCAACATGACCCTCAGAGGCATCTTTAAACTGCCTGGCTGTCTCCTCCTTCCCCATCCCTCCAGAGTCCTTCACCAGCAAGCTCTGAATTAAAAGGGGGGCGTGGGGGGGGGAAGCAACAACCACATATTAGAGTCTTTTCTGTCCATCTTAATATTAAAAGTGACTTAACCCTGGGCAAGTCAGCCTACAAGCCTGAGCTAAAACAAAGTTAGGGAAAGACAGCTTTGATTCACAGCACGTGATGGGCTACTGACAATCCCTTTTAATAGAGCTTGCAACATTAATGTAGCCAGAGCCACATGTGACACCCATTAGGGCCACGGAGAGCTCCCACGCATATATTTCAAGGAAGCAGTAGATTCCCCGGTCCCAGAAGCTGTCTTCATTACAAAAGTCTAATGCATTTTTTATTATTCAGCCTTCAGTGGAAATGTCACCTTTCTAAAGCAAGCTGTTATCATGTGTTTCCCATGCCAAACACATGGCCTCTAAGGAGAGGGTTTTATCTCTACATTTTTAGTGATTTGTATTTCTCTTTCAAGGAGCTCCATGCCTTAAGGCACCTGAAACGCTCACAGCACAAGAAGGTGAGGTTGCACAAGATCCTGCTGAAGAGGACAAAATAAAACCCAGGGCCAGGAGTCGGCACGGCTTCCAACAGTAGTCACTCTACCCGATAATTCACCTCCTTTAGGAGATTTAATTATTATCCATTTTCTTGGTTAGGACCATATTCTCAAAGAAGCAGGGCGCCCACCAAGCGCTGCCGCCGCCGCATGACAGGCAGTGGCACAGCCAGCACCACTGCCCCGGCGCCTGCCAACCAGCCAGATGCTGCCACATATTGGCATCTGGGGCCTGGAAAAGCAACTGCAGTCTCCGTTTGGCGGCGAATCCTGACCCCGACGACTGAAGGAGACAAAAGGAAGATAGACGGGAGAGGGGGGCGGAAATCTCTCCTGACAATTTCGCTGGTAAAGATTTAGACAAAAACCTATTGTTTCATCCCTCTCCAAATGAATAAGTTTTGGAGAGGAGAAGAAAAAAAAACCCACCCAGCACATTCTAAATGCTGTCAGAGTCCAGGGTGCAAGGACAAGGGATTATTTATGAAAAGAAATAATGAGGAAACCAGATGCCTGCCTTTCTCAGCCCTCTGCGCTCCAGTCACTCTAACGGGGCATGTGCAACGCTGCTCATCAAAGACTTCTCAGCCTTAAAACGCAGAGCAGGCGCTAACTAACTCTTCCCATCCCTGCCACTTTGCAAAATGCCCTCCCTGTTTTCCAGGGAGGCTCACACAGTCCACCAGCGGCACAGCAAGGGCTGAGGGAGAAGAATTGCAGACCTCAGTCCAGCCAGGGACAGTAACAGGACAGCCATATTAACTGCACCCACCAGAATAGCAAATAAAATAAAACAACACAACACACACCACCACCCCCCAAAAACACACAAACAAAAAACCAAAAAAACAAAGAAAAAACAACCACCACACACAAAAAAAATCAGAACAAAAGACCAAAGAAAGAGAACAGCTTATTTCACTAACACGAAGGCTAAAACTACATGGGAACACTCAACGTAGGAAAGCAAACAAGTTCCCTAGACCCGTTTCCATGAAATTGGCTTCTTTCTGTAATTGAAGGGTAAGCTCCTGACTCCAGCAAAGCCAATGTGAAAACTCACAGTGATGTTAATGGGACTGGAACTTCACACTGCGCAGTTATTTTACCCTAGAAAGGTGATTAACTCAAGACTCTGCAGTATCACAGAGCACCTGATGAGGGACCTGCAAGAAGCCAGAGCAGCTAAGGTCCTTCTCATGGGAACTTACTTCATCCTGCCTGGTTTGCTGGGCCAGGCAGAACACCATGAGAGACCAGGGGCTGATCGCAGAGGAGTTCTCTGAGGCCAAGGCAGGCATGAAGCTGGAAAGGAAGGAGACCAAGGCAGCAGAGTAGCAAATTTTCAAATCTGGAGAAAGGATATATGCCACTTGGCTCATGATCCACACTGCTGAAGTACCTCCTCTCCATGCCTGGTTCGTAAAGCAAGATTATGAGCTGGCAAATGTCAGACCACAGAGCACAAGCAAGACCCCAAGTGGAGCATAGCTGGCCAGCATCATGCTCTAAATCATGGTGCAGCACTGGTCCCTCTCATGGAGGCTCCTTCCTCGTTATCCCACCACTGTGCAAGGTGCCATAAAACTCCCATTACTCACAAGCTGCTGGGATAACCAATTTCCTAACGCTTTTACAATCCCTGTGCTTTCATTTTGTGGGAGTAATCCTCTCTCTGCTTTCATCACTATGTGGGGACAACAGCTGTATCTAATAATCTACTCCTGTGTCCCAGTATTTTGGGGCAACATTTCAGAATCAAAAGCACAGAAAGGGCAAGAAAATCTCTGACCAAGGCTGAAGGATGTAACACAGGACATGGATGAAGACAGCTGGGCAAAGCTAGAAAATATCCTGGAAATAAATAGCTCAGCTATGGAGGGGGATGGGAGAAACTGGCAGAAGTGAGGTTGTACCAAGGCAAAATGTCTCTTGCCTCCAAGGCAAAGCATAAAGAGGTGAGCAAGGCTAAGAGATCACTGACCTCAACAACATCTGTTCTTTCCTTGGCTAGTCCATCTTCATCCAGCTCTACCACTTGCCAACTGGCTGGTCTAGCTTTATAGCCCCCAGAAGGAGTTCTCCCAAACTTGCCAACTTTAGGATCTCAACAAAAAAGTATCAAGGTAACCACCTGCAGCCTTCCCAAGAGGACAGCAATTCCCCACTGCCCAGCCTTGCACACTTCCCCAGCCCTCCCGTGCCTCACAGTACCACTGCAGTCATCTGGCAGCAGCTCTAATCCCTCCTGATGGGTCCCTGGGCCAAGAAGACAGAGACAGAGCTGTCTTTGGAGAAGGAGAGCCTCTGCTCTGCCAAGAGACAGTGAGGTCCTGTTGGGGCAGCACATCAAGCTGTCACCCGCTGCCAGGAGTCTGGAGTGTCCTCTCTGCTGCACCCTGATTAGCCTCCTCTGCCCAGCAGCAGGGGTGCAGGAGATTTCACCGCACGGCCCTAGCAGACAGTGGGATCACTTCCATCGCTTTGCCCCTCAGAAGTTGAGATTTTCTTTAGGACACTGCAACCTTTGGGCCAGGGCTCCACAGCTCTGCTCACGCAGATGGCTCAGGAAGCAACCAGCCCTCCACCGGCCCCGCGGCGCAGCAGACAGCCATGTGCTGCCAGTCCAAACCACTGCTGCCAGCAGCAGCTGCTCGGCACCTTTTATACAAGTCCCATTCCCCCTCTGGGAGTTGGCTCTGCCACCCCTTCCCAAACAGCAGCTGGAGCCACACAAGGCACCCTGTCCTGGGGGCTGCCTCAGCCCCTCATGCACATCCTACACCCTCGCTGTGGCTGCCAGGCCTCCGCAGCTGCTTGGCCCAGTCCCTCGCTCCCCCATCTCACCCCCTCGCCCCTTCACCTAAGCAGAAGCTGTGCCCCAGCTGGGTGACCTTGTCAAGGCACTTGTCCTCCTGCAGCACCCGCATACAGTCCAGCCCCAGAGGTGCAACTACACAGAAAGTCCTCAAGCATTCGGGATGGCCAAAGCCCCAGGTCTGGTCTGGTCCTCACTAAGCCCCAGCCTACCATTTATTGGTGGGCATACACTAAACAATGACCATTAACGTGCGTGGTGCCACATGCCGCTGCAGAGAGAGAGCCCATGGGAGGTCTGGCCCACCACACCAGGCAGGAGTCTGCTGGGCAGGAGCATGGCCAAAGCCACACAAAATGCCTCTCCGGCAGCATCTCCAACAGTACCCCAAAGACACCATGCAGCGAGACCAGGCAGCCCTGACATAACAAGCTGCTGAGGTGGGGGACTGGGCTGCACTTAACAGGGCGCTGCTGCAGGCAAAGAAATCCTGTCCACCAAACATCTTGGAGTCTGCAAAAACCCATGGAGCTCTGATTTGAAAGCTACCTACAGCTCAGAAGATGCACAGAGCTGAGGGCCAGCTGGGAGAGGTGCTCTGCAGCCGCAGATGCTGCTGACTGGATGAGGACATTGGGGTGTTCAGACCCAGACAGACCAGTCGCAGGCTCACACGGAGCGTGTGGCCAGGCAGCAGCCCCGAGCCACAGCGCTCAGCTCACAGCAAAGCCCTCACAGAAAGCACAAACCCAAAGAAATCAACAAATGTACTTTTTCATTTTATTGCTAAAATCCCTACCATAAATCTCACCAGAGAGGAAGTTTCTGTTTCTCCAGCTTCCTACTCAGTGTCCTTGAGAAAACAAATGACACCACACTAAAATAAAAAAAAAAAAATCCCATAGTGGTTTACTTCACACTTCCCTGTACCTTGTTATGCTGAGTGCTTCATTTAGAGAGGGCTGACCTCCCCAGCCTTCTTCATCCCAGTGCCCTTCGCCGCAGGGACACACCAAGGAACAGGTTTAGCACTGGAGAGAGGAGCCGGGTGGATGTTCCAGCGAGGGTAACCCTGCCAACTCAGCATCCCAAAGGTGTGCGGAGAGTCAGCGTGACAGTGACTGCTGTCTGCGAGGTGATTTTCAACAGGAGATATAGGAGCGCTGCTACAAGCACAGAAGCTGCGAATATAGCCATTCAAAGTTATGCCCCTTGCATTTCATGAAATGCAATTTCTTCTGTGAGTCTGGGCAGGTTCCTTGCCTCACCTCACAGCAATTCCACCCAGTGGAAGCCTTCAAATATTTTGTCTCCCAGTTTTTCCTAGTAGGACAAAAGAACATTACAGAGTGGTTCAACTGGGTGCAATGAATTACCATTTCGAGACGCCCTAAGCGTGTCATCTGCCTTAGCTGAATACCAACAGGAGAATAGGTAAATAAATCTACAGGTTTATTTTACTGTGTTTTACATAAACCATCACTAATTCCTGTGAACAAAAAGGCACTGATTTGTTTTGCTATTAGTCATTAGGTGTAACAGAAGGAAGTGGGAATGGATGGTCAGCCAAATGGAGATGTGCATCACAGGGCTTCAGAAGAGGCACCAAAAAGAATGTATCTAGGACATTTCAAGTCATTAAAGCCAAGGGCAAAAAGCATTGATCAGATAAGAAGGTGAGTCTTCAAGAACTAAACATAAAATTCAGAAATGCAAAGTCTGAATTAGGCTTGAAAGGTTTTGTTTATTAAAGGAATACATGTAAACACTAATACAACATAATGCATGTTCAAAGAAAAAAAACAAAGATAAGAGGCAGGATTGTTTTTGTGCAATAAACTCAAGACTGTGCTTCCCTTGACGAAACCATTAGCTGAGTCATTGGTAACGTTACAGAAACCTGTAGCATCTCAAATGTTCATTTCTGGCAAGTCATCTTGCCAAGTGTCCTAATCCTTCCACTCTCTGGGGTCTAGATTTCCTCACTGCTAACATACTTGAAAAAGAATATTTTGGTGTCATTAATTAAACTGAATGCTTTGCAGTGAGAGTGATTGGTTGTCTGGTTTCTGCTAGAACAGGGTTTTCCTTCTGCTGCTCACAGAAACCAGCTCGTGCTCCTGCGCTGTCTTATCCTGCCTTTGCTTGCAACCGGCACACAGGCACAACCTGAACAAGGGAGCATTTCAAAGGAACATGGAAAATACTTTTTTTTTTTACAGTTATCACCAGGTATATGCAATGGGACAGATCAACACGGGCAACAACATTATCTAGTGGTTAGGTTAGAGAGGCTCAGGGATGGAGTCAGGTGGTTAAATGGAGGGAGGCTTCCCTTGAGCAGTGAGCCCTCTCCAAAGTCACAGCCAGGGCAGTGCTGGAAGGAAGCTCCGGATCAGCTTGGTCTCTGCATTAGAGATTTCCGACCCGATGGGCGCAGGAAGTTGTTCCTGTGGCTCACCTGAGGGAGTTCCTGTTATGAAGCCAGAGGGTGGTAGGTTGAAACACAGTTTCTGAAAGTGATGTAATCTTGGACAGCACTCCGTAGGCAGTGATACTAGTGACCTGGTTACAACCTGCAGTGTTGTGACAGCCCCTCTGCTGGCCTAGCGATCACAAGAAAGGGAAGACAAAAAAAAAGAAAAAGAAAAAAGAGGGGAGTGGAATAATTTAAAAAGGAAAAAAAAAAGTTTCCAGATTTCCTTTGTTTAAGTGAAGCATTTTCCTTTTCCACTTTATTTGAATACACCGACTGGTGTCTAACAGATGGAGATTGTGCAGATGCACTTTTGGGAGTGCCCATAAAATACACTGCTAAAATACAAATGGAGGGATACTTTTTTTTTTTTTGAGTTGTAAATTCAATAATCATTGCTGTCACCTCACTTTCCCAAAGGAATTTGCCCTTTGTTCTCCGGATAAAGCTGGGGAGAAGAAAAAGAGAAAAAAAAAAGAGCGTGAGCAAAGGGAACATTTAGGAAAAAACCCACAGATCCATAATCTGTACAGGTATTGCAGTACATCGGGAACCCATGCAAGCATGGCTGCTTAGCAGTAACAGCAGTGCTCAGCAAAATATTCTGCATGTCCTGTATTCTTCTCCCATTCTCCAGACCTTTCTAACAAACAAACAGGTCAGCTAATTGGCTCATGCCCAAGTCTTACCCACTAGGGTTTGCTCAGAGATGTCACTTAGTCATTTGGCATGAGCAAATCCCAGGCTTCTTCCTGTTCAAGCAGCAGAGTGGGTGAAGGCTTTCTCTGATTTATTAAGACTATTAACAAACAAACAGGGGAGTTCAGAAGCTTCCTCAAGCACAAGAACATGAGCAGAAAGGTTTTTTCCTGAAGTATCAGCTAAAAATAGGACACTTAGAGGAAGTAAAGTTCATTAAGTGATAAAGCAGTGGCTGCAGTGATGAGAGAAGAGTTTTTTCCTTTTTTATCTATACATTTATTTAGTGTTACGTTTTCTTGCTCCTTATGAGAGTGCTAAAGCAGTGTTTATCCGGCTGAGGAAGAGATTTCCCTTTCTGTAGTGACTTTATAGGTAGCTCATCAAATACAACAGAGTCAAGAGTTTTAAAAGACATAGCCAGCCAACAAAGTACAACATCTGACAGCATTATTTGCCTTTTATATGCTCCTTCCAGAGTGGGAAATGATATGCTATTTCAAGACACATTCCACAGTATTATGCAACAGCTTTCTTAATTTTTAATGGATATATTATTTTTAATGTCAACTTTTGCATAAAGCATATTAGTATTTTATTTAGCATATACCATTAATAAATTATTTGTTTCTTCTTTCTCCACCCTCCCAAAGAGCTGCACTTAGCATAGGGAAATGGTCTATTGACACTATAAAAAAATACTTTCAACTGGCACAGTCTGTAGACACTTCCAACATTAGACAAACCATCAGGAGGACATTCCTGTTTCTACTCAGCTGAACAAGCTGGCAGTGCTAAACATGCTGCCCAGGAGTTGCCTCACAAACCTCCCTTTGATGAAAGGACTTACACACACATAGCAACCAGTTGTCATAAAAATAAGTCAGCACCCTGTACAACCAGTGATTCCTGTTAAAAGTGTTCACTTTTGGCCCAATTGCTCCAGCATCCTTTAGCCACCACATCCAAATGGTTTGAGACATCCAAAGGAAGCAAGTAAGGGTGCTCCTGTGCCAGAGAAACTTGTCCAGTTGACCTGAGTTTGTTCAGAGGGCACGTGTCTCTCATCTCTGCAGATCTGCCCATTCTATAAGGGCAAAAAATGGATGAGATTTGATGTCTTCAACACCAGCAACGCCAGCACCAAGACGCTCCGCAGGATTAAACTGCAAAAGCTTGATATAAAAGAAACATATATATGATTCAGTGAGTAAGAACAAAAAACAACTGCTTAAAAGTTCCAGAAAGGTCTAAGGTAAGGGACATCCTACTGTTTTCCTGCTCTATGAATTACTTTCAAGAGTGCAAAAGCATACTTGAAATTCCTAAAATCAAGTAAAAGGAAGAAGACTCTCCTTTCCTTGAGTCTCAGTGTTACAGTCTTCAGAGACTACTGATCACAGCATGCAATTCCCCAAAGCACTGCACACTGGGACTTCATTTTAAGTGTAACCTCATTTAAAAAAGAGACAGCAGCAGCCTGAGCCTGCATCAGTAGAACTCTGGACACTGCGTTTGTTCATGTTAACCTTTGCTCACACCACTGCGTTCTGGCTACATCGGGGATAGTGGTCTGTAACTTTCCATTTCATAAACTGTGAGTTGGTACTAAAATATCAGGATAACATAGCCAGTCCATCTATTTCCTAAAAAAAAAAAAAAAAAAAAAAAAAGTTTTAGAGAGTCCTACAAATGGCCTAAAACTGAAAAATCAAAACCCCAGTGAAAGAAACAAAACAGTGTAATGGTTTAATGGAAATTTCCTGAAATTCAGCACCTCGTTTGCTTTTTAGTTGTACATCACATGCTGAATTCATGTGAAAAGGAAATCACAATATTTACATCTGTTTAAAGATACCAATCCATATAAAAGGGAATGCAAAGATAAACTCCAAAGAGACTAATAAAGGCACACAAAAATATTTTGCAGCTTTAGAGAACTGTTTATACTCTATTCAATTACAGCCAGTACAAAGGCACGATTTCTTTCTTGCAACAGCTATTAGGGTAACTTCTCCCAGTTGTCACTTGGAAAAAGGTGTATTCATATCTTGATGCAGTCAACATCTAAGAGAGCCTACATCCATAAACATAGGAATTTTCACATTTTAAGATGGCTCAGTTATTTGCAGTCATAATGTCACATAGTAAAGGTAACTTGCTGACAGCGAATGGTGCTGCTCCAGTATCTCCCACAAGCCAGCACACACACACAGATGCAGCCAGGGTGCCTCTGCCTTCTGCTGAAATGCAAGAAGCACCAGCACAGGGAAAGTAAGCATGGTCACTTATTTTCTGGAGTTTGTCCTTCCAGCAGAACTTTAATCTTAGAAAACAAGTGCAACACAAACTGCAACTATTGAAAAGTCACGTTGCATATGTTGTTGGTAGAAAAACCTGATGGTGCCTGAAAAAAATATTGGGTGCAAAATACCAAACAAACATTAAGAAATGCCCAAAACCTCATCTTTCACCAGAAATAAAGAGATCTCTGTTTTCTTAGACACTGGCTAAATGAAGAAGGTGTTTACAATTAAGTCACCTGGACTGGAAGCCACAGCAGGAGACAACTCCTGACTCAATTTTTTGTATAGCTGAACATTGATTCTGGAGAGTTATTCTGTGATGTTTTGACCTGTTTACCCTTGGCAGTGGGGGGAAGGAAAGTCACAATGACAAATTGCTATCCATGCCAAGAGAGCTCTCTTCCTTTTCCTGACAAGGCTTCCTCAACAATGAATGGCAGCTTCCTTGGATAGTCACACAACAAAAATGTGATTTACTGCTTCATACAGCCAAACCTCCCCCAGATAAGTCACCACCCTACACTAGACAGCTTGACCTAACAGGCACTGGGGAGAAAAAATTGGCCTTGTAACATAGCTGCGAGTGGCAGAAGTACATTTGCTACTTAAACCACAAGTGGCAAAAGAGACACTCTTTGGCATATGTGATAATAGGCAATACATTAGTCTACCGTGAAAAACAATCCTACACTGGCAGGGAAACATGAACGGGACAACTTCATTTGTCTTCTCATCTTAATGGGAAGAATTCCCTTCATTAAGTGTTGTTTTGCTTTCCCTCAGCCATTTGTGTTCTATAGCACCTGTGGGTAAGGGTAACAATTTGCTACCATCTAACAACATAAATGCAGATTACATAAAAATGGGATTTTTCTTCAGTCATTTCCCTTTCTACCTTTGCCAGAAACACACAGACACATGCTTTCACCTTCAGTGACTTCATGTCACCTAGTCAAAATAGGTGGCATCCAAACATCTAGTTCCATTTCCACTAATCATTTCACAGTAATGGCACAGAAATCTATCTGTCACTGGGTCTTTTGACTCACTGAATTTTCAAAATCTCTTTCCTTCGTTTTCCTCAAGAACTACTTTTGCCACTCTGTTCTGTTAAAAACTTCATCTAAGTGTTGTCATTATTTATGCATCAACTAGCAATATATTCTTCAAAGCCAAGCAGCACAGTTCACATGTATCACTTATTCTTCTCAAGTGGAACAGGTCAGATCTAGACACCACTTCCTCACAGTTACATCAAAATTAACTAGAAGGAAGATCATACTACCTGAATTTCAAGACCCTGTACTGGAAGTTCAGCCATGAATACCTAACTAAGAGTAAACTAAAACCATCAGACAATACTATTTCCAGTAGGCTGAAAATGGTGTATCAGTCTGGAAGCTTGTCTATATTTTACAGATTTCTACTCTGCCTTTCATCCAACCTACCAGTTACCTTCTCACTACAGAAGTCATTGTATTCACAGTACTTTTCCTAACAAATGGCATCCAGAAGGTTTCCTGGAGAACAGCTACAGATTTTCAACCGCGCCAAGGTCATAACTTCTAATCAGTGTGTTACAGGTTTCATAGTACTTTGAGTTGTCTTTCTGAATTGGTATAAAAACTTTTTAGATTAATTCATGACAAATATTTCCACAAGCATTTAGGGCAGAACTTCTAAAATGCTCATGCATCACCAGCAGGTGTTTCCAAAGCACTCAGCATTTGCCAAGCTTGTTCTTTGAAGAAATGGCAAAGCACTCTAGTTTTCTACAGACACACCACAGGCAGGAGAAGTCAAACGTTTCCAGATGCAACAAGACAACTGGGCAAAATTCATCAGCCCTGACAAAAGAGCCATCCACGTTCCTACCAGCAGCTTTCTCTTTCTACATTTACTTCACCAGACCAACTCAGGTAGGTAAGTATTTGTCCCATCTACACGTGTACATATAGAAAACAAATTTTCCCCTCACTTACTTGCTGAATCAGTGATCTGGCTTCCTTCGATACATGGTCTGGTATACTCAAAGAAGTGTGAGTATTTATTCCTGATGGATGGCACTCAACCAGAGACTGGAGAAGAAAAGGAAAATAAGGGAAAAAAAAATCAAAACAGGCAAACACAACTATTAATTTAAAAACTGTAGTGTTGGATTATCTCCTAGTATACATGCAAACAGCTGAAATTTCAGTGCTTCCTAGCATGAGGTACTGATTTGGGGAGGAATGTCTACAGGCACTTATGTCCTGCAGATACAGCTGTAGAACATTTACGTCTTAGAGCTTCTGTTCTATTTCTCAAACTTGAAGAGTCTGGGAATTTGGTGGACTTTGCTTCTTTGTTCAGAACTGCAAACCAATCTCCGGTTTGATTTGGCTGAGCAATCCTTGTGTCAAAATACTGAATTAATGTCTAACAGCAACATATGGCTTCTGCGCAGTCCCAGGAAATAATACTGAAACTAGTAGAGCAAAATTTTTGTAGAAGTACAGGTGGAATGTTAGAGAACTTTGATTTCACTGTGGTTAAGAGGGCAGCATGGTTTAGGTTCTTTTTTCAGTCTTGAGTTTGATAAGGCTTTACCAAGCTGTTCTACTGAAGCTTGAGCATGTCCTGTTTCTTTGGTCTCAAGACTAAGTAAATTGAGAGTACTCAAGTTGGCAAAACACATGAGAGAGACAAGCAAGGGAACCATAACTGGGCATACCACTTGTGAGAAACTACTGGCCAAGAAGTCAGTTTTATTAAGTAACTAGCCCCCAGCCTTACCTTCCCAGTGAGGAGTTCAAAAAGAATGGCACCCAGGCTCCACCAGTCACAGGCTTCTGTCTCTTCTAGGATAGCACCAACCTCTAAACATGAGACATTTCAATTAATATTAAAAAGGTCAGTTACTCCTTCAAAATTAACATATATTTACAAGGTGACTGCTTAATGCTGACAGAACATATACTAAATACCACAGAGCTTTCATTATGCCTGCAATTTAGTTAGCCCTTTAGCCACCTACAGATTGCATTGTTCAAACACAGCAGCACTATACATTTCATGCATAATTTGCCTTTTCCATGCACACACAGGCACTTTCAAGACTTCTAGGCATTACAGTTATGATTTTTCTATACTGGACAAAACTGGACAGCGACAGACAGTAAAGCAAAACATATTTAGAGAATTTACTGTGGTCAGAAGAGCTGGACTGACCAGAGTGGCCTGAAGTATCCATAAAAGCAGCACAAGAGAGGTTGTAATAGCCTACTGCATGCCTCAATTTTGTCTTAGAGGGCAGGATTTGTCTCATGGCTAATCTATTCCCTTTCACTGGGATCACCACAGGAGGCTCTTCACAACAGCCACTCTGGTCTCAGACATGTTAAATCTATTTCACATAGCATAACCACAACCAGTAACTATGTAACTATGTGACAGCTCAGCCCAAACTGTACCTCTGTATGAAAAGTTGTTTTCCCTTGCACCCAGCAAGCACCCAACACTGCTATTGCTGTACATGCACAAGGGACAGTGGAGAGGGGAGATGGGAGTGACAGAGATATTCAGTAGCATGATGCATGCAGAAAAATTGGCCTTCACTGACTCAGGGTTTAAACCACAAAAATTATTAAATACAAATACACCACGCTGTCTGCTCTAAAACAGGCAGAAAAACAGATTGCAACGAAGATGAAATCTTCATTTTGACTGTCAAAAAAATGCAGAAGCTGCACTAAAATAGCTTTGGTGGCAAAAGCCACACCAGCTTCCCAGCAGAGGACAACAATTAGCATACAGCCATAAGCTGTTGCTGTGAAAAGCATTGCGGCATGTGTGGAAAAATCTTGCTCATCATTTTATGGAGCTTAGCATGAGCATGGCCAAGGAGAGCTACAGATGAGTCACTCTCCAGGGTCAGGGAGAGGAAGGTGTCAGTCCCAGCCCTCCCCAGATGCAGAGAGGCACACACATGCTGGGCACAGGGATGTGCAGAGGGCTGCCCCCTCGGGCAGCTGCCACACAAGCTGGAAGATGCTCAGCACCTTACTGAACTAGCCTGAGGTTGTCACTGCAAGAGCAACAAGGAAGGATGGCTCAGACATTGTTTCTTTAGGTAGGACATCCCTCACATTGAAAAGTTTACTACAGTTAATGGCCTCTGAATGACCAATACATCACTACAAGGGTGCCACACATCAGGATTTATTCCACTCCCTACAGATTAATACTCCTATCAGCATCAAGAAACTTTTACAGAGATATAACAGCAACCACACGAGGAACTGTATCAGCATAATTACATGCATTTTTAAAATGTTTTAAGATCTCAGGCAAGCATCCAGATGAAGCTGAAGCTATGGTAAATTGAGAAAATTTGTGTAAAAATCAAAATCTGTTCTTGCAATTTATTTTTAAAGCCCTTCAGAAAGGCAGACCTTGTAGTTAACTGTGTTTTAATAAAAGAAAAACAAAAAAAAAACCCAAAGTTGGGCCTTTCCACACAAACCAGCTGATGAAAGGTTTTCATAGCACCTCTCAGTGAAACCTACTGAATGGAAATGCCTTTCCAGTCTGATTGTGATTTCCTAGTGCTGTATATTGCAATAATGTACATTCAAAAACAAGATAAGGTGAATGAAGAGTAAAATATAAACCCAAATTCTTTAGATTTCTTTAGAGCAGAGCTTTCTCCCCAGCAAGTGATTATTTTTAATTGAATTCCACATTTATTTTAAAATAAGGACAACAAAGCCAAAAATCAATTAAGATTGACTATTACATTCTCAGTTCCTATAATACCATTAACTTCCCCACACTGACACATCTTAAAATTTTAGAATAATACTGCCACAAAAGGAGATAAACCATTCTTCCCTAAAGACATTCAGTGGGGATGGCCCTTATGAGTTACAGCCCAATAGAAAAAAAATATTGTAAAAAAAAAAAATAATTCAGAGCACAGGAAAAAGAAATTCTGCCAAAAAAAAAAAAATCTCAGTTTTGGTATTATTTCCTTTTATTTTGTCAATCACAGATGCTGATTCAGTTCTTTGAAGCATCAAAGTTACACTGCCTTCTTTCACAGAATCACACACTGTTCATTACAGGATGTAATTTTCTTCACTGATGAAGAAAATGGACAGAGTAAGAGTCAAAAAGTAAACTACAGTCCACTTCTCCAAAATTCAGCCTCATATTTTCAACTGTAAGAACACTTTCAATATATGCCCAGCCAAAACAAATGTCACTACAGTTCTTTTATCAGAGAAGCACTGAACTCTTCCACCCACTTTTGACCATGACCAAAATGACACAAGTGGGATAAATCAAGAACAGTCAAGTAACACAGATTTCTCCCAGGGCTGAAGGGCTCTGGCTGGGTTCTCAGGCACACAGCATAAACTGCACGACAAGTCATCTGAATCAACACAGAACAGAAAATGGAAAACTCAGCTGAGTATCTTTTTTTACAGAAAATAGATTTTAGCTCAACTTTTTTCCTATTATGCAATGTCTGCTTTCCTGATGCTTTCTCTAGGTTCCAAAGTTTCCTTATTTCAGGTTAAAATAAATGTTTTCCTTAAAAAAAAAATTAAAAAATGTGTATACTACAAATACACATGTGTTGTTTACATTTCTTTATTTCAAACAGGTTACATTACAATCATAGTAAGTTCAGGATACCACATCAATATTACTGCATTTTATCTTGACTACACATCATGGGAAAATCTAGAAACTATAGATTATTAAGTGCTTTTGAGGGACACAGAGTAGCTGGCTAATGTAATATACCACATAGGGCATATGCTTTTTTTAAAGCTTTAATATTACAATAAATCTGAACTACAATATCTGCCTTCACCAAGAAAACATTTTCATCTCGATCCATCAGCAAAGTAATTTAGACAATAAATGGTAGCGACACATAAGCTTAAGTAAATAACACAGGGATATTTGTGCCAAATCTTTCCTTCATGAACCTTGAAATCAAGGACCTTACCCAGATTTGTACAAAAATAAATGTGTGCACACATGTGCACAGTGTTGGTGCTTCTAGGAACAGTCGTACAAAATTTGCAGAAAAAAAGCATTTATATCATCCTCAAATAAAAAATCCTTTTAAACCAGAGAAATAATAAAGTAAGGTGAAGAAAAAGTCAGTAGCTCTTCCAACTTTACTGCAATTTCACTAAAGGGAAAGCTTTCCTCTTTCTCTCTTCCTGATGCACGGCCATGACATCCAGCACCAAGTAGCACAAGTCAACAGCAATGTTAGATTGCTGCACAAAAACAATCCCAAGAGCAGTCACTGGGATAACTGAAGGGAAGGAAATTTGTAAAATGCTATCAGTTTAGACAAAAACAGATGGGACAGGTAAACACCCTCACTACCCTGCACTCTCCTCCTTCCAGAGCAGCTGGTCTCAGCCGAAAGGCCATTTCTTTATGGTTTTCATACTTATCTCAATATTTGCATTGCACACAGTAATACCTTACTTCCTGATAAGGGATGCGTAGCTGACAACACTCTGTATTTTAAACTGAAGTGCCAGTTCTAAAGTAAAAAGCAGAACTTCACCTCTCCTGAACACACACCCTCAATAAAGTCATTGATGGTAAACCAAGGCTCATTTTCTCATTCTTTCTACAGCACCTTAACTTGAAATATACCTTTCATGCTGAAGGATTTCAAAGGCTTTTACTACCACACCTGCAACATTTTCTTCCAAAACCAGTTTCCTACAGGGCTGACAATAAGGCTTCACAACCAGCACACACAAATACTAGTTAACATGAAAGAAGTCAGGCTTAAAGGAGGACTTAGACATTCAGTGCACAACTCAGGCCAGACGGCTTCCGAATCACCAAGAACAAAAACTTGACCAAAAACTTTGTTGGACAAATGGTAATATCCAAAAAAAAAAGCATCTCAAGTCAGCTTACATGACAACAGGCTCTAGGTGGATGTACTGTTTCTCCAGACACCTAGGAGTCAGGATGGGCTTTGCACTGAGATGGTTTTCTTGGAATTAAGAGTGGATTGATAAGAATTCCAAAACCTGAGGAGGTCCTTTCCCTTACCCCTCATTTCAAGCAGAAACACCATACTTTCAAGTATCACTTCTGCACAAGGAGACCTCTATGAACTACCACGAGGTGTCTGAAACTGTTCAGGAGGAATTGGACTTGTTCAACATCCTGAAAACAAACACAATGTTTTCCCCTTCTGTGGACATTAAGATAAACAGTATTGCATGAAAAACCATTAGAGACGCTTTGGAAATTCTGTTTACCTTACATTCATTTAATTTTAAAAAATCACTATTTTATCATATTTTGATATCTATATATGTAAAGAACCATTTGCAGAGAGTCGAGTAAAGAGTCCAAGCTAATTTACTCTCAGCAAACTCAGTCAGCCAAGATATTGTAAGCTACAGTCACTAAATAACACATCGCACGAGCAATCTGGCCATAATGCTTTGCCTAAAATGTTTTAGCAATTTATAAAACACAGTATTTAACCATCTATAGTTAAGTATAAGAAGTTTATCATGGTCTTTAAACAATAAAGTAGTGAGGCAAGTCCAATGAACATCTGCTAAGATCAAATGGAGTATGAAAATAGGAAGTTTCATCTTAAAGTTGTTCAAAAACACATGAGCATCTATGTTCCTCTTTGGAAGAAATTTCCTCATGCCACTAAAAAAAAGAAAAAATAACAGAGGGAACTGTGTTCTTTCCTTCTTTTAGCAGCCCATGATGGAATCAAAACTTCCTCTTAATCATGTGACTAAAGAGACAAAGAAACTTATTACTGCTCTGTTATCAAAACAAAGCAAACACTAATTAATCTTTCAACTAGCTCCATTTATTTTCACAAGGCATCTTCTACACTGTCATCAAGTTTTAGCCTCATTTGTAACAACAATTAATAATAATAAAACACATAAACAAACCCAGGTAAAATACAGTTTCTTCTAGAGTTAACAACTGGCTTTTATGTCAGCCAGACTAAAACACCAGATTTTTACAAATCAACAGCTTTGGTACATCTTACTGCTTATTCTAGTTACAGAGCCTATGAAAGACCACAAGAAACACGTAGTGTACTCACAACAAGCCCGAATGCCAAATCACATCAGATTCTTTTCAGAAAATACCTGATTCTCTCCCCAGACCTATGCTTTCAATTGCCTACTCCAAGTTCATGACATTTTGCTGTTCTGGGAGCAGTCAGTTGTCATTGTTTTCTGTGGGACACTCAAGTGGTTTTGGAGAGCTGTCCCACTCCAAATGGTTGTTGTAAAACTGTTACTCCCAGCCTCACAATAATCAGTACTTTTTCAGCACCTCCAGACCACCTTTCCTTGTTATTCAAGCCAGTCATATTTTTCATGCTAGTTTTTAGTCCTGTTTCCTATTGCCAGGGCTTTTTAAATCAGGCTAGGCCATCCTTCTGATTTTGATGCCCAAAGCTCCTTCACCTGCCCAGTGTTTTTCTTTTTAGGATTATCCTGAGACATTAATGTCACACAAAAAGCTAGGACAGAGTCAGAGATAAAAAGTAGAAAGTCCAGTCTTCCACTATTAACCACAAGATCAGCCCACCCCTCGACACCTCTCAGGGTCAATGGCACTTTAATCTACCACAGTTATTTTCCTTCTTAAACAATCTACTCAAATTAAATTACTATAATGCAGAACAGCAGATTTAATGAGTGCCTGCAAACTCCTATTGAAAAACACATACACAAATAACATGCAGGTTTTCCAGCATGTTGGTAAACAGAGGCAAATATTTTTTTTCCTTATTCAGTAAATAAAAATTATAGCATGAAGGCTAATAATAGCAACCTAGCAATTTTTATTTTCATGCCATATATTTTAGGTTATCAGTTGCACTTTGCATCTGTATATTCAATTGTTTAAGAGCAGAAGTGACATCTTCATTTGGGAGTACAAAAATCAGGTTGCACATTAAAACGTTTTTGCCCTTTCTTTGGGAAAAAATCCTGTACACACAAAACCTTCATTTTGCTTAGGTTTTGCATTATGAACAAGTAACAGCAGGTCAGATAAAACCAAATTTACCACTTATTTATGTGTAGGTTTCTGTGAAGGCTAGTTTGTGTAAATAAGGCTTATTTACACAAACACAGCTTATGAAAGGATCAGAATAATACAGTGCATTACTGATGGCCAGTTTACTACTTATATTTTCTGTGAAGCTAAGACCCCTTTGGTTTTAGGATCTCAAGCAGCAAATCTCCAGTTTTTATTAAACACAGTCTGGTGAAAACTCGTTGTTTAAACAAGAAAAAAGACACTAAGGGTAGCCCAGTTCTGAAATCTCATCCTCCAAAAACAGGGATGCAACAGAACGCATCCCCGCTGCTAGAACAAGAACTTGGAGAGTGTAAATAAAACATCTCATTCACACATCATATTTACACAAGATGTTAGACCAGCAAGCTGCTTCCACAACATGACATTTCTCAGGTTAGTAGAAAAAGTACTTTAGAGATTTCTTTGTGAGTAAATTCTCAACTTCATCTGTTTTAGCTGAAGACAGTCTTGACTAGGCTATGCCTATAGACAAATGTCTTTCTCACAAGTATTAAGCATACTATGAAGGGTTTGGTTTTTTTCAAAGTTACCGATTTGATTTTAAAAGTCAAGACTGGCATACAATTATTACTGCATTTAAAAGTTTAACAACTCTTTATATTTAAGATCACAATGTTGGCAAAACCAATCCTTAAATAACAGAAGGTGATCATTTGCATTTCAAAATTCATCTGTCTTGCTTTTCCCTCAATTAGACCAAAACATGTTGATTCACAGGTTTGTGTGTGTGTGTGTTTCTTTTTTAAACTTATTTATAGAGCAGAATAATGGCCCCCCTGCTAGGCTGGCATTTGCTCAAGTTTCTGTCCATGTAAATTGAATCTGTTACTGGAATTTTCCCCCCTTCAGAATACCAAGGCACATTAACCAAGAGATAAAGAGATACATTGCTGATACTATCAGCCACCAGGCAGGTGGATAATGCAAGGGATTTTTTGTTAGTTTTTCTGGGGATTTTTTGGACAAATATGTGATAAGAGTTCTCAGGGGGCATGGAGAGCAAAGGGCTGTTTAAACAGAAGTGAATCATTCTCATCTGATCTACTAATAACTTTGTATTCAGATATAGCTGCTTAGCACACTTTAAAACATTCAGAAAACAAAATTTAGTAAAAAGGTTTAGTTAAGTGAAAAGTTAAAGGAAAAAAAAACCCACATAAACCTCACAATAGTCACCTTAGCCACATTAACACAGGAGAAATTCTCAGTTAAAAGTGCTTAATTTCTTCTTTAAAAGCAAATAGGTTTTTCTTGGCCAAAACCCCCATGGTTTTACTTGAAGTGGTGTTGAGTTTATAGGTGATGATTTATAATCCATCACTTCCCTTGTGGGTTAGAGAAACAACATTTGACTTATCATAGGTGAACAGCAAAGATTTAGTTTGGCCATTAATCAAAGTATAGCACGGGCACTACTTTTAAGCATCTGCAGACAGCTTTGTTGTTGCTGCAGTTGGTTCAGCATGAACTTCTTTTTTTCTTAAACTGAGTAGAACTATACAGCAGTAAAGTGTTATCCAGCTTTACCAACAGATTCAACAGCACTATAACCCACCACGAACGACTCTGAGCTTGCGAGTACAATTCTCGATATGCAAATCATTACAAATGAACCGCATCTTCCATTTCCAGTTCTTAGGAGAAGTCGGGCAAATTAGCGCCAGCAAGTGCGACAGCAAAATCCATTAATGGTATAATGCCACCTCCCGTCAGCAGAGGGGAAGTGCTGCTCCTCGCAAAGGACGCAGCCCTGCTTTTAATTTATGGCAATTGCTATTTCATACAAAAGTAATTATATTGCTCGCAGGGAACAGCATACAGCTTTTTAAACCATCTCTTCCCTCATCTTTTTGACACTTCTGCATTTATAATGTGTGCAGTTGTTTGTTCTTTTATACATACATTGCATAATGTCTTTTCGACATATGCTGTCACACTGCCTCTCCACTTTTCGTAGGATAACAAGAGCTGAGCAATTCCCTGCTATTTACCATGGCAGAGATCTGATCACTGTTTCTGTACCAATATTACCTTGCTTTGCTTTAATGCAAGGTTACACTCTAGTGTACTGAAAGCCTTAAACACAAAATCCTAGATCCCGCAAGCAAGCTCCACATAGGTGGACCTCCATTCTCCCCTGCGTCTGAAAAACTTCCACACTAATACACTGCTATCCCTACCCCATCCAGGAATTAGTTTCTGATACATAAATTGTAGAATTAAGATTCCATGTTCTCTCCTTCAACCCATAAAACAACTTAATATTTAAATACATCCTCATGCACTTCACTGCAAAGCACTTTATAACTCACACTGTAAAAAAGTAACACCTGGTCAATTTAAAAGATACAACTGTTTCAAATACATTTCTACAATTTTCATATAATTCTGCAATACAATTTTGTACCTATTTTAAATTGAAATAAATCTGTTTAAATTTCACATTCATACTCTTCTTTTTCTGCCTCCAAAATTTGTACCTCAAAAATCAGTGCAGAAGAAGAACTGCAGCCCTAGACTCATCATCTGTTCTCAGTCTCCAACACCAGACCCTAAAAGACACCTTCCCTTTCCTGCATACTTCTAAAGAGTGCACTTATTTAAATAACAAAATGTTGAAATCAGGTAGCATACAAGTTACCATATCCAAACCCTAATATATCTCAAACTCTGTTTAAAACACCAAGCTAAACACATGGAAACAAAATTCTACAAGCCAAGTTCCACTGAATCCTTCAGCCAGGAGAGAAAAGGAAAGGGAAGGCTGATGACCCAGAGGTAGGGCAACACAGCATATAATACTGAAAACCCCAGGAAAATTCAAAACAAGATAAAGACTCACTTTGAGTCAGCTCATTTAGTCACTGTGTTTTATTATGGTAAATCATAAGACCTGATGAAATTTTGTGAAGATCACTTGTTCAACCTCCACAAAACTACAGCCCTTCCTTCAGCAGAAAAAAAACCCGTTGTGAGAAACATTTATAACCAATATTAAAAAGCAACTTTAAAATAATATAAAAACCCTCAAACTTGCCAATTTCTCTTAGTGTACTGAACTGACACACAAGTATAATCTCAAAATCCTTATTCCAAGAACCAGCCTGAGGAGCAATGTTGTCATGATAAAGGGGAGACATGGGTTCCAGGGACACAGTACACTCCTTAAAACAAAAAAAAAATTAACATCCAAATAAGGCTTTTTTCCCTGTAACATTGGAACCCAGAGAAAGTCCATTGACATGATTATTTTTTAACACTGCCAAAAAGTTCTAAAGCAACATTTACTAGCAGCAGCAGCCTTAAGAAAGCTGCTTTGGACTCGGCTATACACCATTATTGAATCCTTGCTCATAACAGAATGGCACTTGACTCCAAAATATATTTTGTGGTGTTAATTTATATAGGGGAGCATTACTCCCCTATATAAAAATTAAGATGCAACAGCTACACCAAAGTACAAGTATGCTTTGCAGAGATAACATTAGGATCAAGAAATATGAAAGGTAAGAATCACAGAGCAGGATCAACATTTGCATTTGCAAATCTTCAACTTGTAGCTCGCCAGTTACAGACACACAAAGCAAACTACAGCTTGGGGTAGGGCAGAGAGGGCGGAGAGGAGAGGGCAACTTAACCAAAAAAAGCCCGGATGGATACCACACCTGTGCTGTGAGGTGGAAATAATGACATAGTGGAAAACTTTATTCTTGCATTTGGGGACTTCTAAATATTATTTCAACTGCTCCCTAAACACTTAATTACTGCAGGAGTTGGCTGGTTGGGGCTTAGGGGGCAAAAAAAGCCTCTCTTTGGATCCTCATTAAAGTACAGAAAAATTAAGCTTTGACTTTCACAGCTCATTAATGATGACAGGGTGGGAAAAGGCTGCACTTCCATCTTTGCTACTACTCAACTAGGGAGTGCTTTGTTCGAGGCTGGGTTAGGGAGGCAGGAAAACACCTCTTTCTAACAGGTTGTCATGCATGTTAGCAACCAGGACACATTTCTACTTAACAACCACAAGAATTGTTGGGATTCCCCAGTTCTCTTGTTCTTGCATTAAAGTGGTGCGAGGGTAGAATAAAGGTGTTGGATTTGCTTTGATAGGTAAAAAGAATTATTTTCTGTAATACCAGCCCTTTTGACTTGCACTTGGATAGAAAATATTTTATTTACTATTTATCTCAAGAAGCTGGCATTCAAATTTTTGCTGAGATCCTACCCCCTGTATGCACGGAGACAGTTCCTTACTGCATTTCAGTTGTGGGACAAAAACAGAATAAACACCTGATGCCAAACTAAGTTCAGAGCTTCCATTGCTGGTAACTCTTTTTATAAATTTTCTGAGCACATTTGCAGACTGAACTTGAGGATTACCTGCATGCCAAGCTGCAATGCCTGGTCAGACCACACACTCAGCAGAAAGTTATGTTGGCATTTCAAATTTGGAATAAAGAAGTAGTAATTTCAACTCTAAAAGTAGCTTTTCTAAGCTAGCTATGAAATTTTTAAAATATGAAGCTATAAGTGAAACACCTGATTTTTGGCTGTCACTACCATTTGACCACTGTATTAGCAGAAAATAAATTGGAAAAAGGAAAAAAGGGAGGACTCAGTTTCTAAGTGCCATCCTTGCTATGAGAGAGATCGATTTTATCACCCTCATGATTGATGAAAGGAGTTCTAAGAAAAGAGCTCTCTAAACTATTTCAAAGCCCACCGTAGCTCATCAAAAATGTCAGAGGCATCTCTAAGCCTATTAGGGTTGTATTTTTCAAACCACTATGGTTCTCCCCTTGCCCCCCATGTTCTTTGCAAGTATAAATTTTTGTATTTTTAAGGCTCTTTGTGCCATCTTTTCAGTTACCAAGATGTACTTATGCACAGCAAAAAACTGCAGGAAAACAGAACATTCCTTAAACTTGCTTAAACAAAACATTCAATACAATTACACTTTATGGAAATGACATAACAAAAACCACCACAGTTCAACAATAAAGCAGTCATGAGCCCTGTAGCTTTTTAAGACATTCAGAAAAAAAGCAAAGAAAACTCAAGTACTACATGATCTTGAGCTCTGTGCTACAGAGACTCCATGAGAAAATGAAAGCTGCTAATCTACTTTCCATGTGAAACATTGTAGGTGATTGCTCTAACCTGGGGCACAGTACATTCTCTCTATGGCATCGTTGTCACAGGAATCTTCAACCTCCCTCCACCTGCTAAAATACGTTAGCTGAATGTGTCCTAAAAACAAAACGACAGGAGAAATCAAAACATTTTTCCCTTCCATTTTCTGCAGAAGTGAACTGTAATTACTCCTTTTGTAGCTAAAAACAGTATCATTAAGAATAATGGCATCATTAAGTACTAGAAGCTATTACTGGGGGTGAATTTGCTGCACTGATAATGAAGCTCTAGACAGGAAATGAAGATACTAATTACAAGATAAAACGCCTACTCAGTTAATTGGAAGCAACAGCGAATAAAAAGAAATGCATTTGCAAAAGTTCCTGACCTCTATCATTCAATAAGATGTTGTTTGGGTTCAAATCGCGGCACACAATTCCTTCTCTATGCAAAGCATCAAGGGCTACAACCATTTCAGCTGCCCATCTTTGAATGCAATCCTCTGGGATATAAAACCTGGAGGTTATCGCTAATCTTTCGTCGAGGTCCTGAAAAATTTGATGTATTTCCTTCTCCCCTCCTCCTGCTGTTTTGTCTTCCCTCTTTGGTGCTGTCTTTTTACTTTCAGCTGCTGGTGACGGAGCCGAGTCTGTCTCCGCTTTCCCAATGTCTTCAGTTTGATTGGAAAACAGCAACACTGCTTCATTTCTTAATGTGTCTCTGTCCAAGCCAACATCTGGAGCAGCCGAGAGCGAGCTGGAAACAAATGAACTCTCTTCTTTGCTTGTCATGTTTAAGGAGCAGGCTACAAGTCCTTGAAACAGAGCCCTGTCTTCTGAACTACCTACCTCTTGGTCAGATGTAAAGAGGGTCCCAAGAGCTCCCTGAGTGACACCACTCTCTCCATTTGCTTCCTTGGGGGAAGGATCACTCACTTCTGGTGCCACACGATTTGGCTCTGCAGAATTATTTAATTGCAAGACATCAGGTGTTTCTAATAACTTCACTTCCGACACATCCCTATCAGTTTTTGTAAACTTTGTTGGCCCTGACACTGCTGCCTCTTCTGTCTCATCAGACATACCAGGTAAGTTTATTAGGAGATCAGGCCTTCCTTCATCAATGCTATTTACATCATCAAAAGCAGCATCCTTAAAGGAGATAACTGGCACAGAGTCATTTGAACCTCTGCTTACGGTGTCATGAGGTCTCACACCCATTTTGCTTTCTAGGGCATCCAAGCTTCTGTCATGATCTGGAACAGAAAACAATGGCTTCAAGGGCTCCGACTTCAGGTTATATAATTTTTCTCCAAAATCAAGCCCCAGGAGCTCACTAGCGCTGTCTTTGCTGTCTATCCTGAAGAGTTCCATAGGGCTGTTCTTTGATTTAGTTAATGAGTCCAATATCCTAGTAGGGCTAGCTATTTCTGGCTCAGCATCATCGATGAAAAGCTTTCGTTCCTGAGGTACAACCTGAGACATGAAGCTATCGCTGCCAACAACATTGCATTTCTGTAAGCAGCTTCTCTCTTTGGTATGCAGATCTTCACTCCCCAGTTTAGCCACTGGTTCCTCATTTAGAGAGCCCGAATCAACTTTTTCTTGCCCATATTCATTGCATAATGTTAAATAACTAGTAGTGCACTCTTCTTCTGAGCTGGATCCTGAGTCCATCCACTTCAAACTCTCTTGGCCATCTTCCTGGTTGCTGCTGTCATCCTGAGAGCTTGGTGTTGGGCTGCTCTTCAGTGAGACCACCTTCAGCATGCTCTCCCCATAGCTTTCTCTGGAATCGGTGCTGCTGCCAGTTTCTTTAGGACTAGGTGTTGGTTGTTCCAGGTAAATTTTAGTTGAACTGGCTGTCCTGGGTTCAGGAATTTCAAAGCTCTCTTCAGGACTTCTGTTTAAGTACTTACTGACATAAGACCACAGTTTTCCTCCTGAAAAAAAAAGAAAAAAAAAAGGGAAGGGAACTCTTAATTTCACTCAAACTAGAATTGGTTTCATTATGAAACAGGAAAATATTCTCACTGTCACTATGCACTATATATCCTTATGCCCACAAAGTTGGAACTGCTACTTCAGGAGGAAATAATTACAGGGACCAACAACTTGCCTTTTAAGTATATTTGTATTACTACATAAATATTTAAAGAGCTGTATCTGAGATTAAGCTGATGCTTTTGCGTTTTTAAACTTCAGTAAATTTTTATTTTGGAGTCTGTCTCAAGTTGCATGGTGGTTACTACTCTCCATCTGCTGTCTCAAAAGAAGCAAAAACTAGGGAAGATCAAATGGTTTAGGGCCCATCACCAGTTCTGCCTACAATGAATAATTCTGTATCACAGCTCTAAGTTCATGAGCAACATCAGTGGAAACGTACTAAAAACTAATTAGCAAGTTCAGCAAGGGGAAGGGAATTACCTCATATTAGCAGGTTATCTTAAGGAACTGTTTATCTCTTTGAAGAAGATGGGTTTTTAGTTAAATATTGATATATTTCTCCCATTAACTTCAAAAAAGTTTTTTATGCTTTGCTGCACCACACAAGAATTTATCAATACTCTAAGTTACACTGGCAAACAAGTTCCTTCACAGCTTCTAAGAAAGTTACAACTCCAAAAGTAATAGTTACATTTAAAAAATACAAAATAGGACTCTTTATGTTTCCAAATACTGTTCATATTAAAAAAGCTTACAGATTTCAAAACATAATTTGAGCAAAATAAATCAAGAAGTTACTGCATCTCTTGCCTGTGCCAAAGAATTTGGCTTAAAGCTAGAAAGTCTCCTTTGATAACTTAAAGAAAAATGCAATGTCAAGACATTTCAATTTAAAAGATAGTACAAAAATTCTCAAAAACACTAGAGTTCTAACAAAATCTTTGTAGAAGAAAAAAGTAAGCATCCAGCCCACTGGGCATCTGCAAAGTTTTGGGAGGTTGGGTTTTTTCTTACTTATTTGGATAAAACAGAGTTTTGTATTTTTCCAAATACAGTCTCTAGTAATTTGGGATTTTTTAATGCTCTCTGTATCAGGTAAAATTCTTTTAAAAAGTACAATAAAAAAGTATTTATCATTGCCTAGGAACAGGTTTTCTGTATTCCCAGGTATTTCAAACGTAACTTATCAAAGGCAGAAAAAGCTTGACACTAAAATTAATTTGAATAATATAGTGTGGAGTTTTCCTGCCCTCCATCCCCCTGGCTAAGACAAGACTTGTTTTTAAACAGGGAAAAAATCTCACTGGTTGTGGTGAAACTAAGTATATTAAAAATACTAAGAGGGAATTCTAACACCTTGAGTCCAACAGTAAAAATGACAATTTAGATCTGTTAATCCACATAGTTTCTGCCATAAACTACAAATGGATTTAGCACCAGGTCAGAACGATCCTTGCCGCCTTCTAGAAGATGATGAGAAAGGATGCCAGGTAAACGAGCAGGAGCAAATGGAAGGGAGTAAAAACTGCTACACTGACCACTGTATTGCATAAGCACTTTAAATACTTACCCAGAGATATGTTCAAAATAGCCCCAAGTGTGCCCTGCCACAGCAGCAAGACACAGATCACCAGTCCCTCCCAGCAGAGCAGCAGCAGCAAAGCAGGGCAGCGACTGACTGAGCTTGCTGGGACACAAGTGACCTGACGACCTGTGTCAGCCAGACCAAGGGCCCTGGTCCTGCCAGAGGTGCCTGACGAGCAGGACCTCACCTGTGTGAGAAGCTGTGAGCCTGTGCAGACTCTTAAGATGAGGCTGCTTGCTTTAAATATGACACGTTGCACGGGAGCTCAGCGGGGCAAAGGCGCCCTGCCCTGCCTTCTGAGCCCTGCAGCTTGTGCAGGACTTCAGAACTACTGGTCTTAAACTGATTTGGTTGTTCATCCCGTAGTCACCGATGATTCTTTTCTATTATTACACTTTTACACTTATTCATGCTTCTGCTATGAAATGGCAGGGAGAAAAAACAACAGAAAAGAGAATAAGAGTGAGAACATACATATATATATATATATATATATATCGTGCAAGAGTTTCTCCTCTTTTCCACACTCTCATCCATAATAATTATTTTCCTTTAAAATTTCAATTAAATTACTTTAAGTAACATAATAAAATAACTTTTTTCAATTTATTAACTATGCATAGAATTATTCAGGTTCACTTCATACCAAACAATAAAATCTCATTTGACAACCACACCCCTGCTGCCTTCAATAAAAAATATTATAGTCTCCCCATCCCACCTGCATTAGATTAATTAGTACAAGTTAAATATTTCCATCTACATATTACTAGTGTTTATACTTGTGCTTCACAAATTTCTTATGAAAACACAAATCTCAGGTTTCAAAGAGACCATGACCCACAAAGACTCACTTAAGATTTTTGGAGCTTTGGACAATGCCTGGCACAACAGTCCTTCAGGTTGCAGGCAAGGAGTAAGAAAAGGTGGAGGCCTTGCCTTGAGCTTTGACCCAGAGATGCAGAAAGCTCAAAATGTTATTCCTGTGATCTTCTGTCACATTTTTTCCTGGGTCATTACTGAACACCAGGTGTGCTTTTACATATGACACCTGAACAGCTCTCACTGACCTAAAATGTTTTGTAGCCCTATTCTAAGGTAAGAAAGGGTTGGGGTGCCCAGCAGTAAGAAAAATGCAAGAATTATCCTTGCACAACTTAGTTTTACCTATTGACACGTCAAGCTGCTCTCAGGATGACAACTGTCTTCTGCTCCCTCCACCTCACTTCAATGCAAGATTTCATGCAACCTCCACTAGATTTTGGCCTCTACTCAAAGTCTTACTGCAGCTTAAGAAAGGAGACCCAAGAAGAATTAAGGAAGGAAAAAGAGACACATCAGAATCAATCCTTCAAAAATCCACAGAAAAAACACTGGAAGATTCAACATAAAAGTTGCAAAAGACAAAAAAAAATCTCTTTATTCTTACACTGTTTGGGAATTCACTGCCTACTTATGAAAATAGATAGAACTGCAACAATAACTCATTTTCTATTTGCACATCTATTATCTTTTTAAAAAAAAGTTGCTTATTAATAATGACTTGTATTTATCTAGAAATCACAGTTGAAATGACTACTTACTGCAACTCCAACTTAAGAGTTAAATGCAAGTAAATAAAAAAAATTATTATGTCCAAATATGTTTACATACAAATATTTCAAGAATGGCCTCCTGGTCAAGTGGAAATACGTAAATAAATGCCATTCAATAATTGTGTTCTACATGGAAAAACAACCATTTTAGTCCTTTTTGAAAATGTCCAATCCAGGGTCAAACAAAAGTGATATTTGTATCTGCGTATGTAATTATGTCTTTATGAATGACATACTAATAATCTTTCCCCCTCTACCCATGTGTTGTGTAAGATCAAGAAAACCCATTAGCAAGCCATGCTAATATAGTATCAGGAATCTATAAAAACTAAAATTACAGAAATCAATCCAAACAAGTAAGCTTCAGTCATTGTCAAATAGTCCAATAGACTAAATAACTATAAAAGCTACAGTATAAAGCTAAAGTTTACTAGTGTTTAATACAATTTCAGAAGTTCAATATTAACACAACAAATTATTAAGTTTGTTTTGTACTACCATGAACTGATTCTACAGCCAGTATATCTCCCTCTTTCTGGTTTTATTAGCACATGAAAATCATCAAGCTCTACATTCTTCTGCAGTTACTCCATGAAAAATTTCTTATTAGCAGTGTCATATTTAACCAGCATTTCATACTCTGGCATTCTAGAGGTTATACCTCTGCTTCTAGAGGCAGAATCTAAAAAGTTAGTGTCCAAAATAATCAACAGGAAATTCAGTACAAAGTGACCAAGTGATGAAGCTGACTAGGAATCTTGTTAGTTCCATAATATTTTTATAATCTTTCAAACATTTCTGCACCTTTTTTGCTTATTAATAGCACTTGATACAGGAATATCAAAAAGAAAATACAGGGACTATACAGTACATGTCACAGGATAAAATGAAACCTAACAAATCAGCAAATTTAGCTTTCTAATCATGTTTTTGTTCTAGTTGACAAGAAAAATTCATTACTAGTTGGATTCTTCATCACCTGGTGCTCAGTTACATTTCAGCTTCACATCCTGAAAGACTGGCTGACTAAGGAGACATATTCCACAATAAATCAATGTCTTTTGCTAGCTTGGCCCACAAGTTTTCTCTGAAGGATAATATATTCCAGTTTCTGCAGAACTGGAACGCAGCTAAGAATGCAGGAGTCACTGTACTTAGGAAATCCCAAACAAAGTCAAAGTGAACAACCTGGGCTTCCAAATAACTGTAATCTGATAGGAAAGAAAAACAGAGTATTGAAAGACATCTGCTTGAATTATTCTCCAAAACTGGGCCCAGCTCTCTACATCACCACATAAGAATTTGCTCATGGCCAGGAATACCAATCCTAAATCATGCACCTCATGCGAATTAACAGCCTTCCTCGCTGGAAAAGGAACAATTTTATGATTTTCAAAGAATCACTGTCCTCCTTTTCACTAAAGACATGCCTCCTGGTAAACTTCATCATGTTAATGCAATGACTACATAAAATTAGGCTTGTCCAGTTTCTAAGCCAAAAGGGAACCAGACACACAGGCACTGCCATGGTACAACAATGTTTCACAGCATCCCAATGGCAGCCACAGTGGAGCTGCAGCGTACACATGAATGGGAACCTAATCTCCTGCCTAATCTCTAACATGACAGTAGTTACAAGCACCAGAGTCATATATATACAGCTGTTTCCACTGCTGCTGGTGAATCTCTGCTACAAAGTTTGCTAGTTTAGGCAAAGCTCCCACTTCAATGCACTTGGAGCAAAATTTCAAAGCAGCCTCCTGAAAAAGTGACTTGCCAAGGACTATATCACCTTTCCTACATTTTCCGATTCCTGTCAAATATTTACAGCTAGTATTATCTGCTTTCCTAACAACAAATCCCCAGCTTTGCAAGCCAGAACACTACTGTGTTGCTGTCTATCAATTGCTGCATGCAGCAACCCTCTTCAGCAGGAAGTTTCTTGAGTGCTCTCCAGATTGATAGGAACTCGGGCTTGTTTATGCTTAAAGAGATTTGACAGCTTCTAACAGCCACTTAAACTTTGATGTCCCATGGAAGCCCCCCAGCCTATTTTTGAAGCATCTGTTTCTAAAATTTCTGGAGTTAGTAGTGCCAAGAAGAAGCGAGGCCTTATTAACACCAGATTGGCTCCCTACCACACTAGAACTTGCCAAGTGCTTTCCAACAAAGCTACAAGATAACTTTATGGACTTTTGTGCTTCTGAGGCATCCTTGAAGCCTCCAACTGTGGCCAAGAGAAAAGTCTGTAAGAGAACTCAAGACCTCACTCACCAATTCTGAGCACGTAACAGTATCGCGATTTACCAAAAAAAAAAAAAAAAGTAAAAAAGTCTTAATCTTGAGTCTGTGGTCAAGCTTGCAGAATTCCATACAAAACCCAGTAGTGCTGCACTTAATAATATAATTAAAATCCACTATGAACAGGAAACAGTGAGCTGATTAGCAAACATATGTTGCCCACACATAACATTCAAACCTCTGAATTTGGTGCCCACTTAAATGAGTATTTTACCCTTGAACCTTACAATGGTGGAGCTAAGATACCTAACATCATAAATCAGCACCACTTATAAATTTGACTGGCAGAATCTTTTTTCCTGTTGGAATAGAATTACTTGGAGTATGAATGTTAAGAGCGTTCATAAAGCCACAAAATAAAATTTCAAGAGACTATTACTTAAAAATTAAAATCCTAGAAATTTTTACCCTTTTCCAACATTAACTGCAAGCACCTTCTCTATTTATTTTTGGTTTGAGACGGACAAAATTTTAAGATTGCTTTATCTCTAGGGATTCCCAATATTATTATCCTTGTAATTTAAAGGATGAGTGCTACTTATGTAAGAGTGATATGATCAAGACCATCATCAGTGGGGTGAGCAAGACTAGCCCCTGCATACAGTACAGCATAATTTTAGCCCTATTTTATTCATGCTGTATTCACATAAAGGTAGAAGCCTTTCTCCTGAATCACTTGCTAGCATCAGTCTCCTGGGACAGGGTGACGTGCACTGGCCATTGCCACAGTTAGGGATTTGGGATCACACCCTACGCCTGCAATACACCTTTTACATGCATTTTCAGGCAATTTACTCATCACTTTGTACCCCAGCTATTCCTCTTTACAACACAATATATCACTCTTCCTCTCCCTTTGCCTGTTCCAAGCCCAGACAGTAAGATCATGAAAGCAGGAGACTATCCTTAATGAAGAAAACCTTGTTAATTCCCTGATAATCAGGAAAAAGTGCTTATAGCACATCATAATTTTTGAATGGTTTGCAAACAAGAATAGAGGTTAATCCATTTCCAGACTACTTCCTGCTTTACCAGAAAGTGAGGGAAAACCTTTTACAGTTCACAACTTACACCCAAAAGTGTCCAAGTCAAGTGAATCCATGTATTGTGTATCACCAACCACAGCCCTCATCCACATCAAAATCCCTTCTGGTCCCTGCAGCTCTCCCCTTCCACCCCAGCACAGCCTACCAGTCCTCCATCCTCTCTGCAATGCTCTCCCATTTCTCCCATGCTCCTTACCCACTGTTCTTCAAAGCTCTCCCTATAGGAAGTACTCGTATCTCATCAGTGCTCCTCTCCCAACTCCACCTCAAAATAACCCATCTCCCTCCCACTTGCATGGCTTTGACCCACAGCTGAGAGAGAGGCAGCACAGTTGTGGCTGTCTCCAAGTATGTGTTTCCTGTCTGGCCAGCTGAAATGAGGATGCTTTACAGACACCACCTTCACTGCTGGCAAATTAAACAAATGGTGTGGGGTGCTGCACAAGGCTGTGTGTTGCACAAACCTGATTTAGAAGGCACTTAGTAAATTAAAAATCCTTCTGCCACAGAAGTCAAAATGTGTTACAGCCAACGTTGGTAAAAGCAAGACATTCAGGCAAAGCACATTTCACTGAGATTTCTGACCATGTCAAAGATAACCAGAAGAAAGGCATTCCTTTTTTAAGGATAACATCCCATCTATTCCAAATGTTGAGCTGAGGTTTCTATTCTTAAACGATAGAAGTCTGATTATGTAATGTCTTAATTTTTGTCACTGTTGTCACAATAAAATTATGACTTCCAGGAGATCATCTTTGACAACTGGTCACATTAGGGCTTAGTTAAAATTTTTGTTCTTACATCTGACACATCTGCCCCCAAATTCCACTACTACTTCACCCACTTTTCCATTTGTCTTGAGGAAAAATGTTCTTCCTGAAGAGAATTTCAAACCTGTAGGTCTTCAGAAACTGCAGAAATATTAAGAACAGTTTTTTTAATTATTATCTTATCCTGTCTCCAACCTTTTGATTACGCTAGGTTAAGAGCAGTTGGTATCTGACAAGGGTTGTGGGTGAGGTTTTTTGTATGGTGAGGTTTCTTTGGTTGTGGATTTTTAAAAATATTTTTTCTCCAAACAAAATTTATCAGCTTATGTGGAGATTACAGTTCAGGTGAGAGTCTCCAAGCTATCCTGCCAAAACACACACACCTTGAGAAAAGTAGCATTGTACAGAGCAGCTTTGTAAATTCTCAAAATCACCATCAGGCAGTACTGTAATGTGAGGCTTTTCTTCATGCATCACTGCTCATGGCAAAATCAAGTCACACATTGCAGAAACAGTCACTCATTTTGCAAAGTTAACTTTAACTGGTCTCATATGACAAACTGTTCATGAAAAAGCCAAAATCTAAGTTACTGGGGGAAAAAAGAAATAATATTCAATGTAATAAAATTATCTTTTCTATCAGTCAGCTCAGTTCCTTCACATCATCCACTGTGACTGAATTATTAACATGTCCTAAAAAAAAGAACTATTAGCAATCCCACAATTTACATTCTCCACTCATTCTAAACAAATATGGGTAATTACATTTAGGGAATATTTAAATCCAGGTGTTAGAAGAAAAAATCAAAATGTAATTATTTTGTGCCACCTGTTCCCTGTACATTTAACAGGAATTTTATAAATAGTTTGAAGGCACAACTCTGTGGTTCTGCTTTGAACTCCTGTGTGATGCCACTAGCTATTTTCTTAAAAATCCACATCAGAATAACTATGCAACATTAACCAACAGGCAAATGTTCATGGTATTTAGCAGAGCTATTAAATTCTTGTGTAAATACTTGTCATTTTAACTATAAGATGCTGAAAAGATTAACTATCCAAAGTTTACAAAAGTAGCCAAAGACTGTATCTCTGGGAGATGACTGTAAATAATGCAGATAGTTGTTGCTTTCAAAGTACTTCCTCTTCTGTAGAAAATAAACAGTTGGAAGCTTTCAATATTGCTACAATTCAAGTAACCCATCAGGATTTGAGGCCATTTGAAACGGGAATCAGATCCACCGCTGAATGAGAGGGGAATAAGGGGGAGGGACAGAGGAAGGGAGTGTGGTGTCTTACATGACATCTCTTAGGCACACTAAAAATATTTTAACTAGATGTATAAGAGATTAATTTGACAATGAAATGTACCATTGATTAAAACTTAAACCTTTGACTCTTTTCAACAACGTGCTTAAATGAGAGACAAACCTTCCGCATGCTGCAACACGAGAAAGACGGACTCCTCGGAGATGATGTACTTGTGCAGACACACCATGTTGGGCACACAGCGGGGGATGATGGTCGTTCTGCTCCTGCTGTACTCACTACTTTTCCTTAGACCCTGACAGAGAACAAAAAGGTCAGTTGTACCCTCAGTTGCCTTTGGAGCCTGCTGTGCTCTGTGTTTATCAACCAAACTAATCTATCCGAGTTACTCTGGGCTTCAGAGAAACCACTCATCTGCTGCTCTATGCCCCTCGGTCCCCCGAGGCTGTGCTGATGGCATCTGGCGCATTTCCAGAGAACAGAAGATGGCACAAAGCTGCCATTAAAATCAATTACATGGGTCAATGTTTTTATTAGAATCTCTCTCAAACTAAGTCATCAGGATGACACTCAGTTATTTCCCTGTGACCTTTTTTTAAAATTTTATTTTTGTGTGTGACCAAAAGACACTATTAAAAAAATTCAATTCAAATTCTAAAGACAAAAGAATGCCTTAGTGTTACAGGTAATCCTCACATTTCCATTTTACTTTACTAAAGACAACAACCACCACAACAAAAAGCAAAGGAAAGGATTAGTCTCCTTGAGAGGCAATGATTTTTGGGAGGTAACACAGAGATGAAGTTGCCAGAAGTGAAAAAATTGACGTGGGAGGGTGAAAGGGAGGGGGGAGAAAAAGAGAAAAAAAATTATGTCAATAGTGTGACCTATTACAATATTGATAAACATAGGCAGTTAAATGGGAAATTCAATGTTACTCTATCTGCCAGTAGATAATGTGAGGTTCTAATATAAAATATTCACAAATAAACCTTTCTGAGGAACAAAGGGGTTTGCTGTATCCTGCACATACTTCAGAAAAACAATTTCAAAGGCCAGATGCACAAAGTTAAGGCAGGGTTGTAAGCCAAATCCAAAGCAAAGTTACAAAATGTTAACGACTAATTAGAGCTTCATGTTTGGGATACAGTTTTTTTCAGCCCTTCCTGCCATCAGCAGTGGAATTCATGTCAAGGGGAGCCTGAAATAATGACCACAATAACAGTACTCATAACTAAACTAATTCTCGGCATCACAGATGCTCTGAGCATATTGGGATCTTGATCTGAACACTTTCTGAAACATAAAAGAGTAATGGGAAAAATTTTATTCTGACCAATTAACTATTCACTAATTCAATTGGTTAGTAACATTAAACTCAGTTTTCACAGCCTACTGATGTAAAACATAAGGAAACAATTTTGAATAAGCCCAGTCATACATTTCATCCAGAATCCACTTCGGCCAAGACCATACTCTTCAGCTAAAGAAGACCAAACACAAAGCACAATGGATGTACTTGGGTTAAGAAGATTTTTCACCTTCATCAGCAGCCTGCACGTGTCCTGAGCCACTAGGGCTTTACAGATGTTTTATGCAGCACACTAAATCTCTGATTCTTTATCAAAGCCTGCTAAGGTGTTGGCTGCAATAACCAGTGGCAACTCAAGTGACTAAACCAGCACATCCGAGCACTAGGGATGTTACAGAAAAAGGAAGGGAATGCAACTGAATACCGGCAAAAAGAATTCCAGTGCCCTTAATAGGGATATATGTATTACCATAACAATATATTGCAGGCATAACTCTATATAGTACATACAAATTGAGCTTTGTGTGGTGGTGTAATTTAGGAGGCCATATAATAAAAGATTATTAATAAATAATAAAAGATTTTACTCACCTTCAATATAAAAGTCTGCTGTGTTCTAGTGTCCATTACAAGCAAAACCTAAGCAAAAAGTATTCAGATAAATATTTAAGATTCATATGAGTAAGCTAACAAAATATAGATCTTAAATCTAATGTTGAATATTCTTAAAAAGAAAGGGTTATAAGCAATGATTTTAAAAAAAATAAATAAATTAAACCCCTGCAGCACACAGCCTTGATAACCACGGTTTTTTCCTAGGAAAGAAATATGACTGAGGCTATAGATCTCTAGTATTAATGTAACAACAACAACAAAAAAGAGGATTTACTTAGGGAGAAAATTGTGGATGGGTTTGCTGCAGAGACGAGAACACCTACAGCTGCAAATAGCATCTCTGTTAGCAGTGCATCACCTCTACTGAAAGCACTTTAAACACGGCAATGAGAGAAGCACTAAACAGCAACTACACTCTTAGCAATCTGCATTTGTTTATGCGTTGAAAACAAAACAAACAAAAGTATCTATGTGTATATACATTTAGGAAACCGCATCTTTAGAAAGCTGGAACCCTCCACATCTCCATCTTCAAATCACCCTGGTCAGGAATTAATTGTTTTCAAACTCTGAGAACACAGATGTGCTTGAAAAGCACCAGCTGCAAGACAGCCACACGAGCAGCACAAGCATGAGCTCAACCCTCCTCTAGGAACAAGAACAAGAGTCTGTGCTCACTGTTTATTTACAACATACATTGTAAACTTCCAGTATAAATATTCACATACAGTTATACTAAAATATTTAGGCTGCAAAATCAAACTTCTAAAGGGCTTCCACTGCCAGCACTGGCGTTACCAAACTCTGAGTTTAAAAGATAAGATGAAGCAACTCCAAGTCAACAGACAAGGTGCAGTGCAGCCCAAGACAGCTCACATCAAAAAAAGACTTCTTGCAGAGGAATGACACGTCAGGAGTAACAGGGTGTTGGATTCACCAGGTCACAGAAGGGCAACACAACACACAGTCTCCCTTATCTCCCTGTTGTGTGGGGCAGCAATGCAGCCATGCCCTGCTATCTCTGAAAGGGTGATGTCTACCAGGCTGAAATGCTGACTTTCCTCACACCAAGGGAACTGTGGGAACATCTGTCCCACGCAGTGCCCACAGCAAGGTGAGGTGGAGACGTGCCAAAGGCCCAGCAGTTGGGCCAGAAGGGAGCTCTCCGGGGGAGCTCTCCCTGTTGCATCTCAAGCAAGAGATGAAGAACTGAAGTCTTTTCTAAGCATTTCTCGCTCATCAAATTTCACCAACAGAAATAAAGTCACAGGCACCTCCATCTCAAAGATCTCTTCTTTTACTAGAGCTGCACACAATTTTAAAATCTGGTTTATATCTTCTCACAAAAATACCCAAAACCAAAACCAATCAACCAAACAAAAACAAACACACACCCCCAAACATACCAAAACAAACAAACAAAAAGTACAACCACCACAACTAAACCAAACCAAACAAATAAAAAAGCCAAAACAAAAAAATCCAAACAGAACTTGGTGTTACTGAGATTTTTTGACAAAGGAATGACATACAGCTTCCATGTCAAGGGCATGGTAGGGAAAGACAGATATTCCCAGACCACTGAATTTGCCTAACAACTCTTCAGGCCTCTTACCTGGGTCTTCCAGTAAGAGTGAAAAACAGTTAAATAACTAACTGTACAACTAGTTTTGTTATTCTTGCTTAACCAAAAGATGTAAAATTAAAATTTAAAAAAAAAAAACAAAACCACACACCAACCAACCAAAGAAAACCAACAGAACAAGAGAAAAGTAAAATCCACTTCACAAGAGGTGCCAAAATAAGATAAAAATGGGTTGGAAACATCTATGTGTTTATAGTCACTTTCCTTCCTCTTCTCCCAAGTTTGTTTGTACCTACACTGTTCACATTGAGGCAATAAATACGAGAACATATGTGATTTTTTTTTAAATGTGCCCTTTGACTGTCAATATCTCCCAAACAGGTGTTGGCTAAATGATTATAAATTGGCCTCTGGATACACCTCTTCAACTGAGCCGTACAGGACTGGCGATAATATAATTAGACCTAAAAACATCAGGCTGGTGAATGCTTTCCATCTGTTTGGCAATAATGTTTAGTTAACAATAGTCTTTAAAAGAAGCACCTTCAACTTCAGTTCTTAAAGTTATTTATAGGGCCATTCTTAACACACCAGCACTCTTGCTAACAAGAGCTTTAGCCACTTGGAAATTATTAGCCATACGGCTGTATATGAAAAGGAATAGCAGCATTTAACATCTGTATCTCTCCAGATTTACAAGCATCAACCTCATTTGAAGTCATTTCTTAATGAACAGTTCCATGGTCTGTATTAATATGATAGTTGCATGCACAAAGATCATAAGAAGCCAAACATTTTTTTAATACCAACAGTAGGCCAATCAGTAATGAAGCTGTCAGCATAAAGGACAGAATAATAGCTTCTTTAACCCTCAAACAGGATTTGTTCAATTGTAGAGTAGAAGACACCAATTTAAAAACTGCTCATGGGTTTGCTCACCTTTATAAAGACAAAAATCTAATTTGGTACTAATTTGATACAATTGTCTTTCCAATAAAAGGCTCCTAAAGCCATCTTTTATTCCATGATAAAACAACTGCTATAACTAAAACTGTCATGAAATAATTACCTTTGATAGCATAGCTTATTGCACAAATACAATTAATGTATTCCTCCCTTTCATTTTTCATACTTGCTTATCAGCACTGTATTAGCATATGGTGCAACAGAACAGATTACTGAGCCCTCGCCCTATAAGACGACATATAGGATGAGGACCAGTAACGCGAACAAAGCAGACAACAGGTCCCTTTAGGGTTGGCTTCATCTGCTGTTATATTATAACATCAAAATGGATGTAGCAGCTACAGTTTTATAACTCTAATAACAACAACTGGTATCAGTATGCCTTTGAGGTTAACTACCTAGCTGGACTAGGTTAGACATACCCAGTCTAACTAACCCAGGTTCTTTTCTTCTGCTTCCCATCAAGCACCATACCTTCCCCAAGTGACTAACATCTCATCTACAGCTCCACTTCATTTCATGGCCAATTATTTCTTTGTTGATTCAATGTCAACCTTTCTGCAAGACTGTTTCTCTCAAAAGGGATGCCAAGAAGCCCCAGGAAGAGCCATAAAAGTAACTTTAGAAATTCTTCTAGTGATGTTCCATTTGGCCCTGGCAGACTGTGGACTTTACATGGACCTACCAAGTCAAAAACCTGCTTCAGGGGAAAGCAGCCTGCATGCATATTACAAAGACGTGGTTTAACCAGATTCTTTCAGATAATTAAAGGACTACATGAATGAACAAACTGCTATCAGAAAACTGACATTTCAGAAAGGGATAAGTCCAGGAAAGAGGGGGTCACAAGTATATTTGATTGACTTTTATCATGCATCCAGAGCAGAGGAAGGTCAGCAGCTCTTGGATGCACTGCCAGGCTGCTGCAGAAGGGCATACCTGTAAGCCTGCCACTGACCCAGATGCCAACTCACTCTCCTCACCTCATGCTTTACAGCCAATTTCTAGATAGTGGTGCAACAATTCTTTCCTGTTGGCATTCCTTCACACTTCTCTCCCACTGCAAAAGGGGGTGCTTCAGTAATTCTTTTTCTAAAATTTCTTTTTAAAATGTAAAGTGACAAGTCTCCACACTAGTGGTACAGTGGGACAAAATGGAATTCCACAGAGCATTCCCTATGACATAACTCTTATTCTCCAGAGTAGATCACACAGAGATGCTGGGATTAGACCAGGTTGCTTCTAGCTCATATAAACTGATGGAACCTCTTTCACCAATGATGACCACGGAGTAACTTGTAATATTTGATATCTCCTAACAGTGAGCTGTCGGCTGTAACATTCAGCATTCTATCTCAGAGAGGAGGGAGAATGCACAGCAGAGCATTCCTGGCCACTTAGCAAACTACACTGGGACACAAAAAGAGACAAGGCAAAATCCTATTTGTAACAGTAATGTATGAACAGAGACAAGGTCTACATATCACACTGGCTTTCATGGTACTGTTGCTTATTCTTTCCTAGTTTTTTGCATTGATGACGACTTCAGCATGGTCAAAAACTCTGACATGCAAAAAGCAATGACCACAAATAAATACCTAATGTAAACAAGTGTCTTCAGCAGCACAGACATCCCTAATTTTGTACAAGCCCTTGAGCTCTCGGGTACATCCCAAAATACAAGTGAACACAGCAGCACTGCATGACAGCATCTCAGTAAAGTGGCAGATAGCAATACCCCTCCATGATGCCAAATAGGATTTTCTACTGGTGAATTCCTTTTTTTTTTCCTTAAGTCAAGGGTTAATTCCAATGCTGACAGCAGCTACTTAAAAAAATTAGCTTCTTAGATTTGATTTACAGCGTATCCAACAGCTTAGTGGAAAATAAATTAAATTCAATTCAATATAGTAGGTACAATTAATTGGAGAAAAATAAAATAAAACCTGCCTGGTAAATAACCATAGTCTAGCTTTAAGAAAACAGTTAATTTTAGGATCCTTTAAATGCACAGAAATTAGCAAATGTTTCAGTATGCTAATTTTTTTTAATTAAAAGATATTTCTGCAGTAAAAGCTCTTTCATATGCACTACTGATTCTTCATCAAACGTTAAGTTTCCAACTTAACACCAGTATAGCCGGTGGCAGCCTGAAGGTTTACCATCTGCTGCCACCCAAAGTCACGGTGGCCACCTTCAGAACATATGCATCAAAGCCCTGAGATAAGAGACTGAAGGAATACTGCAGAAGTCAGCATAAGGGGAAGCACAGACCCAGAGGCAGGCAACAGGCAAGTCACCAGGAAAAAAGAACATGGTGAACCATTAGTTACCCTACCGAGCAGCCAACCAAGGTCGCGGGGGACGGCTCTGGAAGAACTGAGGGCTGCTCTAACTGCACTGCTCTCCTGTGGGTGGCTTTAACATAAACACATAAATCCTGTCACGCTGCAGACATTTGCTTCCCCAGCTCCCCTTTCATTTCTGGGATTTTTTTCCCCTTCCTTCTCCCCTGTCCAGCATCTCATACTGGTTTTTTTCTTGCCTCCACTCTTTCAAGACATAGTTCAGAACATATTTGTGCTTTTTATTTACTTCATCAGCCTTTAACACTAATCAAAACAAACACATTAACACATCTGCTTGCAAAAATGTAACTTTAAGTTCACTGACACAATTGAAAAATAGCTCATGACTGATCAAAGAAAATTGAATAGGATCTCTTACTGCAGTACCAGACAACAGAAAGATTTTGAAGACAAACCAGAGCTAAGGGATTACTTTAAAACCAGCTCCATTTTGTTATTAAATTGCCACTCTACACTGAAAACACATCATGTAATAATGTCACCAGTGGGCCATCTATTAATTCTGGTCATTATCTGCTAAACAAATGTACTTTTATCACAGGATAGATACTCTAACAGAAGTCCTACAAACTTGAATCTGTATCAGATGATCATCTATGATTTTTTTCTTGCATTTACCCCACCAGTTGGAAAATCCAGTTACAGGTTGTGACAGACAACACGGAACGAGACAAGCTGTCCACCTGATCCTAGGGGTGAGTATTTGAGACCACGAGAAAACCTCAGCAGGGTCTGGCACACAGCTGGTGCTGCTCTCAGGACACAGTTGCAGTGATGAGGCAGAAGAAGGGGTGCAATTCACTCTCCTCAACTGTGCTGGCTGTCACAAGGCTACCAGGATTAAAAGATCTGCTTAGCACAGATTTATTCTTGTCACTTTTCAGATTACACCACCCAGACTCTCACTCATCTCCCTCTGTCGTTACAAAAAGAGATTACATTTGGCTAATATGTATGGAAAATGTGATTATTGCTTATCCTTGTACCTGTGCAATATGAATTATCTTCAGTTTGCAATTACTCCTCCTTTCAAACCATTATTCTAAGGAACTTATAGCTCGTGTATTCTATGACTTGTAATAATAGTGTACTTATAAGACAAATGGTGCAGCTTTAAATAATGAAAATGCTAAGAAAGAAGCATATATTCAAATTCAAATTTTTAAATATTTTAAGTTGGTTGGTAGCAAAGAGGAAGGTCCATTTTCTTAGAGCAAAATAAAAACTGGCCAATAAATTAAAAATGGTGAAATATTAACCTAGAAAATATACCTGGTAGGTTTTACTAGAGAATGCATTTTAGAATATGAAATGCCACTGACATCGTACTAAGCAATTTTGTAACAGTTATGAAGATAAACTTAAAATAATTTTGATTTAAAAGAAAATATCTCTACAAATTATTTCTTTCTGGAGGCCAAAAGATACATATAGTTTGGCCTGCACAGGAACATCCAATATTTTAATTTCTATTTTCTAAAGGCAAGGACAAAATTTGTGTTACTCTATCAAATCTTAAGACTGTTTTATGTCAGATGAAATAAAACATTCACTAAAGCCAAAAGAAATTTTAGTGAGACAAACAAGAAGGAAGCTAGGGTTATACCAACAAATACTCAGAAACATTCAGATTAGTATAAATGGAACGATTTCAGGAAAACAAGTGGCAGGTGTTTGAGGGCAGGGAAGAAGGGACAGGACTCTTACTAGCTGGCAGAGAGACTGTGTTTTAAAGTTCAGTAAGCTTTGTTACGTGGGGCTTGAAACCTGACTGCAGTTAGGAATAATCCCACAGCAGCAGGGAAAAGAAGTTAGTGAGCCAAGAAATCAGTTTTGCCGATAACTCCGTAGTTGATTTGATTTTGTAGGACTTGGCAAATCACTTAAGAAACGACAAGGTTATCAAAACAGAAAACCAGCTAAGTTTATTCGTATGAATAGTTACTATTATTACTCAGTTTCAGATTTTCAACCATTTTTTCCACTGCTATTTTCCATTATGCCATGTTTGTAAGTTTATTACAGCTCCCTTCCCCCCACACCTCTCATGCACACACAGTCACTCATTCAAACCCATAAGATGATCTAAAGATGCTTGGTAGAGTGCACCCAAGAGCCAGGTGAGAGAAAACATCTGCTACAGTCAACTCAGGTTCACAGCTGCAACAGTCTTTAATCTCACCTCAAAAGGCCAAATATTTAAGTTTCTGACAAATACTAACAGAACATAGTTACCTACATCCTATGTTATTCTTGCACAATACACATGCTGCCTTAAGAAGAGCCTGTTTCTCCCACCCTCTGATTAAATTCTATTAAAGCTAGCCATAACCTGTTTGAATTCAAATATGGGTCTGCACACTATGCACGTGAAGCTGACATACATGCTAAATACTTCTGCTTTTTGGCAGTGCCACTCATCAAGCAGAAAAGCAGTAATCACACTTTATAAATAATTAATAATACTGAGTTAGTTTTTCTGCATGGTTTTTAAAGTCGATTCACCAAAATGTACAACCACCAGAATTATGACTTCTGAAGATAGTACAAACAGCCACAAAGAAAATCTATACTCAAGATTAACAGAATTGCTTCCAGTTATTAAAAAAAAGTTATCTACCCACAGAATCCTTTTCAGAAACTCCCAAAAGAATTTTAGCAAGGCCCTGAGGAGAGTATTTTATTTTTTAAGGTTTCATAATAAAGCTTGACAAATAGTGTATTGGACAACAAGCTCAAATGTACAGACATCTGTGGAAGAACTGATCACAGTCACACCAGTGCCAGTACGGACAGTGTGGCTTGATGGGGGACCAGGGGAGGGGATAGAAAAGACATAAAAGACAGTCATTGGTTACAGAGGCATAGTTATTACTTAATGCACTCTGCTTTCAAGATGAATCTTTAAACTGAATGAATCTAAATAACAGAGGGTTCTAAAGAATAAGAAATTGGGTTTGAAACAGCATTGTGAAGGTATCCAGCAGCACCATAACAAAGTCGTTTCTTTAGGGGCCAGTTGTAGCTTCAAAGGAAAGATTTGCCTAGGGCAGAAACTCAGCACAGAATCTGCAACCTTGATTTTTAATTAGGCAAATTCTGAAAGCAAAACTCTCTCCTATTCCAAAAAGAAGTTTTCTGCTTTAAGGTACATGAACTGAGAAAATAATTGATCATTCTTGGTTGGTGATAACAGCAGCTAAAATATTTAGGTATTAGTTTGTTTTCAGTGCTGTACCTCTGTTAACACTAATGAGAGCTTTGCTGCCCAATCTGCAGCACCTCAGATTCCACAACGTTTGCAGGACAAAAGCCACCTTTATCATTACATTAAACCTTTATTTTCAGAAACCTACTCACAGGTAGACTCTTAACATAATAAACATATAAAATACCTGCAAACACCACCTCATTAACTTTTGACACCATGAAGTGAGCAAACACAGAAGCAGCAGAATTCAAGAAAACTGCTCTTCTCAAGCAAAGTGTAGGTTCTCTTTGGTCTACTAAAACAGTCAGATTTGTACCACAGCCTTTGCAGAAGAACTGAAGCAGAAGGATGGGAGGCAAGGCACAGATATGGTCATTCTTCTCCAAATTTTCACAATAATTTAAGGAGTTTAATAATCCTAAAATCTCTAACTCCCTCGGATTCAACAGAAAAGGGTCAACACAACAAAAATTATTAAGGTGACAAGAAAGGTGAAAGGGCAGACAAGGAAAGAAAGATTGCACATTGGGAATAAACTAGGCTAAAATTAAATATCTAATCATTCTGCCTGGTCTAAAACAGGTTGAAAAACCCAGAGTTTCAGGTTGCAACAAGCATTTTGTCTGTGAAAATGAAGCCAACTCAAAACACTTCAAGAGGCTTCAAAAAAAAGAACAAAGAGAGACATTACTCTAAGGGAAGGCACTGAACCTTTCAGCATTTGATGGAGGGAAGGTTAACAGTTGGTTTTCTCGAGGCAGCACTGTAGCAGGCAGACACCACTCTGGGCTTCAGCAGTGGGAGAAAAAGTCTGCAAAGCAACCAACACCATTTCTTAACACAGTGTGTTTGAGCCAGTCTTGCCCAGGATTAGGCAAGCCAGCAGTTACAATCCCAGTGGCTCATTACTATCCACACATCCATGTTCTGCTGAAACCAAAGCAGCTATCTCAGGGTTAGAATAGGAGAGTATTTTCAGGCAAAACTCTGCGTGATGCTGAATCAGTTACAGCCTCATGCCCAAAGCAAGGCATCTTCAATGCTGGCCACAAAAATCAAAATCCATTTTCAAGAACAAGCATGCTATGTCATCTACTTGGCTCCAGTAAGTATACTTACACATTGATTTGGATTTCTCCATGATGTGAGCTTTAGGGCATATGCAAGCAGAGAAGAAGGCAAATAACAGTGATGGTGAGGAAGGAAGCGAGATGGTGCTTGAAACCAAAGGCAGGGGCATCATCTCCATCACACAGACACACATGCACACTTTTGCTTCATATTCACGAGCATTTTGTGTATGCATTATCAAACCAAATAGAACATGCTCTGGACATCTGGGCTTAGATCAGTTTTTCATTTGGCTCACAACATTATAAACACCTAGAAATATAAGGAAAAAAGGCAGCATACTCAGAATAAGATTAAGTTTGTGACAAGGAGAATGTGGAAGCAGGAACGCAGAGTACAAAGACACCTGAAAGAATTTCCCTTTTCCATACAATAATTAAACATGAACTCTGAGCCCTATGATATTGTTTGCACACAAGCACACCAGTTGTATCCATAGGCCTATTGCTCCTCACACACATCTCTGCACTACAGATCTTTTATTTTGTCATCTTTAGAAGCCTGATTCTTCCCAACTCTGCTTCAAAGATCTGGACACGTTTAGCTCACACCTGGAACACTTACTGAAACTCTGCTCAGAGAGATCTAAGGAGACCTGGTACAACCAAGAACTGCAAAAGCTTCATTGTGATCAAGAATCTTCTCCAGTAGATGTTCATCATTCTTATACAACAACAGAGATACTGAGAAGGTCTTTCATAATCCATTTCCAGTACTTCTGCAGGCTTACATTGTCAGACTAATTCACAAAATCCATGCCTACTGCATCCATTTAATGGCTACTAATTTAGCTAGCACCTACTAATGCAACAGATAGGTGGTCTTTCCAACCTGTCTCTGATATGTATACAGAGTGAAATACAGGTTAAATTCTGTACTTACGACTGAGGAAAGAAGATACAATGAATATGAAGTCAGAGCTGAGAAAACCTTGTGTGCTATAAAAGCAACCATAATACCTAAGGTATATAGCCCTCTGAGGAGAAATTATCAACTTATACACACAATTACAACAAAACAAGCAAAGAAAACCAAAAATCAGTCCCAATAGCTAGGGTCAGTCCAACAAGAAAAAGAAACCAAGAAATACAGACCTTAAGAGATAAGCTACAGGTTTTCTGATGCAAGTTACAAATGCACCACCATCTCACACACAAACCACGGACCACATTAGGAGCTATCAAAAGGTAAAAGGGACTTGCCACAGCAAAAAGGAAACAAGCCATTACGGTCTGCCTTAGCCACTGTCCCATTGCTGAATAATAATACATCATCTTAAAAGTATTTGGTAAGGTAATGCTAATCAGTGTTATCAAAAAGATGCAACAATTCTTCTGGTCTCTTAATTAGGCTTGCAAAAACTCCGTATGGTCCTTTACTGTTTACAGAGGGGTATTATCCTGGGATTTTGGAAGACATTATTTGCATGACTCAAAAATAAGCTTGGCTTCATTGCTGAATCTCTGTCTTGGCAATACATTTCAATTCCAAATTCTCAGGGAAGGAGAACAGTTGTATGTGTCCCCAGTCCCCATTTCAAGTAAGAGTTCAAAAGTAGGAATTTCTATCCTCCTATATTTTAAGTATCCACCAGACTGTTCAACTGAAAAAACATCAACTCGTCCTTACCCCAGTATTGTAACTATGACTTCATTTTTGAAAAACAGGCCTCATCCTATTGAATGCCACCAAACATGTACCTTATCCTTTAGCTCAAATACATTTTGCATGACCTTACATGAATTGCTTAGATAAAAGCCTTTTTTTCTTCTACTTTTGTTATTTTAAAGTGCAGATGCATTTGAGTCATTTTCCCCTTTTGTTTCATATCCTTAAGATCCACAGCTTCAAAGACAAAATGTCAGCATGCAGTCGATTTATGACTGAATTCTTGAAGAGACACTGAAGAATTACCTTGTCAATCACCCCAAGGACTCTGAAGGTCTTCAGTTCCTCGGCAGGGCTCCTTAGGTTCCAAGAGGGCCTTGAACTTAGTGATCCTGGAGGCTAATGGAAGATATCAAAGATTATACATCAATCAGGGTGGTACTTGAAGGAAGACTGCCTGCTGAAGCAAATGCCAGGCCGAAGGAAACTAAATTTATCATAAAATCACAGAGAGTGAAGATGAAAGGAGAAGTTTTCTGTTTGTCCTTAGTGGGGGGAAAAAAAAAACAACTTGCAAGTAAATAAAAGTCGAGATAACAGTGAAAACAAAAATTTAAAAAACAAAAAAATAATGAATTTTTATATTTGCTATGCTTAATGGAACCTGGCAATTGATTACTCGGTTCTTACCACATCATAATAATCAATCAAAGCCTTACAGGTATTCTGGGTACAAAATAATTCAGAGATCACTGAGGAGGAGAAAGCAAATTAGAGGCTTTTAAAGTCTGAAGAACATAAAATATAGAATTATAAACAGGGTTCTCTTGCTCTCTGGTGAGTTTTGTGAAATCCATTTAATAATAAGGTGCACAACAGAAATTATTCCTAAAACTGCCTTAGAAAAAGGTAGCTAGCTACATATCATTAATCTAGAAATTAACACCACAGCAAGAAAATTGGCATGTGCTAACTATTCAAGTAGTTAATATGCTAAAAGGCATGGATTTTTGTCCATGTTATGTTTTGCAGTTTTTCAGAGCAAACTCAAAGCTTGCATCTCCAAGGCAGGAACAGTATTTCAAATGGAAGTCTTCTGGGACAAAGACCAACCTCTTAAGCATCCCATGTACCTCTGGCATGTTAACAATCATTTTCAGAAGTTTCTGGTTGCCAACTGAGAGAATTCATTAGATCTTCCTCCAAAAATTCAACATGCAGCTTCTACTAGAACCTCTTCCTCACAAATAAGGTAATTTCATTTGCAGAGCTGTTGAATGCCAAACTCCTTTTAAGCATAACCTGGCCTCCCCAAGTACATTTCTATCACACAAAGGTGGAAAGGAAGAGGAAGGTGAAACTCCTTGATTTTTAGGCTTCTAAGACGTAAAAGTTGTTTACTTAATTTGTCAGCATCCTGAGACAATATGTAACAGTTATGTCACATTGGAAAATGGCTGGTAAGCAATTATGCTGTGGATGAAATGCTTAATTATCAGGGAAAATGAAAATTTTTCACTTGTGATCATAAACTCCAAGATGCTGAACTAGGCAGTGCCATTTGCTCCCCCCCTAGTTTTTCCCCTCTGACATCCTTACTGCAGTATCCTCAAAGGCCAAAGCCTTTCCCAAAACTGAGCCCCTTTGTGTTGCCAGTCAATAACCTCTCCTTCCAAATTCCTTCCTAAAACTCAGTACCTATTTAAGCATTGCACACAAAATCCAAAAGAAAGGGTTATAAATACATGTTCAGAAAGCATGGAGAAAAGTGTGCTTTTATGGGCTCAATGTTTAAAAGAGTTCATTACTTATCTTCATTTATTTGTCTAGATCTCATAATTGTTTCATAATGTAAACACTGTCAAGCAGAAGTACCAACTGCAGCTAGGAGAAAACAGCCCAGAATCTACAATCTAAAACTGAAGGCTGCAGCAGGAAGAAGAAAAAAAAAAGAACACTCTGCATGAACTTTTTTCTCCAAACCTAATTTACGTTCCACATTCTAGTAAGCTGTTAAAAGCATTCTGAGAATGTGCAATTTTTTGGCAATAATCAAATATTTCCTTTGAAACAAAGAGTTGTGCTAACACTTATTCATGACAAGATATCAAAAGCATTCTAAGGAATACATTAAATGGAAGATAACAATTCCAAATCCTCTAGACTACTATAAAAGATTTCCACTTTTATCTGCTTGCTATTACATTTTATAACTATTCCTCAATAATCAAGCTTTTAAAATTCTCTCTTATGAATAACATTTCAACCATGAATTAAGTTCATACATCTCTACAGAAGTTAATAGTTGTCTAATAATGCTATACAATTAGATTCCTGTACCCATTACATCTTAAGAGCTCAAAAAAACCCATTATTTATATTTTAGGTCCTTCTCTAATGTATGACCAACGGTGGCACAGTCCGCAATACTGTGTACACACACTGTTTTTCATATATGCGCTCTACAGTCACTTCTTACTTTAAAAGGATTTACAATCACATCTACATCTCCACAGCTCCCAATAGCTTCTCCACTTTTATCAGTTTCAGGTTATTTTTTGCCCTTTACAGTACTTTGGTTTCACTGTTGCAAAGTCTAATAGTAGAGCCCAGTGATGGGGAGGCATCACATTCTGTTGTGAGGCAAGCCGGAAGCAAACTCTAAATACCCAATTCCCAGAACTGCAGCAATTAAGCACTCTATGAAACCGCCTGCTCCTCTGAATAGAGTAAAAATCCAAGCTCAGCATCTAGGCAGCAATAATAAAAATAACTAAAAAACACCACTCTCATCAAAAACAGAGGACCAAAAAAAAATAATAATACAGGAAGGAGGGTAACAAAAAATCAAAAGCTTTGTTTGCCTTTAGAAATAAGGCATTTGTATTCTAAAGAAAGTGGTAGGTTACCTCTGCCTAAAGACCTTCAACATCCTATCTGAATGCTTGGCATGCTGCACAGGTATCCCAGGATCATCTCTCCTGCGGTCAGGCCCTTTATTTCCAGACTACACTCTGAGCTGCACTGTTGGATTTATCTGAGTTAGGATTGGCATCACCAGTTCCTCTCCCACCACCACCCTTTGGCCAGCATCATGTGCTAATTGCAAATAGAAAAGGATGCTGACTGTGATGTCTCTGCAAAGACTCAGCAGCTTGTGGCCACCACCTGCCTTTGGAAAGCTCTAATTTTGCAAGCCACAAAAGGAAATGTGGCAATAGCTCTTGCCTCAGCTTTGGCATCATGGTCAGCAGTTATAAGAGCAGAGGAAGAAAGAGAAATATACCACCAACCAGGCAAGAGGAAGGGCCTCTCACATTAACCTCATTTAAGGTAAGAGCACTTTCGTAGCCCAGTAACACAAACACCATTTGATGGGAAATCATAGAATATCCTGAGTTGGAAGGAACCGACAAGGATCATTGCATCCAACTCCTGGCTCTGCATAGGACAATCCCAAGAACCACATCACGTGCACATCTCAGGCTGGGGTATACCAGCACCTGTTGTGGAGTTCCTTACATCCCTCTACTTCCCAGGATGCAGTGAAAAATAAGGTCCTGGTCCTCCTTTGGTTACACAAAGCAACCCTTGTGCTCCAGCAGTGATGCACCTTGCACTGCCCCCTCAGAGCTTTCTCAGCACAACTGCTGTTTTCCCCAGATCTCCTCTAATAAAATATTTTATCTTTATTTTAATCTCTTCATTCTTTCACCGAGAAAGCTCTGCTAATTTAACTGCTAATGCTGCCACCTTTGACAGCATTCACCACAGATCCTCAGGATAAGAAAAAAGAAAAGAACTTTCATGAACACCAGTGCAGAGCTGCACATCAAAATACGATCTCCCCTTGCCATTCAGAGGTCTGAGACTGATGACTTCAATAACTATCTACCTGTAGCATAGCCAGATCTTCAATGGCAGCAAGGAGACGCCTTGTTTTGTGGCAGATACATTGCCTCATGGGTATGAAAGTGCTTCCAGTTCTCCTGGTGTTGCCCCATCCCAGCCCCTTCCTACCTGTGCATCAGGAGAAAAGCAGGTTGCATTTTTGCCTGCATCTGAACGACAGAAAACTACAGTGTGCTTCAGAAGGCCCTCAGTGAGAACCAATTGGAGAATGCATCTTCCCTGAAGCTGGGACACACCTTGGATGTGATCTTGGAAGCCTTGAGACTGAATTTCTTATTTTATGTTAAATTTATATCTCACAGAACTATGGTACTGCATTTTCTTTATACTTCATGTAATTTTCATGCACATTTAATGAGAATTTTAGGAAGATATCTTATGAAAACCACAAAGAATGAAAGTTGCTTCTTCTGTTTGGGCATCGGGTTTGCATGTACCTCTTGTTAGTAAATTGCTTTGAAAATCAAAAATAATTGACATTTTAAAAGACAATAGCTTTCATAACAGTGCAAAAAGAAACAACTCTGAATGTAAGAAGTTAGGCATGAGTAGAATCAGAACTAATTTCAAAGAGGGAAAAAGTATGTTTTATAAAACTACCAAAGTTAAAATGGACCCACAGCCTGTACAGACAGCTGCGCTGGGCTTTGCAGCTGACAGCTATGTCAGCTATGTCACCTTTCTGACAGTCAATCCAGCGTGATTCAGAGGTTGTTGCTACAGCCCCCTTTCAGGTTTGGAAGTGGCTCCCCAGAGCTGCTACTTATAAAGGGGCAGAGAAGAAAATGCAGCTTGAGAACGAGCAAAATGACCCACTGCTGCCATTACACAGTGCTCTGGAGCGTTTGTCGAAGAGAAGGTCCTGGAAGCTGCCATGCTGTGCCAAAGGAGGAAGAGACGGACAGCATTTGCTGCAGTTTGTTTTTCCAGAAGGTCTACATGTCTGTTTACAAGCTCCAGAAGATGTCCCCACATCTCCTACTCTTATGGGTCACAGCAAGGCTTTTCTCAGTGTTTACAAGACTCTGTCAAGTGAGTTCCCAGTTCACGGTCACAGTTGCATCAGCTCCCTGTGTTTCTTTCCAGCTTTAAGAAATCTTCTATCCATCATTAAGCCCTCTATCCACAACCTTTTTTTAACAGTGCCAAGGGTTCTCCAAACACCCTCTTCTTGTGTTTCTCTCTTCACCACTCGCACTTGCCAGCAGCAGGGTGGTTGCTAAGGATGCTATCCTTGAGGGTTACACTGCTGAATTTTTGTTGAGGCAAGAAAAGTAACAAAGTACTGTTGTTCTTTGTTTGGTTTCCATGGCACCAAAGATAATTTTTGCTTCTCAGCTCTGAAATGCCAGACTTTTTCCTCTAGGGAAATCTGGTCTTCAAAGAGGCAAGTGTCTGGCATTTCCAGCCACGAAAGAATGGCTCACTTTCTCCTGCCCCAGGACCTCAGAGAAAAGCAAGCCACCGTGCTTTGCCTTCATGTGGTGTTCAGATGGCAAATGGGTAGCTTGGGGTATGGGTAGTGGGCACAGTCTTTTGAGATTGCTGCATGTGGCTCAGCACATGGCTGGCAGCCTGAGCCTTTGGGAGATACAAGAGGCTGAGAAGTGCAGGGCAATAACCCAACCTGCACTTCTGAGCTTCTCTCTTCCCTTGCTGGACAGTTCCCTGGCCTGGTGGGTGAAAAAGAAGTAGAATTCCATGTCTAGGAAAGGCATGTGAGCCTAGTTCTGATGCTGATCACCATGATGGTTCCTTGTAAGGGCACAATAGGAAACACAAAGCCATCTACAGCAAACGTGGGTGACAAAGCAGTTCTGCCTGGTAACATCACATCATGAACAAGAGCACCCAGGCTTGTCTATCAGTCAGACCTCCTCCTGCAAGGAATGGTCTCAGCATCCTCACTGCCCTTGACATTCCCTGCACTGAACCATGCTTACCATAACAAAACTGCACTCTTCCAGTCTTAATAGGGCCCAGGTCCTGCACTAACCTTGTACAACATGGACTTAGTTTTTTTAGGAGAAGGACACAAAGTATCTGCATGTCTCCATTCCTAAGAATCACATTGCATATAAGTGCAGGTCATTTCAGTGCACTTATCACTGTCTGTATGAGGGGGAAAAATTCATGCAAACTCTTAATTTAAACTATATTGGGCAGTACAAAGAATAAGCAGTAACTACAGTGCAAGAATTCAAGTCTGTTCAGCAATTAACATGAAGGAAGAGTCACATTCCTCATGTTCCTTAAGCCACTTAGCCAAAGCACAGAGCGTGCCAATTTTTTGTGGTTCCTACCTCTACCCTTAGAATAACTTTTGGAGAGAAGTCCTTCTCCTGATTAACTTTCAGCTATCAGCTCAGAGACAAGCTGTTCCTCAACACAACCATCATGACCCATCAGTACCATCTGCCCTTGATGTCAGAAAATTCCAAAGCTCTAAGATAAAAGTAAAATGTATGCATTATGAAGAGCAGCAAATAAAGGACATAAAAATAAATGTACAAACTTAGGAAAAAACCAAAACTAAATCATAGAAACATGGGGTTCTTTTGTAAAAATGAGAATCAGCCAGGTGCAACATCTTGCTTGTGCAAAATCAGGTTTGCCATAACTTGTCCATTTTGATTTTCAGCACAGAATGGTTTTCTATTCTCACCACTTCTTTTTTCTTGTCTTATTCCAATTAAATCTGCTTTTCTTTGGATCTGCAAAGAAGGCATGTGTCTTAGTACAGCATAAAAGAGGAAATACTTTACCTCTCAAGTTCACATACAAAAATGCAACCTATTTCTTCCTCCTTCTCAACCACAATTAATTTTTAAACTTATAAAAAGGCAAAAATAGGTTGCTTGTGGTTTTTTTTCTCTTGTTCTGCACTTTCCAAACACACTGAGGTTTCCATTCAATATAGATTTTTTTCCCCATTTTCAGGGGCGTTTGACCCAAAGAAAAGAGTACCTGGTAGGAGTTCATATCAGTCCAAAATACTAAATTGTTCAAAGTACAATTCATAGCAACAGCAAGACTCCAAACCTCACAAAATGTATCCCATTTGGAACATCCTCAAAATTGTACTTGTGGGCTCTCAACATAAAAAAAGCTACCCTTACAGAACAGTGTCTTTGCTTTTTTAATTTACTTATTAGACAGATTTTAGAAGCCTTCCCATTTTTGCAGCAGTGGTCTCCTTAAAGCACTTTTAGATCTGTGCAAAGTAAGATGCAATAATCTTCTGCGCCTTTTGTCCTCACTTGATATTAAAGTAGAGAGTCAGGAAGTTGGTAGCTTTTGTACTTACTACAATAGGGCAGTCATTGACAATCACAGACAGTTTAGCATGACTGCGGTAAAAGTCTAAAGTAAGAACAGATAAGTCCCAAAGGAACTGTTTGGGGAAGGGCAAAGTAGAAATTTATTGAGGGTATCTTGGAACAAGCTGTGTTTGTCTTTTGTGCAAGTACAGATAAGGGTGTTTCTGCTCAAGAAAGTGGGAATAGTACAGAAACTTCCTAAAAATCAAGGAGTTGATCATACGAGCATATCCAAGAGAGACATTTGAAAGGATCAGGAATAACCTTTGCACAATTAAGTACTTACTCTGTGGAAAATTCATCTGACCTCTTCTATCATGTGCTTGACTCACTTCTGACACACCACTATGTGCTAAGCTGAAGAAACCAACAGCTTTCTCACTCCCTACAGGGCCAAGCAATATTCTCATGGAAAAGTCAAATTAAATGTTACATTCTAATGTGGTTTTTTGCTTTACCTTTAGATTCTTTAGTATGATGAAAAATGTTTACCTCATCAACTGTAAGTAGCAGGAAAGCATGTGAAAACCAGCCCTGTATTAAACCAAAAATTCTTCATAATGTTATGAAACACCAACAAGAATCAGAAAAGAATGGCAACTTAGCAAAAGTGTAACATCAAAATACTCCTCAGGCCTCCCAAAAGAGAAATTCTAGCTAGTTTTTGAACCTTAAGCTTGAATATGCTTTGCTAAAAGACAAGACAACTTAATTATAACAAATTTTGGTTTGAAAAAATAAATTAAAGCCTACCATAGAAACAGATGCATCTTCGGAGGACTTATGGTAGAGACTGGAAATTTTTTCAGCGCGCATAAGATATTCTGCAGTCTTCCTTTTCACTGCTTCTCGACGAGTTGGACTTGATTCACCTCAATAGAGAAAAAAAAAAAAAAGTTATGTTTTCCACAAAGAGACAGGTACTAAGTAATCAAAGCACATGACTACTTTGATTCTACCTTTTTGATTTCCTTTGGCTTATCCGTAATGAAACCTACAGACATACATCTTCTAAAAATCCAGTACTATGATCTCAGAGTTCTACAAAAATAACAATTTAAGCCTTGCCATAGACTAAGGTAAATAAAAAGCCTTACCTAATATTTCTGAGATTTGGTATATGTTCCTATGGTAACATAAGTAAGAACTAAAACAAACCACTGATCCAAATGTCATATTAAAAAAGCAGAATCAATTAGGAAAGACAGAATAAGACATTTACAACAAAACAAAAAAGTTATTTTTCCCTCAGGTTTCCAGTATGGACTTTCCTAAGTACAAATTAAGTGTAGAAATCATATTAAAAACCAGAAGGCAACACAAGAGACCCCAAGAACTCTTGCTCACAGCTTTCCAATGCTAGCCATTCCTTGCCTCTTGACTTAGGGTAACACGGGAAGAAAGGAATAAGCACTTGCGCCAATTACTTCACTTCCCAGATGGGAAGTGAATAAAATAACACCACTGTGTTATTTCTAATCTACCCAGACTCTTACAAGAGGTGAGAATCCCCCGATACCACACAAATTCTGTATTCACTCTAAAACTTACAGTTTATATTTAGGCATTCACATCATGAGCAGTATAGTGTTATAACTGACTCAATTTGTGATGACAACGCCCAACCAGTCAACTGCCAGGCACAGATAAAAAGACTGTGAGACGCAATTGTTACAACAGAGACTGAGATTACTATGCTGAAAATAAGATAGAGACAACTGTCCTAGAGGTAGAGACTTCATACAGTCCTGGCAGTCTCTTCCAGCCCTAACGAAGGCCATCCAAGACTTGCAGAAGCACAGCCTTGACTGCAACGGGCTCTGCACTGCCAGGTGCAAGCCAGCACCCCTCAAACTGATGCTCCAACAGGGCAAGGAACCGCAAGATTATCTGCCTAACAGCTACTCAACATGAAAGACAAGGCAAGAAACAGGAGAGGTAATAAATTAAACACACAAATCCTAACCAACAGCAGATAACAGTCAATAAGGAAGGCTGAAACTCCTAAGACACTGATCAACGGGCCATGAAAGGAACATGAGTGTAACCTTGAAGGAGTTTAACCAGCAACTTGGTAATTGATAACGAAAAAATAGGATTATTGTGGGTTATCAAGAATGAGTCTCATAAAAAAGAGCAAGTTTATTATGGAATTTCCAAGGGAGAACTTACTGTGTAAAAGCTTGCATTCAAAACTTACTGTGGGAGGTTCTCAGGGGGCAATTGTGGCAATGTGTAAGACATTGTGAAATTTTTAAGAGCATGACTGAAGGGAGGGTCAAGGTGGATGTGGGGCACAACCATGAGAAAAGAGGTGGAAATTTCATGGGTAAATTGTGCATAAGCAGGCTGCTAGTGAATACGCTAGTCTGACTGAACCCTGTATCTGAGCAGCGCCTGTCTCACCTTCTTAGAAAACTGTTTCTCACTATTCTCTGCATTACTATTACTGTACTCCTTATTCTCTGTGTATAAGATACGCCAACAAACTTCAAGACCGATAAGCAGGCCAGTCAGACACAGTGTCTGAGAGCTAGACCATGGACCTTGGGGAGAGCTACCAGAGAGAGCTGAACAGCAAGTCTTTCCCTGACCAGCAATAGTTCAAAAGACATTGGGTTGTTCACGCTGCCAGTGGTTATGCAGGTGCCTGTAGAGGCCATATCCTTCTGCCTGTGCCAATCCACCTGTGGTGAACCATGTCCATACAGAGCATGTGTGCACACATGCAAGCCCCTCAGCAACTTGCACTCAGCTTCACAGCTGGCAGGACCTGAAGAAGAGATGAGCTGCAGCCATGTATCTCCAGCAGCTCAGGGCAGGAGGACTCGCTCTAATCCTTCAGTCAACCATAGCTGGCTAGCTTGAACCCTGGATGGGTTAAATAGGCAGGTTGTCTCTTCAGTTTTCCCAAAACACTTTCTAGATGGCAGAGAACAATCAAAAATTAAGTACAATATCTCTTCAGAAATTTCATGGAGAGCTCCTCCCTTGTAAGCTATCAGAGCTGCTGTTTTTCCCCTGCCCCAAACAAGAGAAAATGAATCATTGCTTTTGCTTTAAACAAATCTTAGAGTGTGAAGACGGCACAGGCACTTTTTCACTTTATGTTGCCATGACGTGCCACTAGTCATTCTGACCTCATTATAAAATAGAGATTCCCACTTTTTTCATACCATGACTAGAGACTACCCGAACACATGGAACTATCACACAGACTCCATCAAGAATAAGCAGAAGAGACTTCGGATCTACTCCAAATCCTGTGGTAAGTGATCTATTGTAAATCTTACTATGCACCTCACAGCAGGAGGAAAAAGTGCTGTCACCTCCTTGGATAGAGACTCAGAGCCCTGCTCTGCAAAAACCTTCATGTACACTTGGTTTGGGAAGAAGCAGGACAGTCAGAAATTCAGTGCACTTTAGCATTCAATATTACAGATATGTATCGATTTCTCAGTAATTTCTCTCTTTCTAAAGACAGAGGGCACTTTGTACCTAGATTCCACTACATGAGACTGCCAGTCTTGTTCCCATCCAGGATTTAAAAAAAAAAAAAACAAAACATCACTCAACTGTTTGAACTTGAATTTGTCTTTATCAGAAGAGAATAGATACACAGTATTTTTTTATAAGTGTGTGTTGCAATTCCTTAAAACGTGACTAACGTTCTTACTTTCATCTCTGCACATAATGTTAATCCACCATAAAACTTTCTTGTGCCGATCCACTGGTGAGCACCCACATTCTCTCTGACACACAAAGTGGCAGTCGCTCAGGGAAAACAAGACAACAATAAAACAGCAACAATAAACTCTTCGGCCAGTGTTTCCTTCAAGCAGACTGGTAGAAAACTGCTAGGTTAGTGTCTAAGGCTATCATAAAAGTCAAGCTTACTGCTTAATTGTTAGTTATGTGTATTTACTTTGGATGTTTATTGCCTTTTTTCAATGCTTCAGTAATTTTACAGTAATTAACGCAAACAGGCTAGGATGTCCCCTTGGAGCTGTCTTTGTTCTCCCTACTTTCACAAGACATTAATTTCAGTTTTCCTTCTACTTTTCCTTCCTGAGTAATTTGTTAAATAACATTTGCAAACTGTTGCCTCATTAAAATCTTTAGCCATAAAAAGGGTGTGGATTCACTAAACAAGATTTATTCATCAAGTTCTTGCATCTTATTTGTGAATAAGATCATTAACAGTTCAGTCTCTGAATACTTTAACAGGTGAGTGTTTAAGAATTGGATTTATGGAAATAGGATTTTGGCTTTTTATTCTTTGCATTAATTTAACCAAGAAAATGAAAAAGACTACATTCCTATACAAATTCCCATTTAAACAGCCAATATCCCACAAAAATCTGTAAATAAATACAGGATATTAATTTAATAAACAAATAAACGCTACTTTAAAAGCCTCAAACACAGGGAGTAACAATAAAGACCCCATTAAACTCAAAATAATCTTTAGCATTTATGTCAAATTTGAGGTTATAGAACTCTTCACTTAAAACCAAATAAATCACTAAAACAAAGTACTAGAACAAATCCTTATATTTGACAGATGTTAAAGCTGTGATTCAGACTTTATGCATTATTTTTTTAAAATGCAATGTTACATTTTGCCATGGAATAGTGTTTTTAGTTATGCAAAATGTATATTCTCAATAGAATCTATTTTATTTTATAATACATTAGGAATAATAATTTATTTCTAGTTAGGAACTTCTGATTTTAAAATTGCTTGAGCATACTGAGCTCCTATTTCCATTCTGTGGTTAGTCCACAATAATCTAAAGAGGTATCTCTCTAATTACAATTTAAACTTGAAAGGCATTTTTCTTTAAATGGCAGCAAACAGGAAATGTTTAAACTGTGTCAAAGCCTTTGATGAATCTTTACAACTGCTCATAAAAGATCATCCTGCTTAAAATAATATTGATTTTTCATTTATTTTCCTAGATACTAGAAGATTTATGTTTCATCTGATCAGGATCAAAGCTTCTCCCCTCTCCTGATCACTGGGATTAAATCAGCAATGTCATTTTACACATTTAAAAACTACACTGCTAAAGCAAGATATAAAAGTGCAGCAAGGCTGATCATAGAGACCTCAGAATAAAAACCCCCTCAAGATTCCCCGTCTCTCTCTCTCCCTCTGCATTTGCTACGGAGCAGCTGTGCCTCACACAGATTCACATGAATGAAAATATTAAGGCGAGAAACCACCCACTTAGTTTATTTTCCATATGACTTTCCTGTAATTATTTTGTAAACTGTTCACACAACAATATATAAAAACATCTGCAAAAACAGGTAATTAATGTGTCAAGCCAAACTAATGCATTTTTTATGGTGTCCATGCTTCGTCAACTGTAATTATAACTCTTTTTAAGCAAATGATGATGTGTTTGTTGCAATGTGCAAGTGGTTATTTTAGATGCTCTGTTTACTATTACTGCAAACAGAATATAAAAACTCTACAGCTACTTTGTTGCACATATAAGCCTTCATCCACATAAGCACAAGCAGGCTGCTCCCTCATTTTCCAAAGGCTTGGCCTATTTCAAAGAAATAAAAATATCTTAAAATGAAAATTGGCTTTGGAAAGGCTGACCAGGCCACCCACTGACCAAAGTAACAGTAGCCAGGAAATTAGGACAGCAGCCAATAATTTAAAATTTTTCTTCAATTTTTATTTCTAAGGATGGCTCAGGCATGATATATTTACAAAGACAGACATTCCTAACAACATTCAATTTTGAGGGTTGAATAGAGGAAAACCACAAATATCAGAATAATTGTGCCATTGAGTTCATCTGTGACTTGCCTGCTCGTTTGCCCATAGTCCACTGACTTGAATAAAAAAAGACAAAGCAGCAGCATTTCCACAATGTACAGACCAGTAGCATATACTTTTGTTTGCTTTGTGCTCAAAAAGTCTTTACTCACATCTCAGAGCACATCAGAAGAGGACACACCTTTGAGAGATTAATTAACTCAATGTCAAAGTGTTCAGCTCAGTTAACTGTTTATTCATGCATCAAACCTTCCGCAATTCTATCACGTAGGAAAATTACTTACATTCAGATATTAACAGCAAAAAGCTATTGAAAGGGGGCCATATCCAATAAACAAACAAAAAACCAAATAAAGAACACCTGGGCAGTAAAGACCATGGAAAAAAACTGCCCTTTTCCCCAAAATAATCTGGGGTACTAACAGAACACATCTCAGACACGCAGAAGTGCTGTCAAACTTCCTCTGCTCCATAGCTAATCTCCTCCACAGATCCAGGATAAAGTCCTGGGGAAGATATGCCTCTTACAGGACAGTAGCACAGATTACTCTAGTTGCCACTTGCCACTACCATATTAAAAAAAAAAAAAATCAGTAAATCACAGTAATATACAGTAAATCACAGTATGTAGCACCCACACAAGAATTCTAGATACTCCTTCCTTTCTTTGTGCCTGACCACTTCCACATCATCCCCCTTGAGGTGTTAGAGATTCTCTCAGGAAGAGTCAATCTGTCAGGGCAACATAGGTGGTCTCCCTACCTAACCAGTTGTTTGGCCAGGATGGGGTTATTTTCACAGAAAAGGTAAGGCTAAAAAGTTAGCATTACCTGTCCCAATCCTCTGTAACCTCCTCTTCCTGCTTTTCTCTCAGACTTACTAAAAATATATGTGGGCTGCCTTTATTTAAAGAAGATATCAGAAGAGATTTGCTCCAGGAAGGAATGTCCTCTTGCAGAACAAGCTACAAGGAACTTGTGGGAGACTGCCTGTTGTGCTAACCCCAAACTCCATGTTCTTAACAATTTAAACAGTAAAACTTTCTCTAAATACTGAAATCTTCAATGAAACATTTATAATTGCCAAATCTAACAGCTATAATACCATTTTTTATTTTTAAAAGTTTCTTTATCTTCTTCACAGTCTTCCTGCACATATCACCCAGCTGGATTGCTGAATTTTTCAAAGAATTGCTCTCTATAAAAATGCAAGGGAGTAAGCCTTAAAAGATTTATTTCTTCTCACAATGAAAAGAGGTTTAGCAGCACCTTCCTTATTAGTGGGTAGCCCAGCTGTTATTTTTGCCTAATTGGTTCAAGAGGACCTCTGTTCTTCTTAGGGCAAACACTTCTTACATCATGTGAAGCAGACTCCTTTGTCCATAATAGCCAAACAAAAGCTCAGGCACACCATAAATGACAATGCGACTCATAATCCAGCACAGGTTTGTGATGACTTTGGACACAGCTTTATAACCCCAAAATTTATTTCAGGAAGGGGAAGAGCTGCTGATTTTGGAACGAGTCTCCACCAACTTTCACAGGAGAGTGGGTAACCTTTAATTTTCAAACAATTACTTAAGTGAAATGTGGCAGGTGCTGAGGTAGATGGACACTGCAGCATCAAGGGAAGAGCTATAGATTTTAGCAGTAGGTGGGAGTTTGGAAATGTGAAATAAGCCCACTAGCTCATCGCCTCTAGTATGCTATATATTATATTAACAATGAGTTCCTTTGAGGTGGTGGTCAAATTCTGCAGCTGAAAAAAATCCTGTAAATATTAAAAAACAAGACAAAGGTTAAACTCATTACAGTAAAACAGCTCGAGGTGATCTTTTTTCCTCCTTTTTTTTCTTAACATTTTGAGAGAGCCAAAATTTATTAAAATGCAACACACTTATCAGAACCATTTTCTTATTTTTTGAAGATTCAGAACAGTACTGTACTCTATCAACCAAAAAGAAAAGCCACTTAAAAGTTAAACCTTTCATGCTGAAGCACAAATTTGTGACAGTGAGAGAGCACCTACAAATTCTTCTTCCAGCTTTCCAGTGTGCTCATAACTATTATGTCTATATCTTATATACATCGTCTTCACTGCAGGTTGATTAAGACACTTACAGATCTACATTTCCTATGAAGTTACAAGTTCTGCATCTTGTAGAAAACCTGTGGTTACATACCTGTCATGTAAATGTCTAGGTAAACATTTCTAGGTAAACATTGCTCCGGGGAAAAAAAAAAAAGTTGGCATTTATGCCAAAGTTAAGACTACATAGAAGAATGGTGTGGGTGAAATGTGTTTGAGTGGCCAATAAAGCAGGAGTCAGTAACACTCCAGATAATAAGAATTGTAACTTTCCAGAAATGCTAACCAACAAACATCTGCTTATAGAGAAACCCTCATGTTAAATCCACAAGGTGGTGGCAGCTTTTTATGTGCTTGTGTGACTAACTGGAAAAAAAATAAAATGAACAGTCACCCAGCACACATTATTTCAGGGAGGTAAAGCTTAACTTCCCACCTATCTACTAAAACTAGAAGTCTTCAACAGCAAGGTGTTTCACCAAAGTAAGACTTAATATGAGAAATATCCTTGAACATTTTTCTGTTGAACTATGTAAGAAGGGAAAAAAAACCCTGTAAGCATTGCAAGACAGAAGGACAAGCCATGGCATTCTAGAACAGATGAAAAAACACTATGGTGACAGTATCAGCAGGTCCTTCAGCGCAAGCACCACAGGAACAGGAGGAAAGCACTGACAGAGCAAGGAAAGAAGTTGCTCAGGCCACCACCACAGAAGAGGTTTCCAAGTTCTCTGCACTCTTCCTTCTTAACTAAAAGGACAAGTTCAAATATGAATTATAGCCACAAACATTCCTTGCTTCAGAGCAGAGGGAACCCAGGCACAGAGATACCTACAAGTAAGAACAGTTTGAAACATAAAGTATTGCAGGGAGGGAAAAAAGAAAAAGGCGGATGAAAAACCAATTATGAGATTCATAAATCCTGACAGTCTAATAGTTCTCATACTTATGTATTAAATACAATTCATATGTACTTTTATATACTACTATGGGAAATGGTATCTTTCCCTGAGCAATCACAAAAATCTCTAAAACAGAAGAGCCAGCGGCAGGCCTTGTAGAGATCAAACCTATACTAGTTCTTCTATGCAGCTCTGAAGCTAGAGGGGCTATTTTAAGATACTGGTAGAGTAAAGAGAGAAAGAGGACAGGAAAAGAGAAAAGGAGGACGTGAAAAGAGAGAAGCTGCATATACAAGAACTGTTTGGGGGAAGGAATCAGAGCACTGATTATCATACAGCATCATGCCCTTAAACATACCTATGCATTTTTTTCTATTCCAGCTAGTAATTTGCCTTAATTCACCTACACTGTCTGAGGCATTTAATTCTGCAGCCAGGGACTTCAATTTCCTCACCTGAGGACAGAAGTGGCTCTGTAACCCAGATCAGTCTGTTCTGTCTCCACTATGTGCTGGAAGAAGTGTGTCAACCCTACTAGGTCTTCTGATGGGAGGTAGAAACTCCACACAGCAACAGTCAAAAAAAGATTAATGCACTTTGCAGCTAAGTGCTGGCTAACAACAGCTGAGACAAAAGGCTGTGCAGGCAGGAAGAGATGTCTGTCAAAGAGGCCAGGAATAAGCAGCAACCTGGCAAGGTACTCTGCTATGAGGACAGATTCAGAAATCTTGGAAAGGTCAGATGAATACCAAGCCAATGCAGCTAGTTGTGTGCCCCAGAAGACAGAAGAAAACAGATTTCTAAGGCTCATATGGTCACATATTAATTAATTCTTTAACAGTCACATGCTAAGCAACCCCATTCAGAGTCATCTCTGCATCAGACCCTACACATGTTGGCTTATAGGTATTGCTACAGTTCACCTTTACGTTTATTGCAAGGCTCTAAGCTGTGCAGCAGGTATTTAACCTCAGACCTTTATCAGCCTCTTGGTGCAGAGAGGTCTTGCAATTGAAGTGGAACTTTGTCTTAAGTATTTACATAGCTGAATCTGGCTGCATATATACAGTAACCAAATCGAGTCAAACTCTTAAGTGAATGGCCCATATGGGGATCAAACCCACAACCTTGGTGTTATTAGCACCATGCTTCAACCAACTGAGCTAATCTCAGGGTCAGTAATGGATTCTACAAGACTAACCTTGTCTAAAGCTCTGTATGGTCTGCAATGGGCTTGGAAGACAACACAGTTATGCACAGCTCATAGCCCATAATAATATGTGTTTCAGCATCACTGGCAGCACACTGGGATAAGATGGCTCTTTTTTTCACCAACCACAATATTTCCAACATCCATTCCTAATCTAGCTGCTTATCAACACACAAGTCCTCTCACAAACCTTTCTTCTGAAGCAGCAGCTGTGATTTCAAGAAGCACTAGGAGAGAGGGAGCACTTTGTATGGTTGCTTAAAAAGCTGACCCAAATAGTCCTACAGCATCCCCACAGTCCAATAGCAGGAAACAGAGATGGTTTTCAGGCTCCTCAGGTAGGAACCAGGGCAGGAACTTGACTGGTTCCAGCCTCAGTGGAAGTATAAAACTACAACAGCAAATAAGGCAAGCGATGATATACCACAGGAGCACAGAGGTCTGAGATTAGGCAGGGGAGAACTACAGTTCCATCAGTCAACCTGTCACCAATCTTGCCCTGTGAGGTCCAGCACAACGTTCAGGGTTTCCCTGCAGACATCAGCTCACACCCCAGTGCACCTTCTCAAAAAACAGGTCTGTTGTTTCCTTAAAGATGTTGCTCCAGTCAGGCACATCTAGTGGATAGCTCATGAAGTGTCTAAGAGATTGTTACTATCAATGAGAAACACTACTCAGAGAACTTAACGAGTGAAAAGAATTTAAAATAGCTACTGTGTGGTAACAGAAGTTGTCTTCATAAGTGTCATTCAACAAACAAGTAAAGGAAGCCAGAAACACGCTGGTGGAATGCCATGGCTGTTTCCCTTTTCATAAAGTACTGTCTTCTTGGCATTCTGTCAAGCATGCTCCTGTTTGCATCCCTGGCTCCATCACAAGTTCAAATCATAGCCCATCATAATCCCAGTAATTAGACACAAGTTGGTTTGTTTTCAGTATATCCAAAAATATCATCTAGTTGTCCAAAGTATTCCCAGCATTTCATTGTATATGCATTTCTGGGTTAAAAGTCAAAGTCATTTTAGCAAGGTTCCAGTAATTTGTGTAATTTTTGTTCCAGCTCTGTTTACTGGATAAACATTAAAATAGCACAGAGCAGTGAAAAACTGACATTCACAGTCTGCTTTAAAAGGCATTAGCAGCTTATTTAGAAGTTGTAGATACCTAACACAAAACACAGATACCTGGAATACAGTTTGTGGCTGCTGTGACTCAAGAGGAATCACATACTTCATGCAACAAGGTTCATGCTGTCTAAACCAAATAAATATTCGTTCTGCCCAGCCACAGCTGCTACACATGTGAAAACAAACATTCCAAAACTCTGAGAGAGTAAATGGATCATCTCCCTTCGGATGTTAATGAGCAATATGGATGGACCAGCAACGAACATATTCGCTTTCTAAACCACCTGGAAGAGATCCTATACTTTTCTACACGAATTAGACTGACCATATTGTGCAGCATTGTTGCTTCATCAGGTGCCTGAAGGTATTGAAACCTAGCAATAAGCAACAGAATTAATTTTGTGTTTCTCACAGATCCATAATGGATATAACTGAAGAATAGTTGAAGTTGAAAAAGAGGAGCAATTTATATAAATAGGACTCCCTCCTTTATTACAAAAAATTCTTTCCACAATTTCAGCCTCATGATCTGTTTTTGTCCTAATGAAAACTATGCCCTACACCAAAGTCAGGGAAAGCACTACTTTGCATAAAACACAGCTAACTTCCAGCCTAGAAGTTGGTGGCTTGCTATTGATTAGTGCATTTTTTTCCATCACTAGGCCTGAAGCAATGCATTGACCTCAAAGTGCTCTGACATGCTAACAAAACAAAGGAACAGCTGTAATTGTGAGTCAAAGTTTCTATCACCTAGTATACTTGGTATGCTTAAAAAGGCTGAAAATTTGAATTCTAGGCGGTTTCAGCTCCTGGAGAATTGTTTAACCATCCTACACAACCTTTACAGACCTGTCTTCCAAAAGCTCCAAAACTCTGCACACAGCAATGAAAATACATATGTACCTTGCACAGGATAATTAACACTACCATGCTTCTGAGAGCGTGTGCACACAGCTGAAAACAAAGCGAAGATGGTCGTTTCTTTGGTGACACCTGCCTCATCCAGCATTAGTGCCATCAGCTCAGAGAGCTGGAAAGTCATCAGGAACATAACAGGTTCAAGTGTGCTCCAACTGCCTTTTCAGAAGCCACCTACTTCAAAACAAACAACAGAGGTCTATAAATTTGCAGTCAGAAACTTACTCGAACACGATTTTGATGAGGCAGCCTTGAGAAGTAGACTTTGTACCAAGCCTAAAGGAGCTCAATTTTTGGATACATCTCACCAGCTTACAGAGGTATTACATTTCTGAGGTAATGCAGTGTTTCAAACTCCAAGTTCCAAAACCAGAGGATGGGTGATGTTCCTTCACCCACACCACTCCGCGGGCTGGTTGCATTTCCCCGATCCCAATTCTTCCGTGTCAATTCCTATTTCCTTGGTGCCACCACGTGGCAAAAATCTGTATTACCGGTTTCAATGCAAAAAGCCACCTGCAGACCATTCCACAGGCCACACATTCTGCTATGGCTGCACACCGAAAAGCAATGACACTTTACACGGGTCTAAGTATGTATGAACACTCTGTTTCACTTTCAGCTGTTACTAATACTTATTTAGACAAAATAGCTTGAAAATAATCAACGGCAGAAGACCAGAAGCATTGTGTAATAATTGCACCATCCTTATCTCTGAAAGGAGCATGTTATTATCCATATGAAATACATAACCAGGGGTGTTTAAATAACTGATTACATTATGGGTTTGTCGTTTTTTATTGCAACATAAAGTGAATATTCACATATCAATACTAAACGTAGTACCTTCACAAAGTAGCTACATTAAAAAGTTTTGTGTGTCTTTTGAGGTTGTTTTTTTTACTGTCCTCATAGATCCTGAGAAGGCATATATTTTTAGGAAGGCGTTTGAATCAGCCCTGTCATGATAAAGAGGGCATCACTGTCTCCCTGCCAGCTTGCAGAAGCTCCAAGGAGAATAGGACACAAAATGAGCTGGATTTACCCAAATTTAGTGCAAGTGTCCAGCAGAGGATAAACATTCATTTGCTTTCCACCTTCACAGCCATGAAGGGTAACACAGAGAAATGAAAAAGAAGAGCTAACTGCTAGGATCTAGCCTGTGCACAATTATGTTCACAAGGGATAAGATGCCAGTTAAAAAGTAACTTATTGCCAATATTCCCTCTTCTGTGCTTCACAGATGAATGTCAGGGACTGCAAAGGAAAAGTTGCAGGTGCTGCCTACATGTCTCTTCATCCATCAGGAACATCTACATACATGCACAAATACCACTAAATATTTATTAATAACACCTGTACTATTTGAGTGGCATCAAGAAAACAGGGCAGAATATCACACTTTCCTAAGACATCCTGAATTTCTTCCTAGCCTGAAAAGCATGGATACCAGTGAGTGAGAGAAGAGGGTTAACAGTCATCTGAGGAAGCTGGATGAGTGGCTACTCTGCAGCAAAAAAGCAAAAGTTCTTGGAGGAAATTCTGGGAAATGCAAGTAAGAAGCTCAACCCACTCTGGTTTAACATGTTAATATGCATCAGTTGGGCAAGAGACCTATAATACATGCAAGAAAAGCCTTTCACATCTTCAAGGTAAACATATTACCATAACGATTACCAGAGATTCAAAGCCAATCTGTTTAACCACTGCCACAACCCAAGTATGCACAACAGTTACCACAGCAAAAGGGACGTATGATAGCCTGACTTGGGTTCATGCCCTAACAGTTTGAAACTGTTTAATAAAGAAGCTTTTGAAGTTGAAATTTGAAGTGTCGGTTCAAAACTGCATCATGGCAGCCTTGCATCATGGCAGGAAGACAGAACTGATTATGACAAAACAGGATATCCTTCAGAAGACCGTAACAGGTCTATGAAAAAGTACATTGGCAAAGAAAGAATAGCTGGGCTCTCCAACAGAAGGATTGCCAGCACATTCAACATCAAGAATGAAAAGCATTTTGACAACACATGCAAGAAAAGACAGGATGCTATTGAAAAGCCACAACAAGCAGCAAAGCAGCAACCCTACTGACATCACTGAGACTTGAAAAGAAAGAGGTGGATTTACGTTTGCCAAAAAGTGTAAGACACTTTAAGCAAAGGCTATGCACATATCTTGGCCCACACTTCTAGTTCTCATCAGTAACCTGTAAATTATTTTTTGCCAGAACCCATTAAATCAGCTCAGCAGGTAACTTCCATTCCTAGAACTGTTCAGAAGGCCTGGATCACTGCTGTGCATCACACCAAGATGCAGCAAAGGCTTCTGCTTGTGTGTGCTTTGGTACATTAACATTTAAGTTCAGATCTGGAGCAGCATAATGCATCTGTGCTGTGTGCTGTCAAACAAAGCCACAATTCTAATCTTACTCATTTGATCTGTGTGGGACAGAAGCACAATACACAGACCCTGAATTCACTCCAGGAAAGAACAAATATTTTCCTGTGCTTTATAGTCTTAAGCAATTGTTGGACAAAATGCAAATATATGAGGTTATCACTTTAGATTCTCAAGAACTAGAGAAGGAAGGGAAAAAAATTGCTCCCTCACTGACAAGCTACAAGGAGACTACACAGAAACCTGCATGTAGTTGCATCTGTCTGTTAACAACAGCTTTTGCACACATACTAATGTGCCAGTCTTTTAATAAAGAAAAAATCCTGTTCTCCTCTAGTAATGCAGGTATGTAAGTTTGTATGCATCCTTTAGCTAGAAAAGGAGAACAGTTTAGTGGAAAAAACAAGATGCTGTGAGCGAAGAGTAATTCTAATCCTGTTGTGATTAGGAAGCTAACCTGAGTCTGCCTCTCCCCATGCATAAAATGGGGATAATTAATCCTCACTTAACCATGTAAATTAAATAATGTTTCAACAGCGCTGCAAGTGCCACATATTAATTAATGCCTAGGTAATAAAAAGGAAAGAGGCAGGAGCAAAGCACTTCGCTACCTACCTGCAAGTCAAAGGTTGTGTTGCAATTTTAAAAGAGGAGATATTTGGCACTTGCAAGATGAGACCCTAAATTACTATTCAGTCTTAGAGAGAAAGATTTCCCTCTCTTATATGCACACAGCTATCAAGTACATGAAAGCCAAGCACACATCATTCTGCATTTCATATCACCTCTTTGCAACACAGTAAGCTGATGTTAACTAAGGAAATGCCATAAACAAATACACACAGCCAAAGATAAGACAAACATAATGGGAAGATCCATACCTTGAACACCTTCCAGAAGCAGATCAACCCCCTTTCTATAAAAGCTTAAGGCAGTTTCATAATCTTCTTCCTCCTCCTTCTTCAAGGCCAGTTTTATTAACTCGCCTGCTTTCTCCAAGTAATCTTGTTTGCCCGGCTTGGGTTTTAAGCTTCCAGTAAACAAACTATGGCTTTCCCTCTCTCCTTCGGGTTTGCTCCACTCCTGCTCAGGTGCCAGTGTGCTCTGTGCTGGGGGTTCAGAAGTAACGCAAAGGCCAACAGCTCTACTGGGAGAACTTTGGTTGGATGCCATTCCATCATCTAACTCAGCAAGAGAATCTACATCGACTGTCAGAGAGATCAGGTCGCTGTCACTGGAGAAGCCTAAAAGTCAGAAAGGCATCCATTACTTTAGATCTCTCATATACCTTAGGAACCTTCAAAATTCTTTATCCCTTCCAAAGGTTTAGCTTTTTTTTCATTCATGCAGCTTCCTGAGACCGTGCCCAGAAACTCCCTGCCTGTTTAAGACAGCTTTCTGTCTTAAAAAGCTTTTAGTACCTATAGAAACATGCTTTTTAAAATTAACTACAAACTCTGCAGAGCAAGGGGTCTTGAATTTAGTGCTGAGAATGAAGAGACCAACATCTAACACCCAGCTTAAACTTTCAAAGCCAGTTCACCACTGGGCTTCAGAAAATTACAAAACTAACTCTTTCTGTGTGAGTGCTATTAGAAAAGTCAATCAGCAGGAGCCAAATTACTGTTGCAAGAAATCCCAACATACTGTTTAAATCAGCAAGGGGAAGCATCCAAAAACAGTAAATTAGGAGTTTGAATTAACACAGTTAGTGTCAGCTTACGTATCATACAGTACTCTTAACTCCCATCTAACACACACAGCCTTCTTTCATTGCTGACACGTGGTAAAAGGAATTAGGTAACACCTCTTTCACTGAAATCTGAGGTAACACATTTAATTTTACATTTGCTACAAGTCAGTATATCTTTGCTGCAAGCTGACCTTCAGTAACTAAACCACAGGAATTTTGCAAGGTTACTTGGGAATAAAAGGCAACAAAGATATTTTACACACACACCATTTCATTCCATAAGGATTATCATCCACAAAAAGCATTCACTCAATTATGACTTTCAATTAGGCCTACTTAAATTCCACAAATGTAACAGAAACAACTTCTAGATCTCACCTCCACATTCCGATTGGCTCGTAAGTGTCACGTCGTCGAGCCCACTTAAATCCTTCCGAACTGAAAAGAACAAGAACGACAAAAATGTTTCTGACATCCTTTGGTAGAGCAGATTACACGTGCACTTGCCATCAAAATGTAAGAGCACAACCCTCCTACAGGTAAAAGTACATAATATGAACCTGCTTTTTGACTGGCTATCAGAGATACCCATTTGGTAACACACCATTAAAATTGTGACAGTGGTATTAGATTTGCCATTTCTCACTGCTTCCGCAATTTTAAAAACAAAACACGCGTGTTTGCTTGGGGGGGGCAATTCAAACCTACCAACTCACCTAATTTCAACAGCAGTAGGATCATAATCCCTATCTCTCACTGCCCTGATGATTTACAGCTAAGGAGACCTTAAAGAGGAGAGCCTCCAAGGCTGGGATCTACACACCACAGAAAAAAAAAGAAGTCAGCTTTCAGTATCAAGTATGTCGTTCCAGAACAGTACCCTGCATGAGACATACTGAGCTACCCACGAATTTGGCAGTGCCACCTGGATATCAAGTAGCAGTTTGTTTTATCACTTGGCACATGTGCCCACTGAGGCAATAAAACAGGCAACAAGGTCAAGACATTTAGCTATCTGTACACACAGAGAAAGTAAATTCTAAGCTAAAACCTGGTGTCTGTTTTCTCCCGTATTATTGAGTGAAGAGTTTGTCCACATTTCCAGGTAACATGTTCTGATTTATATTCAAAAAGTATGTGGCAGCAGCAAGAAGCTGACTCGAAAGCGACTAACACTTTCTTGTTCATTTTGCAAATGTAGAGTTATAGGGAATTTACAATTTATGGAAGAGGAGTAAGAAGGCACTGTAGAAATACTGCTTTTCTAAAGGCCAGCAGTATCTTTAATATGAGTGAGAGGAAACAGACATGAAGGAGAACAAACTACCAGCCACTCTTTGTCTGATAAGCAAGGGACAGTCACACTTAGGGACCCAAGACTACTTGAGAGGAGGGGACAAGGCACACAGAAGACAATGCTCCTGATCTTCTCATGGAAGGGACATGAAGTGAAGTGTCCATGCAGAGAAGAAAACTGCCTGTGTAGCCCCAAATCTGGTAAGGAAGAAGGAAAACTCCCAACAGAAATGTTGGAGGAAGACAGAGGATACATTAACTAGGGTAATAATAATGGGCCCCTTCACCTGCTCAATTTAGGGACAGCAACAAAACTCGGGTGTGGAGGACTTCGAATTCAATTACACTTAGAGGAATTAAGTGGTGGAAGCAGAGCTGATTGGTGGATAAAGGGTGCAAATAGAGAGCATGAATGGAAAGGCTGGGGTTTGTGGGAAGGTTGTTCTGGCCACCCAGACTAGATGAATTAGCATCCATCCACACAGTAAATTTCACACAGACTCAAGTTCCCTCCCCTACAGGCCACACAAAACTACATTTGCTCTTCTTTTGTAGCCAACCTGACCAAAAGCTGTCCAAACACAGCTAGTATGGCACAGAGCCTGAGCTAATAAACTTTTCTTAAGGTCAGGTTTAGAGCCCAGATCTGGCACCACACAACCACAGTCATGGGGTTTCCAGTCAGCTCATGGAGCGAGAAGGGTCTGAACTGCACAGGCTTACTTCTGGGAAGATAATGTATACATGGTAAAAAAAAGGAGGGGGGTAAAAATAAAAAGAGAAATTAGCTTCCCGATGAAGTGCTCTAAAGAATCTGATAATTGGTATAGAAAGACTTATGGAGAGGAAGTTGGACATTTGAATGTCATCCCATGCACTCAGAGAGGAAGACAAAGCGCTTGTTTTTCAGGAATAACAGATGAGTATAATAAGGCTGAAATTGAACATAAGTTTCTGTTCTTGTCTCTGCCTTATGAAATTTCACCAGGAATCTTAGGAGTAAACACAGTTTCCAAAAATTTTTGGAAAGCCTGGGTAACCTGGCCTCTTGAAAAGGAGATTTTCTTAAAAGTATGAACTGCCAAAACATTTTTACAAGCAAGATAATTGTTGCTTATTTTGGTACAAAAACATTTCTGCTACTGTCAGTTTGCATCTCCTACCATTAATGTGCACACCTGCTACAAAAATAACTTTGTCTGAAAAGAACAGATAAAAGAGAGAAAACACGACCCACCCTTAAAAGCAAACAGCAGCACCTGTTGGGAACTGGGTCTGATACTTCTCAGTACAACAGCCTGAAGGAGCAGTGCCCACGTGGAGGCCCTTGAACGCTCACAAAACATAGCACAGTGAACCAGTCACAGTTAACTACCATAATCAGACTGGGGAAAAAATCAGACGAAGGCAGGAAGCCCTGAGGAGAGGTAGGGAGGAGACTCAAGGCAGAGTATTGCCACTGCCACCACTGCCATCTAGAGGCCTTAAAGACAGATGTTTCCTTCTGTCCCCGGCTCTCCCCCCCCCCCTCCAAAATCTGGTTTCAAACATAAGAAGAAATGAGCTGGACGACACATAGGTTTTTAGAAAATATAACTCCACAAAAGTCTCATTCAGCATCTTGAAGTCCTGTGCTCATGGTCGTTGCAAGTATCCCGTAAAAGCACTCCAGCAGATTCAGAAAGGTATCAAAGAATTTTTCTACTTTACAGCATTTTTTCTTTTCAGTATTTAATCTCACATAAAGGAAGTGATTTTCTTCTTCTAAAAATGATGCCCTTGTGAATAAAGAATAGAAACATTCACATTAAGCACTTATAGAAGCACTTTTTCTTTTATAAGGCACAGTGCAACGTGAGTGCATTGTCAGAATTTTAAATTTCACAGAAATCATGCTCCTTTAAAACTAGTTAGTGGTATTTATCATAACTATCCTCTGTAATTAAACAGCTCTATGCCTTTCCCTTCACAGAATGAAATATCGTGAGAACATTAGTTCATAAACATCATAGAAAATACTACAAAATAAAATGCAAAGCTCACTTCTCATATATAATATATTGTACATCTGAGCACAAAGTTATTGACACAGAGAGATCCCAGTGGCAAGTCATACAACCTCAAGGAAAAAAGAAACAACCACTATTACCACTATTAGAAAACACAAGCAGTTTTCATTATTCAAGCATTTTTTTATCAAAGCAAGTTCTACGCCAGAAAAACCAGAGGACATTTAATAGTTAAGAAAAAATCCCCTCTCATATAAGCATAATGAGTGTTTCTATAATAATGTGTATTTATACACGAGTGCAAAACAATTCCAATGGAAAACCTAAGGATTGGAGAAGAATTTCTTAGAAATCACAAGGACCAAGTGTAACTCAGGAACACATAAATATCTGAAAGATTGCATGGTACACAGAGAAGTTTAAGCCAGCACAGCCTCCAGAGGCAGGCAAGAAGCCCCAGTACAATATTTATTTGGGCTGACTGACCCTTCCTTACAGCTATACTATTATTTAGTGCAGGTGAAGTGCCACTAAAATTACTCTACATGTGGGATCCAAGCCAGCATGTACATCTTTAGAAGCAAACTTCCAGAGGTGCAGACAGAGCTCTGCTGATCCCAAGCTCTCTTTCATTAATCCCAGCTCTGACATATCTGCCATACCAAGCAAACATAAACTGGACGGCAGCACGCTATAAACAAGTATGGCACTTGTCATTTATGAGCTGCTTTAAAACAGAGCACACTGTAAGGACACATGAGAGAAGAAAGCAAACCTTCAGAGCTGCAGTCAGACAGATTGTCAGTCACAGAGTCAGAAAGAGGCTCAACAGGACCAATCAGTTCAGAGCCATCATGCACCTCTCCACCCTGAAAAGGAAGAGGGAAAGGAATTATTTAGCTGCTGTGCTCTATGGAAATTCTCATTATATAGAAGTGATAGTCAAAATTAAATTTCCTAACCAGTGAATGCTCCGTTACTTTAGAGTTAATGCATTTAAATAAACTATATAAGCCTGTAAAATTAAACAAGGACTTTCAGTTAGGTCATGTTTGGTTCCCACAGGCTGCCTACTGATCTAAATTGTTAGCCCACTGCAACTTCAGAGTTCTGCAGCAGGTCTGCCTGCACACTCAAATCTAACAGGAAGAGAACAATCATGTTCCTGCTGTCCTGTGTCACTTATAGTCTGTGCCATTCAGTGGTGCTCCTAAGCTCAGCAGGTCCCTCACACAGGACTGTTTGCCTGTCAGACTAATGTCCCACCCATGACCCACTGTCTTGAGTTCAGTCATAGTCACGACTGGACAAAGATACCAAGACACATTATTCCCTCTCAAGCCTGAAAGGAATCAAGGACAAGTGAAGTAATAACAGGAATAATTACTTGCACTAGAAACCACATACATGGGGTTTTTTTAAATTTCTGCTTCAAATCTTGGGTGCACACTTTCCATGGAACTTTAACAGAAACTGCACCATTTTCAAGGCTGTGTTACATACAGACACTGCTAATCTGTCTTGAACTAGCCCAGCACATTTTCAACCTAGCCAGCTCATTCTTTTGATACACACAGCACTCCCTTTAGTTGTTTCTAAAAATTTATTGTCCAAGTTCTCTCTCTCCACAGCTATTTGCACAAAAATCTGAAAACGAACAAAAATCACCCATGAACAGAGCTAAAGGACACGGGCTGAGCTGATCAAAACCCAAGGCTCTCCTACAGGAAAGCATAACACCACATCAGCTAACAAATGAGCCTCAATTATTACATTTGCATAATTCCCCTTGTAGACATAGTTGCTCCTAAAAAAGTTAACGTTTTTCTAGTTTTATTCATTTCCTTGCAAAGCCAGGAAAGGTCCATTGGGAGGCTAAAAGTAATACTTTTATTAAGCAAAGGGGCGGAAGAGAGCTCTGAAAAGGTACCCAAAAACACAGAAGTATTTTCAAAGAACTGAAAAAATGCAAGTGAAAATTAACCAAAAAGTAAAATATTCTAACCCAGTCTCCCACTTATTGTTGCCACTAATGCTTAAAGAAAATTATTTTAAGTATTATAAAGAACTCTGCAATAACTTCAACATGAAAATGAGAATTTTAAGCCTCAGTGTAATTTTGCTTTTGCATATGTATCCTTTAAATATACTTAACACATTCATACGTTTAAGTCCCATCTCAGCCAGATGAGTATTTCCTTAATTCCAGGGAGTTACTATTATTGTTACATGTAAATTTATGCTTATGAGTTTGCAGAATGTTAGACTAAGCTACTGAAAATAAAGAGGTTTGAAGGAACTATTGAAAACAAACTGCTTCAGCTGTAATAAAGAGGAAGTCCATATCAATGTATTGTTAGATACGTTATGGAGAGTGGTTTTCATGACATTGTACATGCAGCACGTTGGACTAGTTATATGCAAAATTTGTTGTCATGGACCTGAGTCCATAAGAGACCATATGGAAACAGTCTAAACAGTCTTCGTTCCTTTAGTTTGAAACTATAAACACCTACTTAAAATACAGAAACAATGACAATATTTTATTACTTCCCTACTGAACACCTAGATTCATCATCACAAGTTTTGCTCATCATTTAATGAAAAAATAAATTTTGAATCCCTTCACCTGAAGTTCCTGTAAAACTTTCCACCTTGTAGGGGTGTGGCATGGGGTTTTTTTTAAAGCCACATTTCTAGAGTGAACGGAAAACCCCCAATCCCTTCACAAAGCATGTCAGTTCAGCTCACTCTCACCCAGTTTATAAAGTAAAACAGAATCAGCACTATATTTTATTTACATCGGTAAGAAGCAAATACTTCTGCAAATGCTAACCAACCTTAAAAAACTCTTCCAGCTGTTTGCTGTTATAGAGAGCAGGGATATTGGCAGAAAACTGCAACAGATCTTCAGCACATTGCCTTCTTTCTTCAATCACAGTCTCATCAAATCGCCCTGGAAGAGACACACAGATTGACAGTTTTAGAAATAACTCCACATTTATTTTGCAATAATAACTACAACGGAAAAGAAAAAAACAAACGAGACAAAAGCAACCTTCTGGAGACAATGCCCTGAGTCTATGAAAGTCACTCCAATGCTTCAGGAGAATATAGCAAATCTTCAAACTTCCTATTCTCAATTGTCCCTAGAGTCCCGTCTTCTGCAATCCACTCGGATGATGAAAGCTGGCAGCTACGACAAGAATCCTTCGCCCTCTCATCGTAAGAATATGTGAGGCAACACTCTTGATTAGCCAAGAGACACTAACGGATGTCCAGTGTTATCTAACAATAAATGATACATGCACAATTTGACAATATGCCAGTCAGTGTCAGCCTTGATTACGGCCCAAATCCTGTAAGGAGCTGAGCAATCTTCACATATTCTCAAGAACAGTGCACAATATGAGCAGATAGTAAACAAAGTATTACTAAAAGCCCCCAAACAGATCATCAATTCCAAGGTGCCATTTATGGAGGAGACAAAGTGTAAGGGAGATGGTGAAGCCCTGCCACCAGGCACTGAAGCCTTCCTCTGAAGTAGTTCCATGCAGACAGAATCTTCATCTCCCTCTGGATTCAAGAGGTAAACAGAGCCGGAAAGCAGCTCATTTACTAAAATGTATGAGCCTTCCTTTTTCCCTACCCAGCACCCAAAACATTCCAATTAGAAAAAACATACTTAAAAAACAATCCCACAGTTCACCTGAAGAGATTTGCTTCTCAGGAGAAAACCCTTGGATTGCTACCTTACATTCACATCCTTCACAATTGCACATAACTTATTTTAGCTTTTTATATCAACATCACTTTGTTGTTGAAATAGTTACAAGTTTACAAAAGAAAAAGGGCAGAGGTTAACAGTAATAATTGAAGGAGAATAGAACAGATATTGGAACCGCTATACAGAGGGAAAAAAAGGACTGGGAAGACAAGTGCAAGAAACAGTATTGCTATAACAGCATGACCAGAAAAATAAGAACCACCTGTGACAGCTCTGTGGCATTAACCTTTGAAGAGGACAAAAGAAACATTGAATACAAAAGCAAAATTCATTTATACTTAGAGCAAGCAAAAAAATAATCCCAGAAGAAAGTATCAAAGCAGGATTCTTTCCAGAAATTCTTCAAGTAAATAGCTCCTGCCCATGCGGTACCAGAAAAAAGAAAATAAAACCAAAAAGACACACACATACTCACAAGATCACAAACAAAGCTTTTGGGGTTTATTTTTTCCATGAAAGAAAAGAAAAGACATCATTGAGCTAATTTTCAGCTTGATTGGTTCCGTACCTTGCTCACCCTGCCGTTTCAGCTGCACAAACATGATCAGCTGTACAAAAGAGTGAGCAACAAGCAAGCAGAAAGAAGGCAAAAGCAATGCTACCACACTGAGTGGCAACACTGAAATCAGGCTTTATTAAACTGCTCATCAAACTTCCTATGTCTTCAGAGCAACACTGAGGGTGCATTAGGGCTCTTGGTTCATTCCATGCAAAATTGGACATCAAAAAAAAACAAAAACAACCAACTTCTCTCAGCAAAGCACAGCAGTATGGGCCAGTTAAATGAATCTACAAAATAACACGAACACTTATAATGCAATACAAAATCAATCGTGAAGAAGCAAACATGCAACAATACCAGAAACAAATAACTTTTGCAAGAAAGTAATTCTGTAAGATATGTTTCCTCATTTACCAAAAATCTCTCCCCGTTCCAAGTTATCATCAAACCCAACAAAAACTAATTTTTCTTATCCATATCTTCTCAGTACTCCCACTGGGCCCCAGATAGGACACACCAGGATCAGCACTGCCAGGCTAACCAGTGTGTGTTCCCCTATTGCCAGGCAGCTACAAACCTACAGGTATGAGCTGAGCCTGCCTGGGTTTTTAAGAAGTGTCAGCTACAATTTTAGCAAGCAACACGTGCAATAGCACAGTTCTGCTATTCCTCCAGTGATGATCCATTCAAAACTTCTTATATACATGAAAGCCAAATGTAAATTCCTGTAAAGAGAATCCACAATTAATTCTGTGGAGCAGACTTGAACAACAAAATACTTGGCAAGGTTTGTGTTCATGTTTCAGTTAGTTTCTCACAAGACTTCCTATTGTACACGACACCAAGTTCTTAAATATGCTACTTTAATGTACATCGGCTTTCTGACTCACAGAAGCAATATCTGGCGGGGGGATTGTTTCTTTTTTGGCAGGGCTGGGGGCTGTAGGTTTTTTTATATTAGAGTACACTTCAGCAGTTGTTAGATAAGAGACATGATGAACACAGATTTATCCATATTTTGGTAAAATCCCATGTATAGTTAACATGTGGAAATACTTACAGTGTCCAACAACAACAAAAAAGGTAGTTTGAAAGTACTGAAGAAATTATGTTGATGCATGTTAGGGCAGGACACTAATCATGTCACAGAAATAGGTATAATTTTAACAACTGGATCTGTTAGGACATTTTAGACTTCCAAGATCAAGGCCACTGGGTTTTTTCCCATAAGATGGATAGAAAAGGTTCAAGTGAAGTACAGAAAAAGTCAGGTGATTTCTTTGTCACATCCATAACAAGTTTCCTGCTTTGACGCAAGCGGCTCTATTGCAACAGCATAAAAAATACACACACTTGCATTCGTATTAACAGCTGAGGTGTAAAGCATGCAACAGAGCTCAGTTCTGCAGATGTGGCAAGTCTTTAGTTGCAGGAAATATGGAAGCACAGCACAACACATTTGTCTTTAAATACATCTCAGTTCTCCACACCGTCTCCTGAAACTCCGAACGCTGGAGATGCTGCTCAGGTTTAACACTTCTACTACAGGTAAGTAGTACAACTGTCAGAACCACCAATGCTCATTTTGTAAAGTGCACTCTCTGCAAAACAATATGTAGGTGCATTATTTAAAGCACAGGTATCCAAAAAAAAATAAAAAACCAACCGGTTGCCAGCAACTACTGGCACTTCTAATTAGTAACTAGTTTAAAAATTGCAACAAATGTAACATCACCACAGGGAAGAAACACTGCAGAAATGTTCCCTCAATGCAGCTTGGAAACAAAAGATCTTAAAACAGATGGACCTTGCAGCTCACCACTAATGAACAAGACTGAAAACAAGTTTGTCAAAACCTCGAAATCTACTAAAATTATATTTTTCCTCTAGTAGAAAAAAATACTAGGACTTTTCGGAGCACGAATGCTTTAAACTAAAATAAATCATGTGGCAGTTACTATGTGTAGAAGTGAGATGGAAGGAAAAATTTTATGCTGTAAAGGTAAAATTTTACGCTGTAAATTGAAAAATAATTCTTAAACTGAAGAGTCAGACAGTTCTGTTCCTTCCAGCTATGTACCAATCATTTAAAATTCATTTTTACATTATCTCCACTTTCCTATATTCTTCTGTGGCTCAGTTTCATTCAAATGTAGTGAGGTCTGTTTTGTTTAATTTCAAAGAGTTTTTTTATAAATAACCGCATTGAATATTTCTGTGGATTTCCTTCTCTCACCATGCACACTGCAGTCACTTTTGTTCACTAAATACAATAGAAGAAGGATGTTTTTTAGAAAGGATTTCACTCAGTTCTGTCCTTGCTTACAGAGCTACTATAAAAACAGCTAACTTGCATTTATGGCAATTTAAAATTATTCAAGATATTAGAAGCCGATACCTTCTTCCACCTTGATTTTCTTTTTACCCCTCTCTCTCAAAAATTACATGTCTGTGGCAGTATTTGGTCCTGAAGTATCAAAAGCAAAATTTGTGCTTTGCAGACTGAGGTATGGCCTCCAGGGGAGTTTGATACAGTTTCTCCATTACTCAAGGCAAAGAGCCAGCAAACACTGCTACAGGATGAGTAGATAGTGGCAGTATTACAGTGCTGTCACATAAAGTGGTGGAAGAAAGGCTGACTAAACAACCTCAGTTTGGCACTGTCCAAACAGGCAGGCTTGATTATTCCAAAGTAATAGTAAATAGCAAAAAAATCCTAATCAAACAACAGCAACAAAAAAAACCACACCAAGAAGCATAACACACACAAAGAGGAGAAAATTAAAAAAATAAAAAATCATCACTCAACAAAAATTTAAAAAACAAAAATACAGAAAACCCAAAAAAAATGCTAGGGTGCCCAAAAGCTTATGCTGAAAGCATGCAAAAAACTGCCAAAAGCATACCAGACACTAAAACACTCTAAAATCATTACAAAAGGAAAAACATGAAAAAACATGATGCAATAGATGCATGCCAAAAAATGTGAAACACATGCTGGATAATAAAATATACCAATGTGAGACACAGAGAAAATGTGGGAAAATACGCTCTAGATGCATGCTTAACACTGCTAAAATATGTTACAGACAAAAAACCTGCAAAAATCAGCACTAGATACATGTCAAAACACACCAAACACTGCCTGGTTGCTAAAATGTGCGACACGCATCAAAACATACAAAAGCATGTATGACAATAGCAACAAAAACAGGCCCAAATCATTGAAAATGTGCAAATACATACAAAAGGATGCACTAGATGTGTGCCAAAAAATGCCAAACGTGCTAAACACTAAAAATGCTAAAAAAATATGGGAAGAAATCACAAAAAAGCAAGTGGCAGCAGGAGGCAAAAAAATAAAAAAAGCCAACCCCATGCTGAAGTGTGCTGTACATTTCAAACACATTAGAAACAAAATGACAATGGGAAACAACACTGCAGCAATGCCTGAGAAACCAAAAACATTCAAAAAAAAGGTGCAAAAACCTAAAGGGGGGGACAAAAAAGGAGCACATGGGAAATTAAAATTCATGCCAAAAGATGCCAAACATGCTGGACCCTCAGAACACCATCACAGTCAAGCCAAACATGCAGTGACAATGCTGTAAGAACCAAAACCCACACCAAAAAAATCATGCAACACCCAGACCAGAAACTTGCTGAAAATACAGCACATGGTAGATGCATTCAAAAAAATGTCAAACAGGTTGGGCACTAAACAGCACACAAGGTGCATAGCAAAGACATAAACACAGGCTGAATGCTAATTAAAATAAAAAAATAAAAAATAAAAACAAACAACAACCAAAAAAAAACACACCACCACACTAAACCAACTTGTAAACAATATGAAGAGGCCTGTTAACCCAAAAGCCTACCCTAAAACATCTTAGAAACTGAAAACCTTGCCAAAAACCACATTTAAAAAAAAAAAAAAAGGGAGCATGTGGTAGACTCATGTAAAAAAAAAAAAAATGCCAAACAGATGTCCAAAGATTAAAAACCCATTAAAATGCCCATGACAAAAGGCACATGGCAAATGCATGTTAAAAAAACCACTAAATATACTGGACACACAAAAAAGTCCCACCGTATAACTTAAAAATGCACTGAAAAATCATACAGTACATGTATGCTAAAAAAACCACCAAAGAAATCCAGGACAGAAATAACATCATAGCCATGCCCTAGGAACCAAGCCACACCTAAAAATGCCCCCCCCAAAAACCCAAAACCCAACAAACTATAAAGGATCACCAAACCCATTCTACAGAATTCAAAATGCCTCAAAAACGCTTGCAAAGCACACAGTAGATGTAAGGCAAAAAAAAATGTGAAACATGCTGGACTTGTTAAAAAATGACGAAAAATGCTTAAAAACCTGCAGTATATGCATGAAAAAAAGCTACACCTAAGAAATGTTGGACAAAAAAAAAAAAATCAAAAAAGCCCACATAAAAATGCTGCAGCGATGCATTAGGAACCAAAAACCATGCCAAAAAAAAAGCACAAAATTTACATCAAAAATCTCGACAAAGAGAGTACATGGTAGATGTTTGCCAAAAAAACACCAAATATGCTAGATGCTTAAAAATATGCAAAAAGAAAAAAGAAGAAAAAAAAAACAACAAAAACAACAACAACAACAACAAACATCACAACCACCACAGGCTGGGTGCTTAAAAAAAAACCAAAACAGACTAAAACAACTCATAAGTACCATGGAAATGCTATAGCAACCCAAAAAGCACTTTAGAAACCAAAAAGCTTACCCAAAACCAAACCAAACGCAACAGGATAGATGCATGTAAAGAAATGTCAAACACTTACCGGACACCACAAATTAAGAAGAAAAAACAACTTTTAAATGCTTGGGGGGAAAGGTTGGAAAGCAGGCAGTAGATGCACACCAAGAAGCACAAAACCCATTCCAGACAATAGCAACACCTCAGAAACGCTTCAGAAACACTCACGAAGCATTCAGTAGGTACACCAAAAGAGATGCCAAATATGCTGAATACATCGAAAAAAATGCTGAAAAATGCTTAAAAACCCAATGGATGTTGTGTGATATACATGTACACCAAAAAAAAAAAAAAACAAAACAGTACCAGTTTGTGCTGAACACAAAGAACACACACTAAAAAAGTTTCTTTTATAAACAACAGCACAAAAAGTGTGGTAAGGTGGAATTCTATATGGAGTCACACTATTTCACTGGAAATCCACACGTAGCTCATTCATGAGAACATATACATCAGGATTAAGTTAAGACCTGTAACGTCTAATTCCTTTTTGTCACTTGTTTCTCCTGTAGAGTCACAATCCACAGGTTTTGGTGAAATATTTAACTGGTATATGTAAAACTGATCTCAAAAGCCTATCTAGATAAAACTGACAATTGCACTCCAATTCCTAAAATAAAAATCTTTTTCGGTAACAAGCACTTGATACTTTACTGTTACTCATCACTAAAAATCAGACAGCTCATATATGAAAAACTTTGTTCATTGTTCAAGTGCTGTTCACAAAGCTAATACAGACTTTATTCTCCTGAAAACAGGGAATGTACCTTGTTAAGATATCTCGGCTACTATGTCTAACATGGAGGCAAGAACACAAATATCCCTGTTACAAAAATAAATAAAAGTATCAAGTGATGATACCAACACACCTACAAGTAAGTTGGGTAGCAAAAGCCCATGGAAAATTCCCATCCAGCTGCAAAACAAGATGTATTTATAGATACTGAGTTATCAAAGAATTTCAGCAGGTCAGGGAGAAATTATGCTTACCAAATACTATTGCTTTGGCAAAAGGTGGAAAGAGCTCTGTATGTCTGCATAGGTTTTTATGGATTTGCCAGAGATCTTTGTGCAGTTTCTTAAAGTCACTGTATCTCTTCCAAACGACTATCTGAAGCAGAGAAAGGGGAGAGAAGTATTAGTGAGGTTCATTGTTCCCATTGCATCACACCACAAATATACCTATTTAATCATATCACAGCACCAACTCGAGCAAATTTGTTTAACAAACACACACAATCTGAATTGTCAGCTGTAACAGGCATAAAAAAAAATGGTCATTATCTGTCCCCAACCCGCATTTTAGCAACAACACTACAGTGCATAGAAAAAACATTAAGGCAAAGCTGAAAAAAAGAAACAAGAGAGGCCAAAGGCAGCACTGCTTCGGTCACACTGAGATCCAGAGCTACATAGGGAACCAGTAAGAGAGGAAAAAATGCTGAATAGGAGTGTTGCACTGTCCAACATTCAACAGCAAGCTGTGCTTGGCGCAGCTGCAGGTGGGGGGAAGAGACACAACAACAAAAGAGGAAACGAGTGAAGAGAAATCAATACCAGTAAGGGATTCTTAAGGACAGCACATTAAGCACCCAGGACTACAAAACAGCTCTTAAAATTGCGTATGTAAAATGTAGATGTAAATGCAAGCCCCCATTTTAAATGGTTTATTAGTAGTAACGTTGATCAAAAAAGAATATATTCCTTTTGTAATATGGACAAAATCTCCAACTTTAGGAATGTTAAGACAGCATTGGTTCATTATACCAGGTTTTCCTGATCTATCCTTATCTAGTAGGTAAGGTATCTACCTTATCATTCTTCCAAGGTATCTCAGTCAGGTATCTACCTTATCATTCTTCCATTCCATTCTTTCTATTCTTTCCATTCAAGGAAGGAGAACCCAATAGGAAAATCAAGCCAAGGAAAGAACTAAACAACAAAATTTATGCTTGACTGCTAACTGGTTTGCTACCAAGATGAAAAAAAAATTAACAAAGATATTTTATATCTTGATCTTGTTTTTGGTCAGACTCACTAAGCCATCATAATAAACCTCAACAGTAATATAAAGCAGAACAGAATGAAAAAAAAAAAAAGAGAGAAACTGCAATGCATTCAGCAGTTGATTCCCCTGTTGCATCACTCAAATATCCCAATTAGCTTAATACAACTAACCACAATTTAAAATATTCCAAATATTTCTGAATGATTTAACAGGTTGACCTCTCATGAGCAATCATAATTGAAAAAGTACTTCTTTCAAGCAAACCAGAGTTAAAGTTAAGTAAAACATTTAGATTTAGCACATTTTTGTTGTTGTTTTGTTGGTGTTTTGGAGGGGTTTTGTTTGGGGATTATTTTTAAACACTAAGATCAGAGGCCTTCCGAGTTTCAGCAGATGCAAGCCCTACCTACAGAACAATGCAGATATGGGGCAAGATGACTATTAACAGTGGATATGCAAAGTGTTAGTATGGTGACACTCTATCCACCTTATCAACTCAGCTATACTGAAACTAGTAGTTCTGATTCAGACTCAGTTATTGGCACGCATGTTCAGGACTTAACTATAACTGGTACTTGGTGAAGTTCAACAAACGGGGGACTCTCAAGAAGGCCTGCTAGTCATTTTGCTATCAGAAACAATAATTTTTCAATTATGTACTTCTATCTAATCCAATATCTAGAAAGTGGATGATTAGCACTTCTTGAGCAGTGTACGTATAGCAAGTAAAATTGCTTAAGACGGTGAATTCTTTAAACATTAAGTAACTGTATTGTCAATATTTTGAGACAACGTGAAAAGCTGCCAGAAAATAAAAGCATGAGAGTCTGCTCTACTAAAAAAGCATCATTTTTCATGCTGCAAACAATCACCCAAGAGTCAAGAAGAAAAAAATAAATATCCATAAGTAACTTGCATAGCAAAAAGGAGTCAAGGTCATCCTAAAACCTTTCCCAAGCTCATGGAAAACATGCCTCTGCACACATGTGGCTCAGCAAAGTTAGCAGTTCCCACTCTAACACACTCATTAGAAAACAGATTTTGAGGAAGGACACACTGTACTTCGAGGCCCAACGAAGCACAGCAAGTATATCATAAAACATATGTTACACTTGTAACGCAATAAGGTGCTTGTCATGGCTAGAGCCAGTGGATCTTATTAACTCCTGCAACTCGTCTGTTCCACAATGAACAAGCCTTTCTCCTCCCTGATTAAAAAGGGGAAAAAACCCACCAGACTACCCTAGCTGCAATCGCCTTACATGCCATGTTGCCACCATCAGTCCCCAGAAACAAGGCAATTAAACTTCAGTATGACAGCCTTTCTGTATCTAATAACTCCTCACACAAAACTCCACGCTAATTTCTTTCATTCTTTTGAGAAGGAAGCCCTTACAAGGTTATCGTCCTTCCTGTCCCAACAACAACAGCAGGGATTCTATTGAACTGTAATTGGCTGCAGTGGGAGAGATGCTGTAGCAAAGGCTTGTGTCCCAAAGGGCAGCTAAAAGATGTGATGGAAAACTGGCAAGTAGAGCTGAGGTCACAGCACACAGACTTATGTGCAGTTGTACATATGTAATGTATGTATTAACATCACAGCAGTGACAGAGACTTCTGAATGAGGAGGCAGGCACAGCTATGTGGTCCTATCTGGGTGTGAGAAGGGGGTTGCATGACACAGATCCTAAAGCAATGGAGTGGTTGTGTGCACAAAATTATCTATTAAATTTCTAATCCTGGAAAACTGAGGTAAATTTATTTCCAGTGGGAGTAGGTTAGGGGCATATTCTTTTTCTTTTGAAGGCTGCCCACAATTCTATTTTTATCATAAGAGGCCCCTACAACAGAAAAGCTCCCAATTTATGGAGTTTTCTGACTACAATCCACCCTTATGGCAACTACCATCTAGGATATTCTTTTTAATAACTCATTATTTTCAGATGCTTGCTTATAACAGAATCACCCCACATGCTGCCACAAGCAGAATCATTAATTTGGTACAATGAAGGGTGGAAAAGGACAACCATCAACAGGTTCATAGCATATTTATGTCCTCTTACTGTCTAACATGGAACTCTGCGTGGCTCACCTACAGCCACAGACCAAAGCAATAACTAAAAGATATGGTTTTGCTACTGTGTCAAAACTCCTTAACATACATTCATGCAATACTCTAGCTGAAAGACACTTACAATGTATTTTTCTGATGAATGGGCTCATCAACAGCTGCTATAAAGTGTTTTTCCTCACAAATGAAGATTTAGGTAATGGCAGAATGTGCTCATGGGTAGGTTCAATTCAGGAGTCTTCCTGGAAAAGGTGAACATCAAGCTACAAACTACAGTAATGAAGCTCTAAAACTAGATCCATGATCATCTCTGATTCTGATAGGTTATTTTAATCTTCTAGACATTAAAAAAATTGCAAAAAGCAGGAATGCTCATGCTTGTCTGATTCTCGAGATTTCAAAAAAGGATGCAATAAAGGCATGTTAGGTCTATTAGCCACTTCTCACCTCTGCCAAGCCACTAATCAATAACTCATGTTTGACCACACAGAGAGACGCAATGAATTCATTTATGAACTCTTCTTTCATCATCTATGCAGGTTCTCCTCAACTGTAGTAAGAGACTGCACCACAAATCAAACATATGCATAAGTTACACAATGTCTGAAAAGCCATAAAGTTGTGCTTTTGAAGGAAGATTTTGCATGTACATAGTGTAATAGTATCCACGTCAAGTCATTACTCCAGATAAAAAAATCAAGAGGGGGGAAAAAAAAAGATTCTTAATCTAAAAAAAAAAAAAAAAAAAAAATTCACAACCCACACACACGATGAACTTTTTTGTATCAATAAATGGCTTCTGTGACAGACTTTTGAGGCATTTAAGAGGCACAAGAATACCACAGATCCTTATTCATAGACTTTTCAGAAGAGGCAAAGTGTAAGCAATTTTAAAGTTTTATCAAAGCATATCAGTGGAAAAATACTAAAGGAGACTCAGAGATATAGGCATAATGTATGACTTGCAGTCTAATTTCTCTCAACTACTCCTATGCTCCTCCGTTTTCACTCTTCACTAATAGACAGTAATGGTGTAGGCTTTTCAGTGAAGTGGTTAAAGAGGAAAAAAGTACCTACAGCTGAGACCTAAGACTTGAATTGTGGACTGATCTCTAATTTTACCAGTAGGAGTTAAGTAACCATCAATTTGCCAATTCCAGCCCCGAGAAAAGAGCTTGCAAAGTTATCAAAGCAGTTTTGTCATCAAAAGACACTTTACTCCCTAAGACTTTGTTTCAAGTCACGATTCATCACTGAGGGATAAAATGCAACATGTTACAGCAGCTACTGTTTTCAACTATGAGAGCTGAAGACAAACGGAAAACATACGAAAACTGTTCGCTCAATTACAATGACAAAACACACAGAAACTGCTAAATTACATCAAAGATGTTTCAAAAGGCATAGTGTGATACATAAAGACATTTGCGCAAGTTTAAACTGTTACCTCCTGGACATCCTCTGGATTTTTTCTTGAAACAATCTGAAAAGCAAAACAAACAAAAAAAAATAAGCAATTAGATTTTCGGTTTGAAAGTTAAAGAGTAACATATAATGATTTGTTGCTGAAGAGAAAAATCTGGAAAAAGGCAAACAGCTGCATGTTCCTGCACATTCAGAAAAGTTTTCAGGTAGTTTTAGAGAAGTCTAATACCCAAATACAACCTGGTGAGATATTTTAGCAGCAGAGTCAGTCGTGATCACAAAGCAAGATGTACATTCTAGGCAAAATGGCACAAAAGGCATCTCTCAAAACAAAGCCAGGTAGAGCACATCCTCAGTCGTCTCTCCAGCCTCTTCCTATTAATTCTTAGTAGGGCCACGTTACTCCAAATAAGCAGAGCTTGTTCAGGCTATAAAGCTTTTATAAAGCTACATAAGCTGCACACCACCTCACTCTAAATGTGAGTTTTTTCATTTACTAAGACAGTATTTCCCCTTTACTTACAACCACCAGTGAGCAGACACAGCCATCTGACTCTACCCTTGCGTATTTGTTTCTCCTTAAATACTCTTTGCCTAATTAATTATAAACGACTTTGTCCAAGGGAAGATTGCAGTAAAAGCGAGGCTTGGCTGCACACCATAAAGATGCCTCTATTTTGTCAGGGTTTTTTTGGTTTTTTTTAAAATAAATATTGATTGCAAAAGCCTTTGTAATCCAAGTTTTGAACTGGTCTTATAAACAGCAGTAAGAGCATATCCACACAAACATACAAACCAAATAGAGACATTTTCAATTCATAACTGCAATTATCTTGTGCATGTCAGTATGCCCTTCATTATAAGAGCCAAAGCTGTTTAACAAAATAATTAGTCCATTGTTAGCTAAAGCAAAATAGGGCATTCTCAATCCAGCTGGGACTATCCTCACAGTGGCACACCCCAGAATAATTGATGCTGTGAACAGGTGATGCGTGTAGGCAAGCACAAGGAGTCCACACTACCTGCACCCCAGAGACTCACACTCCATCCCACTGTACCACAAGCACCAGGCAGCTGTTGCTCTGAGATGGAAGTCACTGAATCTACACTTTCCTCTTGATACGTGACAGTAACATCCCCTTATATTCCCCACAAATTAGCTCTCTTCCTCCCTTCCATTTTTCAAGAATCCTTGCCAAAGCCTCCCAGATTTCATACCATCAGTTTACTACACAACCCAGCCACTGTCATCTTTCACACATTGTGGAGGACACAAAACAGAAAAGAGAAGTGTTATCTTTTCTAGCTATCCTCCAAAAGACCTGAAACATTTTCCTTCACAAGTCTAAGTTCTTTCTCTCACCTCAGCACATCAAAGTCCTCTTCTTCCAGCGTAGTCTATCTTTTGATAAAACCTTCCTCAACTTTTCCTCACTCTTGAGTAATCTAACATTTGGCAACTTTACCAAATTTAAACCTTGGTGGCTGTTGCTCTTTCATTGACTACCAGGCAGTTTATAAGTATAATTGGTGAAATATTTCTAACCTTCTTTTCTAATAGCTGGCGTACTTGATATAAGGAGCCTGTAGAGCTGGGGGATGAAAATATCACAGGCATGGCTACACATCACAGAAGAACACCAAAGGGCAGACACCAACTGCTTTGCTTTGCAGTTCACCTTTAGTTAAAGCCTTGCAACAGTTTTGGCAGCAAGGTAAGTTACCAGATGGGCAGAAGGAAACCCAGAGAGATGAGTAATTACCCAGCCAGTTAGTAAGAATCTGGAATAAAACCCAGAGGCCCTGTTTCACACTTGCTCTAATGTTACATTGCCTTCTATATCTACCAGCCATGCCAACTTTAAGTCAGTATGCAATAATTTATGTGTTGTCCTACTTTGTTCTTCACATCCTTTCCTGAAGGTCAATCATCTCAGAAGAGGTCTGCCCCTTCCATCCAACCTATAATCAACCTAGAGACTTGGCAAAGGCAACCCAATCCCCCAAATTTTCCATGTACTTTTTTAATCCTTCCACGCAGATCAATGCAGTCAGCTCCTTCCACAAATCCTTAATGCAAGCAACTTTAACCTATTTTTAAAAATATCACTAGGATACCCACCAATGAGCTAAGCAATGCACAATTACTGCATTAGGCTCTGAAAAACAGAGATCCTACAAGAATACTAACCATTGAGCAAAGTATTTCAGATTATACCATTCCTTGTCTGACCTGCAGATATCCAACATAACTCATTAGAATTTTAATTATCATTAATAATTGTAATCTTCCAAATCAGCTGAACTTTTATTAGTGGCCTATATTTTCAGATATCATCAAAGAATACTCCTCATATCACAACCTGCTAATATCTCTTTCTGTTCCTTAGCCTTTGAAAATGGATATTAAAAAGCCAATATTCATTTAATCTTGTCTGCATTTCCAATTATTTCACAGTTTACAAGTAAATAAAATATATATTCTCTGCTAAACAAACAAAACCTTCAAGAACAAGCTGCAATAAGGATAGACCTCCTTAGTACTCAGAAGAGACTACATGGGTAGTTATGCTGTGGGTCAGGTGTTTAGGGACATGCTAAACAAGTGCTTTCTCATCCATGATTATTTATCTATCATTGCATTGAAACACAAAATTCCTATAACTTCATTTCACAAAAGATTCACTCATATACCACACTAAGTAACTACAAATCTCTACTAACATGTACTGACTACACTAGATCTCAGTCAGAATGATCTTCAATCAACTGGAAGATCCACTTCACTTTTTTCCTGGTGGTCCCCTAAAGTTGCTGAGCATCAGATAAGCAAATACAGCTGGAGTGCTGTGATATCAAGCATGGAGCCAGATCACTGCAGGAACAGGAGGGAGGAATAGGAGGAAAGAAAAAGAGAGGGTACCTGGTATGTACATTTAATTATTTTTAAATCATTTTATTCTGCATCTAACTCCCCAAATCCTCACTTGAAGTAATACATAACAGAACCAGATAGTGCCCTACTGAAACAAAAGTTATTTATACTTTTACATTTGTGAATCCAAACCATCTTTTGCTGCATAAAAGCAAAATAATTTTTCACTTTGAGGATTTTAGCTATCAAAATACCGTAAAGAACTAATGATCTCTGGTCAGCTCAGTTTAATTTGGACAGCTCACAGACTGATCAGTGCCTTGCTCTGTACTAAATCACACGCAGTCAGTGCACCACCTGATTCTGCCCTGCCTCACTTGGAAAAGCAACAGCGTATCCACAACTTATGGGACAAGGAGAGAGAGTGACACCCCCAACTAGTTAGCCACAACTTGTTTTTTAACAATTTCACAGAAACCAAAATATCACTGAGAATTTTAACTGGCTTTAGTCAATAAGAACAAAGTCATCAGAGTAAAATAAGCAGAAGTCTTGGTTCATTACTGTTAGTCCCTAATACACATACAGATTTAGCCCATCGTGAGCTACTATATAAAGATGTGATGGCACTGTTTTCCTCCTTGCCTCTATCTCAAGAAAGGCTTTTTAAATTAAAACATCATAGGGGAAAACAACTCTTTTTTCTTTTTCTCTTAACAAATACTAAGTTTTATTGGACCAAAAAGAATGGTTTAAATATGTCACATAATCATGTTTGGTGGATACGAATATATATATATATTTGACCAGAAAAAAAAAATTAAAAATATTTTTAATTTCACAAATCATACATACTTATCACAGTCTAACAACCTGAGCACTAGAATATATATACACATATAGAACGCTGTATACTTTGAATTAAGGGAAGGATGCATATAAGCATATATTGCTCTTACAAGGAGGATGTCTATAGCTGCAGTAACTACAAGATCAGAGGCCATTTAAATAAACTCTGTGATGCTTTCTGATGCTCTCAGTATATCCCACCCTACCTGTGAGCTGAACTCCCACTCCTCTTGCGCCTACTTCCATATATTTACTTAGCCTCCTTCCTCTTTTTGGCTTAAATAGGTAAGTGGAGGAGAAAAGAAAGCAAGGAATTTCCCTAGGGGAAGAGACGGAGCTTTCAGCAAAGCTACCACACCAGCTCTCCCAATAGCCAGTGATCTGCAACAGCTGTCCTTCTTCTCTACTAGGCCTCGCTGATTTACCCAGACCCCTCCTGCCCAAAGGGGGGTGGACCCTCCCAGGCGCACACCGCCTGAGCATCCAGCCCCAGCAGCTCCGCGCTGCCGGCGTTGGCGTGCTGAGCCCACGGACTCCGCTCCCGAGCCGAGAGCGCCGCGGGGCCGGCAGGAAGGCTGGGCAATTCCACTGCAACCTATCCAAGGGATCTGGGGCAGAAGAAGGGGGGCGGAAAAGAAGGAGCTGGTTGGTTTTAAGCTACTCTCGCACGCCCTGCAGCAGACAGCAAGGAAACTGAGAGTCAATTGCAAAGCGCGTTTGAGGCCATTGCAACGCCGTGTTTGAAGCTACAAGTTTGCAGGAGGCGACAGAGGCTCGGCTCGGGAGGGGCCGTGTCCCACCTTCCCTCCCTCTCTCCCACCCGTGTCCCTGACAGCGGCTTCCACGTCGCGACCAGGCGCGTCGGGATTCCCCACGGGCGCTATTCCGCACACAGCGGCGGCTTTAAAAGATCGAGCACCGGGCAGGCCGGGGACCGGCGGGGGCGAGGGGCAGGGCGAGGGGCCGGGCGAGGGGCCGGGCAGCGGCCGCTGACTCACCCGCGCCGTGACCTTGTAGACGGTGTGCCCGCGGGGGTGCCGCCGCGGCTCGGTCACCGTGTAGAAGCGGGCCAGGTCCCCGCCGCGCTCCCGCGGGCTCAGCATCCTCCTCCCGCCGCTGCCCCCGCCGGGCCCGGCCCAGGCGGAAGCGGCGCCCGGGAACGCCCCGCCCCGCCCGGGCGGTGCCGGGGGCCCGGCCCGGGGAGCCCCGCCCGGGCGGGAAGGGACGAGCTGGGGCGCGGTGTTGGGTACCCCCGGTTCCTGACAGGCAGCGTGGGCGTGACCGCCTTTCCCCGGGGCTGACAGTCCGCACCGCACGGATGAGGCCGAGGTGGCACGGCCCAGTCGTGGCAGCGCAGATTCCAGGTGTTCTGCCGTGGGGATTTACACTTGGCAGGGGCTGAACGCCGAGCCCCTTCCTAACACAGGCGCCCCGTGGCCTCTACAAATCCGAGATGAGACCGTCCACCAACACAGCTGGTGCGCCGCTCCCAGCGCTCGTCGTGGGCTATTTTGAGATAGGCTGCCCTAAATCCATAGGCCTATAAAGCAGAAATGACTCACGGATTTTAAGGAGGAATGCTACCAGAAAGGCAAGTTTCATGGTTACTGAATCACCACGTTTTTTGTGTTGCGTCTTCTCCAGGTTCTTTAAGCTGTGCCTGGACTTCTCCCTGCAGATAGGCCCTCATGTGCACACCCGTCTGCAGAACACTTCGGCATGAGGAAACCCTTCAGCATTTGAGGTGCATTCCTTCAGTTCTAAGGAGCACAACTTTGTATTGCAAGATGTTCTCCTTTCGTAAGATTACCTTTGATTTCTTGTCCGTAGTGGGATCTGTACCAATGTAGATCTCACACTTCATATTCTATAAACTGTTAAGATTATTCTTTTCATCACTGTGTTTTCATTCATTTAATTGAAGATGTTAAAAAATCAGCTTTTCATTACCACGTTATTAATATCTCTGATCTCATGCAGGTGTTTGTTTTGCCAATCTGTTTTGACTTGGGAATGAGGGTGGATTTAAGGAACACAGACACCAGCTTTAAAGAATAAGTGTATGTTTACTACAGTGCAAAACAGTAAAGAATTACAAAAGAAACAGTGGCTTATGAAAGGATACACTTAGCAATGCATCTAATCATTACTACAAAGAAAATCTTATAGTGATTAAGAGAGAGATCCATCACCAGTTACCCTACAATATTTTACCATCATCCAGATCACACTTCAGCTGGGGAGGCCTCGATCACAGGCAAAGGTCTGGAGAATGTCCTTCCGCTAACTGGGAAATCCTACGTGCGTCCACTTGCAGGGGAGGCCTCCATCTTTGCTGTGAGAGGGTCCAGCTTATGTAGGGTTAAACAAGCTTACATCACTCAATTTGTGCAGAAAACAATCTGGCTTTCTTATCTCCTTAGTTTTCCCCTGTAGCCTGGCGAGGGCCCAGGGCAAAATCAGGGAATCAGTTTGGACCAACTACTGTCAAATGCCCCATGGCCTTGACCAGTCTCTAAATACAGAACTATGGCTACATTTATATCTCAAATATGAACCAGCTGCGACCATGGAGGCCTACTGCTTTCATGGCCTTGACTGGAAAAAAAGGCACATTTATAACCATACAGACCTTACTAATTATTAATACTATGCTGTGCTAAAAAACATAAATGTCTCCTCTCAAAGCATTATTAAGGATTATATAGCATCTTGGTTAATAAGAAGATATATGGCTAAATACAATACTAGGTTAAATATAATATCGGCTTGGAAAGTTCAGCTGTAGATCAAGTCCAGCTCAGGGGTACCCCCAGCATTACAGTCTTTGACTTAAAGAAAATACTTAGTTGCATGTCTTTGTAAAAGATGAGAGTTTTGTACTAAAGCTCATAGTATGCAAGTGTCTCTCCTTTGAGGATGACTGAGCTGCATTGTGAATCTTTTCAACATTCCAAATTATTACTAGGTAAATGAAAGGTCATCTTCATTATAGAAGATGACATTCATTTTCTGAGTTCCAGACCTGATTCACTTCTACAGATCTGGAAGCACAAGCTCACTAATGAGTCTTTCTAAGCAGCTTCAATGTGATGCTGTTTGGAAGTACTGCCACTGTTTCACCTCAATCTTTATTCCTAGTGAGTACACTGCCCTCACTCAATTCATATCTCAGTACAATGGAAATAGGTTCTGCAAACACAGAGTCAGGGAGGCAGGCATGAGTGGACCGGCCATTCTCCTCCCAGTGCTAGTCTGACACAAAACAGTTGATTTGACAATCCTGGAGAGCCCAGCAAAGTCACATCAGAGGAGCTCCACATTGACATGTTCTAGCATCCACACAAAGCTGCTTCTTTGAAAGGTGCTCTCCTAGAGAAAGGTCATTTTCTGTGTGAGAACATAATGACTCTTCCTAACATGTCATAGGACAGAAATAGTCCAAATGGGAGTTTCATAGCATCCTGACTCTTTTTTTTAATTACTTTGAAATTGCCAGCTACCAAGTTATTAGAAAGATTCTTCATCCTTTTTATCTCTAAAAATTGCTTGATAAGTCTAGTCTATTTTGCATGAGGAACATTTTCTTAAGGAAGGGGGAAGAAAGAGAACATTGATTGTCAGCAGCTCACTTGCCACTCTCAGTCTTCTGAGAGAGAAAGAGCATCTTTTACATCTTTTGGCAAGGTGTCAGCACACAGAACTTCATGGCATGAAGTTATATGTTATCAAAAGGAGCACCTCTGAGATAATTTGGTCTTGATCATCATTCTTTCAAAGCAAGTTTCTAATTCAAAAAGCTAAAAGATACACATCAAACTCCATTTGATAGTGACTGTTTTCTTATACCAGTGACGATGCAGTTGAAGTTTCATTGGAAGAGACTTCACAGGAAGAGATCTTCTGTTTGGAGTAATTTTAATGTACAAGTGAGGTGACCTAATCTGAGGATGTGAAACGAAGGGGTTGAACAGAATGACCTCAAGAATACTTTTTAATTTTCATCTTCTCTAACTTTATCTATAGGGACTTGCAGCTACAGATGTAGTGGTGTCACATCCAAAACCAAACAGCTGGTTGAAAATGCACTTGCTCAAGTAAGCAAGGAGTATTTTCTAGCACAATGTACTAATTGATACCATATGAAGATATCAATTACTTGTAGAACCTTCTAGTGTAATAACATGATTAGACAACTAGTTCTGATAAAAATTTGCTTATGAAATCGCACTTGCTTGTAATGCCTCATGGGATACGGCAGTTGTGAGGTTTTAATGGTATAAACAGAAATCAATGGGACTGAAACCATCATTGACAAATCCCTGCTGAATTATATAATAGATCTCATTTAAATTTCAATAGCCAACTGATGCATCCTCTGAGAAAAAAAATCCATCCTGAAATGCTGTCTAACTCAAAAGTTAGCAATTTGGTGGGAGTAGGAAGGGAGAAGTGGGAGTGAAGAACAAGACAGAGAACAGTATATTGCAACTGTGTAAATTCATGGCTGAATGAAGAAGGGCAATAAAAATTAACAGAGATCTTCATGCAGAGCAATAGAGTAGTCTGAAATTTTTCAGCATGGAAGAAGGAATAATGTGGGGGGACATGGTAGTGCTCTGTGAAATCATGAGTGGCATGGAGAAGGTGGATGGGGATGGACTGTTCAGTCTCTCTTAACACAAGAACCCGAGGCCAGTGAAGCTGGTATGAATGAGGTCATAAAATGAATAATAATAAAACAGACCTGCAGGACTCCTGTCAAAGGATGTTCCTGATGCAGAAAGTTTGCAAATTCAAGTCCTTGAGGGAGAGAGTCACTGAGTAACTAAAGAGACAAACATATCAGGCTTAGGAAATGTACTGAGCTGAAAACAGCTAGAGACAGGGAGAGTGTTCATTTGAAGTTTGCCCAGCCCCTGCACATTTCTAGGCATCTGCTGCTAACTGCATTTGGAAAACAGGCAACTGAGCTCAGTGGACCATTGATCTGAACCACTGTGGCTGTTCTTATGTGCAGTGTAATCAATCAAAGCATCCCTCGGTGAGTCAGTAGCATCCATTCGCTAGAGAGTTTCAGAAGCTCAAATGACTCATAAAATAATTTGGCTTCTACTTACAAATCAGAATTTGAAGATACCTAATTTTGAAAAATATCTTTTCACATGGTATAGCCAACCGAGATACACAAAATAATAATTAGAGTAATCCACAATTAAGTGTTCCTGGCTTATTAAGACTTTCCTAGGTCAAGGCAAGAAAATAAAATCTCTCATCAAAATCAGAAAAGAAAATCATCACTCAGATGAGAGACAATTTGCATCATAAGTTAATTTTGTTCTTATCTAATATTTTGTCTGTTACACAATTAACTTTCATGCTTATCAGCATATCTTCCTTTTCATTAAGGCTTTCCTTAAAAAACCTTAAAGCTTCAGTCCTTCACTACTGACACTTTGCTACTGGAATTACTACTGTGTAAAAACTTTTGAAGTGATAGAGAAACTTGGGTGACTTGTGCAGCTCAAAATACAGAAAATAACTCCATTCTATGTGAAGTCTTCTAAAAATAACAGCAGTTGTTGTTGTTCCTATAGCTATGGCTGTCTTTTTTCTTAGAAATATATGTAATACATAAGAATAATTCAAAAATGCAGGGAAGAACAAACAACAAAAATAAGTAGGTCTTGAAAATACAGTTGGGAGATCTTCGACTACCTCTGTATTATGTGACTAGTAGTTCTGCTCTCTTATTACATTGTAAAGAAAGTAACAGAAAATGGATGGGTATTTTTACTTTTTGCCAGTAACTTGTGTCCAAGAAATGGAAAACCTAAAGTGGATTTGACAAATTGTCTAAGTAGCACGCTTTTAACATCACTACATTATTCCTGTTCCAGTCTTCCCTACCACTCCTGGAAAAAACATCAAATGTTATTTAAAGTCACTTTTATGACAAAAATAAAAGGAATGCAGAAAAACAGTATTTTACTTGATTACAGTTCCTGCACAGCATCTGCACTATTCAGCACTATAATTTTTCATGTGTTGTACTACGTTTCCTTACAGTAAACAGAGCCAGCATTTACTCTGTCCTCAGAAGACCTCAAGAAAGCATTTTAACGGCTTATTCAAGCAACATCGACAGACACAGAGGATTGCTTATGCAGCTGGTAAGCAGCGGTGTGTCTTTCTGTGGTGTCTGCAGGGCAGGCAGGTCTCCTCGGCGAGCACCTTTGCGTGCATTTTAAAACCTGAGAACGTTAAAATACTATCTCAGGTGAGTGGGGTTTGGTTTTTTTTCTGCAAACAGTGAGCAAGGTGCTGCTGCCCTGACACAGCACCTCCAAACATACGGCTGCTCTTCCTTAAGTCCCTTTGACCCTACAGGGACACACGGTGATCCCAGGGAGAAGACTGCCTATTGAAACTATCAGAGAATCACAGAATATGCTGAGTTGGAAGGGACCCACAAGGATCATCGAGTCCAACCCTTAGCCCTGCACAGGAGCATTCCCAAAAGTCACACCAGGTGCCTGACAGTATCGTCGAGACGCTTCTTGAACTCCCTCAGGTTTGCTGCTGTGACCACTTCCCTGGGGAGCCTGTTCCAGCGCCCAACCACCCTCTGGGTGAAGAAACCACTGCACGATCACAGTTTTACGTCCATTTAAATGCTTCAAAAGCCTTTAGTCGAGCTGCCTACGTGGCGATTTTGCTGCGCTCTGGAGCGGGCGCTGCCGCGGAGCGGCACCGAGAGCAGAGCGCGGACTGCGGGGCCGGGATGGCGGCCGGGCCTCGGCGTCGGCTTCCGGACCAGACATGGCCGCGGGCCCGGCCCTCGGACTACAAGTCCCAGGAGCGAGCGGGAGGGCGCGGCCGCCGCCCGAGCGGGGTATGAGGCGGCGGGGCTGCCGGGAGCGCGGCGGGCGGAGCTGGCGCTGCCCTGGGGTGACCCCTTCGGGGGGCGCCGGGGCTGCGCGGGGCCCGTAGCGGGGCCCCCCTGGGCCGGGCCCGCGCCTGGGCCCGCCGGGAGGTAACGGGGCTCGGGGGGCGCTGGTTTCAAACACCCGCCATTAGGCCGGGCAGGGCCGCGGTAAACAAAACACAGCGCGGGCTGCCGCGTTCCGCTGCCGGGGGTGGGCGGCGGTGGGGCCGGCGTTTTGGAAGCGGGCAGTTTCTCGGCGCTTTTCCGTAAAACAGGTGTTTCAGGAGGCTTTTGTAAAGGAGCGGCGCCGCTTTCTGCTCCATCGTACGGCCGTGGTGTCCGGGGGTGTGTTTTGCTTATATGTCTGTCGGGCTGCATGTGATGCGCGGTGGCGGAAATAGCCTGTTCCAGGACAAGCTGGTTTTGTTGGAAGTTGTGTTGGCTATTAGCGTCCAAAGGGGGGCAGCGAAGATGGTGAAGGGCCTTGAGGGGAAGCCGTATGAGGAGCAGCTGAAATTACTTGGTCTGTTCAGACTGAGGGGAGACCTCATTGCAGTCACAACTTCCTCATGAGGGGAAGAGGAGGGGCAGACACTGATCTCTTCTCTGTGGTAACCGGTGACAGGACTGATGGAATGGCCTGAAGTTGTGTCAGGGGAGGTTTAGGTTGGATATTAGGAAAAGGTTCTTCACCCAAAGGGTGGTTGGGCACCGGAACAGGCTCCCCAGGGAAGTGGTCACAGCATCAAGCCTGACAGAGTTCAAGAGGTGTTTGGGCAACGCTCTTGGGTACATCGGGAGATTCTTGAGGTGGACCAGAAGTTGGACTTGATCCTTGTGGGTCCCTTCCAACTCAGAGTATTCTGTGATTCTGTATTTTCAGCTTATTTGCTAGGCTGAATGGCAGCTGGGAGGTTCTCAGTTCAGTTCAACTTCAGACATATCAACCTTTGTTATCTTTTGCTTTTAAGGGCAAAATACACCTTCTTATATAAACAATGAGGAAGCTAAAACAGATTATTGTCACTCAGCCCTTCTCCCTGCAATTTTGTTGAGACAGATTATTTTTTTTTCTTCTGGGAAAAAACAAAAACAAAAACAACACCCCAAAAAACCCCACCCACCTTATTTTCATTGTTTTAATAGCTAAGCTGTGGTTTGCCCTCCTGGAAAAGAAATGAGAATACAAATTAAGCTTTAAGCTGGTGCCAGAGATGCCATGAGAGTTAGTACCTTTATTTCCCTGTCGTGTTGGCATTGTGGTTTGAGCCAAGTCAGTGGCTTTCTAACAGCTTGAAGGAAAGTGGTTTTCTCATTTCTTTCATATAACCTTATGATAAAGTTAATGCAGCATGCAAAAATGACCTTTTCTAAAGGTCATTCTTCTGAGTGCTTGAAATATCTGACAGTTGAATTCAATAAGGCAGAAAATAAATAGTTATTCGGATGGATAGGGCTTGGACACTAAATGGTATTTATAAATCTGAAGGCGGGAAAAAGGATGCAAGATCACTTTGTGAAGTCCCACTTTGCATATCATTTAGATAAATGTTTAAGTATCTTGTATATATCTAAAAAGGTTTGAATATCTTTTGTGTGTTAACTTATTGAGAAGGAATATCTTTTGTAAGCCATGACCAGGATGCCTTGCATCTGCAGCCTTCTACAGGCAGATGTTAGCTGCATACAAGTAATGAAACCTCTACTTTTCTGGTAGACACTCCATGCTGCCCCGCCATGTGCAGAGGCTGGGCAGAGACTGGATCACCCACTGGAATGGCTCCCAGATCCTCACCTTGAACAGCCCAGTTTCCAGCTGTATGAGATGGGCCGGACACTATCCTCCCTGGGCCTCCTTTCCACTTCCTATCCCAGCTGATTTCTCAGCAAACTGGAGACTCCCTCCATTTCTTGGACCTTGGAGACAGTTTCAGAACTCTAATTGGCATCTTGATAACTACACACAAAGTTGTTGCTTTCACCTACCTAACCCCAGTATGAAACCTGAGGGAGAAGAACCATTGACAAAGAAGAGAAGACTCAGTGGCCAGCATGATACTTCAGCTTCTGAAGAGGAAACGAACTTCTCTAACGAAAAGGAAGCATCGTGTCTTTCTGTAGCACAGAATGAAGAAAAACGTAGCAGCAAGAAAGGTAAAAGATGCTTTTTGCTCATTTTCCTTGTTTATTTGTAATGCTAAATACACCTAAGGAATATTTGTAATGCTAAATACACCTAAGGAGTTTTTAGCAATATTGCGGGCTCCTTTTTAGTTACTCTTTTTCTTGGCACCCCTCTCAGAAAAACATCTGTCTTGAAAATGTTCCAGTTTTGTAATGCTGTTTGGTCTGTAAACTTGTATTTTGTGCTGTCAAGCAGTTTACTAGAACTAGTTTCTCTGCATCTGGCAGTAGAACACAGTCAGCTGGGTAAGGGATTGCCCAACGTGGGGAGTCTTGAACTTGGTTCAAAGAACACTCAGATGTCTGTCGCCAGATCAAGTCTGTTAACTTGGGAACTCTGTAAAAGCAAAGATTTGGCTGACTTGCTGTAGGGCTGAGCTGGGCTGGCAGTTGTGTAGCTTCATTCCTTGTACTCTGGCTGAGCTCATCAGCCCTGCTGGACCTGAATTGGTTTCTTTCCAGACCAGTTGAGTTACCTATGACCTAGATAACCGAGAATTAATGGACCGAGGTTTAATGGTGTTTGCTTCCAGTGTGATTGTGTGATTTTTGTATTTACAATTATATTCTGCCATTGGCATGTTCGCAAGTTTTGTGTCAGACCACGTGTGGCAGAGCAAGCAGCAAGTGCATTTATCCAGATAAATACAGTAGGAAGTGCAGAGTTGTCTACCCAGCTCAGTAGCAGACTTTAATGAGACTACAGTTCTGTGTTACCTTATTACAGATACAACCCTCTACATAGCATCCAAGTATTTTACCGAGCGAGTTTTGTGTATATTAACAGTTTTGTCTACTGTAGAGCAAACTGAGGGACACAGACAAAATATGGCCCACTTGTATAAATCACTTCCTTAGAAAAAAACCTGGAAGGTATATTACAACTGAAAAGGGCAACAGATGCTATCAGCATCCCGAAGGGAATTTTCTACACAAATATCCATTAGTCTTAGAAACATCATATCCATCTTTACCTGCTGAAGGAAGGGAGTTTGCTTTGTGCCTAAATTGCTGAGTCCTCTCTTAACCCTCATTGACATACCTTTATCTGAGAGCATGATTAGCATTGTGTTCCTTTTGTTCACATATTGTAAGGTGATGGTAATTAAAGGTGCCTGCTGAGGAGCAGTGGGGCTTCTCTCCCACAGTAGAAACAGTACTTAAAGCTTTGCTGTATTCATTGCAAACACTAGATAAAGTCCTGAATAATGTAAGCACACTGCTGAGATTTACTACCCAAACAGGGCAGATGGTGACAGCTATAGCTGCAGTCTGCCACTGGTTGGTATCACGGGTAACTGGACCTTCGCTTGCTCTCACGTGAGTTCAGATATAAAGGGTGAAAGGCATCTCTGTGCATGAGTTTTGTAAGTGGAGAAATACATATCTTAAAAAGTAATTGGATTCTTAATGATGGGCACTTATGGGATTATAAATTTTCATATCTTGATACTAAGTATGAAATTAGAAATGGCAGAAAGGCAAAGGAAGCCTTTTCAGAAGTTCTTGGTAATTCTGAGGCTTGTTAATTTTTTTATTTCCCAACCTCACTGAGGAAGGTTGGGTGCATTATTTGTTTTGGGATCCCTGTAGTGGACCCTGTTGCAGTTTATGGCTGAAGTTTACAGTCTGTACAGAGGCTAGAGGTGATTGATTGACTGCTAACCCTTTGTTAGCCATGGATAGAGGGATCAACAAGATGCCCATATGCTGCTCCAAAGAGTGCGTCCTAGACTGACATACACTGTCTCTGCTGAGGAGGTAGTGGCAGAACACAGCATAAGTCTCTCAACAGACTGGACTTGGCTTACCAGTTTGACAGCCCTTCTACAGGGAGTAGGGGGCTTTTGTCTGACTGCAACAATCTCCTTAGAATGGGGCCAGTTTCCCAGTTTCAAAGCAGTTGAAATCCAGGGCATAAAATGGTTTCGTGCTGTATTTTGGGCTTGGGTTTTTTTGTTTGATTGATTTTTTTTGTTTGTTTGTTTGTTTTTACTGATGCTTATATAAAGTTCATCTTAAACAGAGGGTCTAAATCACTGCTCATCAAATAAGCTTTTAGATTTGCTTAAGCAATTTGAAAGACTAATAGTTGTCAGTAGAATGATTTCTAAGAGCGGTAAGAAGTCATATGGTCCATTACATAACTTTTTTCTGCTTCATGTTTTTTTTACAGGAACCATCAAAAGACACTGGGAATATTTCTGTCAGCAGAGTAGAACAATGAAAATCTCTGAAAATAAAGAATCTGACCAAAGCAATAAAGGAAGTGAGGCAACGTTTGACTTTACGGTCATGTCCTACAATATTCTCTCACAGAATTTGTTGGAAGACAACTCTCACCTGTACAAACACTGCAGGCAACGATTGCTATTTTGGACATACAGATTTCCCAACATTCTACAAGAAATCAAACAGCTGGATGCAGATGTGAGTAGAAAATGAGCATGTGGATATTTCTTAAGAACTGGTAACTGGAGTAGCAAATTCTCCTTATATTGGGGTCTGGAAGAACACTTTGCTTTGGGTTTGGTTAGTTTGGGGTTTGTTTGTTGGTTGGAGTTTTTTGTTTGGTTTTGAGGACACATTGCATTGTTAGTGCATTGTTAGTCTTAATCAGGAAATCAAGTCAGTAAGCTTTTTGCTTCAGTCATTATTCAGACCAGCAAAAGTTCAGTGATAGAATCCAACCTGTTTGTGCTAGAAAACAGTACTGTAGTTGTATTAGAGAAACCACAGAAAAACAGCCTTGAAAAATTGAAAAATACAGTTATGTTGGTCCATAGCCAGGAATCTGGAAATTGAAGTCCCCTTCACGCTCTTCATTTCTTCCTAATAAATTTATACATACTGTATATATATATATATACACATGTATCTTTACAGTGACATACCTTAGAGGGCTTTCTGAGAGGAGCATCAGGCAGAGGGACTTTGGTGAGGATCTGCCTGGTACTATTAGAGGCAACAAGACAATTCTTCAGGAGAGAAGGGTTGGAGCTGAAGCCAGTCCTTCCAGCCAAGAGCAGTTCAGTTCAGGGTACTTGCTGAAGTGTGCAGAGCCACAGAGCACAGTACTGGGGTAAAGAGGTGATGACCTGTACTGCATGCACTAGTCATGGTGAGCAGCTGCTCTTAGACCCTGGTAGGTCCAAGTGCCCTTTCCACAGAGAAATTTCTTGCTAAAGCACATAGATTTTTAACTGTTTCAAACTGTTGGTTTGAATTGTAACCTGAAAGTGAAGCCGAGACTTCAGAATGTTGCTGGAGGTTTGGCTCTCCCTTGAGCCCTTGAATGAGCTGGTGTCAGCTGGGTGACTGGAGCCTGTTGCTTCAGTTCAGCAAGCAGGGGTTACTGGTTACCCTTTGGGAACTCAGTCCTTCATCACAGTCCCAAGGTGGTTGTAAATCTGTGTCTTATGCAGTGTGCAGGGAGAAGGCTCAGAACTCTCCTAATAGAATATTTTGAGGTTGATCTTTGGTTCAGGTTCTTGTAATATGGAAGCTGCTTGTCCACTCTGAAGTGTGCCATTGGCTTCTTCATCTCACCACTCTAACACTTAGCCCTCCCCTTAACTGCTGAGAATATATCAGCAGGTCATTATTTTGATTAAATTTAATCTCACATCTGAAAATATATGTCTGAGAAAGGGTGGGGGAACTTGGAGCCCTCTTCATAATTTTGAGGAGCATTTTCTATAGGAGAGTGAATCCTATTGTGGGATTATGGAGTCAAAAAGCTTCTGATTTATTTATTTTAATACCTATTCAGACTGGCCAACAAATGTAGAGATATGCTATGGTAATATTTCGATGTACTTAATAATATATTTTAATTGTAAACTTTTGCCTTAGGTGCTCTGTTTACAAGAAGTCCAAGAAGACCACTACAGAACAGAGATCAAGTCAAGTTTGGAATCCCTGGGTATGATGAAACTCTTAGGACCAAAACATCGTCTTCTCCCCTGCCCCAGTACTATTTTCCCCAAAAAACCCTTTCTTAGATTATAGAATCAAGTCTACTGTCCAGACTAAAGTGCCACAACAAGTGGCAGGAGCAACATGGCCTGAAGCTGGGAGAGGGGAGTGGGACTCCCCTGTTCCAGCACTGGTGTGAACTTAGAGGTCAACTTGCCCCACTTCACTGAGGTTGTACTACGTGAATTCATATGGTATGGGCGGGACAGAGAAGTATTTCAAAATGGCAAAAAAAACTAGACATTGGTTCAAGATTTAATTTTTTTTCCTTACATAGATAAGATCTCATTTATATCTACGTTTCATCTCTACATAAAGTGAAGAAATTGGCAAATCACTATTTTTAGGTGGACTTGTTTGAACTCCAGTGCTGTCATTTGACAAGTGTCTCAGTTTCCCTGTTGAAAGCTTACCACTTGCTCCTAACTGGATAATTGCATAATTTTGTAAATGTATTCGAGACCTTTGTTCTAGGAATGATTTTAGACATTGATTTATGACTTAGAGTGATTAAGGTTTTTGATTGGAATGCTTCACTGGTATTATTCCTAAATCATTCTGGTAAACATCCAGAAAAATCTTCAATACACAAGTCCACTTTTATGTGACTTGTGGGGGGTTTTTGTTGTTTTGTTTTGAGCTTTTTCCACATGAGGAGAGAAGAACATGGCTGGTATCTTAATGTATGTAGATGCTTATACATCACAAAAGGTATTAGACCAGGCGTCCTATCCCATCTCGCTTCATTTTAGATAGGACAGAAAGACTTCTGTGTTCATTTTTCTGTGTGAACTTCATGTAGGCTTTGGTACTTCAGACTGAGTGTTGGCTGCTGTGAGAAAAGTAGCATGAGGTGTTTCTAATTTTTTCGTTTTAAAATCTCTATTTATACTATGGTATTTTATGTTTTTAATTGCCTTTCTTGCAGGGTATCACTGTGAGTATAAAATGAGGACAGGCAGAAAACCTGATGGCTGCGCTATTTGCTTCAAAACTTCCAAATTTAGCCTGATTTCATCGAACCCCGTGGAATTCTTTCGCCGTGATATTCCGCTCTTGGACAGGGACAACGTTGGACTGGTGTTGCTTTTGCAGCCTAGATTTCACTGTAAAACTAATGCTGCAATCTGTGTTGCCAACACACATCTGCTGTACAACCCCAGGCGAGGGGACATCAAACTGACCCAGCTGGCAATGCTCCTGGCAGAGATCGCGAGTGTCGCCCCTCAGAAGGATGGTTCCTTCTGCCCAATTATCATCTGTGGTGACTTCAATTCTGTTCCTGGTTCTCCATTGTACAGATTTATAAAGGAAGGAAAGTTAAATTATGAAGGACTTGCTATAGGGAAGGTAGGCTATGCTTCTCACTTCTCACCAAGAAAAAAATTAAGAAGAGAAATATTTGAGTGCTGCTAGCATGCAGTATCTCTGATTATTTCCATTGCAGTGCCTATCTTAGTGCCCTCTACACAGCCTTCAAAGCAAAAGTTACTGTGGAGTTACTTAAATAAGCTTGGGTGTATTAACTGTGCCTTACAAAATATTGTTTCCACTTCCAGTATTCTGAAAGGCAAAACTCAGCAACAGTTGTTCGTGAAATGTAGTTATCCACAGGATGATTGTATCCCAGTCTTTAAGTAGGATAAAATAACTACTTAATCAAATACCTACTGTGGACTCCATGGGAGGATGACTCTTCCTTTAGATAAACTTGGTGTCTGGAATAATTGTAAGAGCAGAAATGCAATTAGATGCTGAACCTCAACTGTTTTATGTTAAATGATGTCTTGTTGTGAGCTCTTGTATCTAGCTGTTGGATGTGTCACATGCTATTTATCAGCAAGTAACTGGAACACGTACAATGAGAAAACACAACAAAATAATACCCCCACTGGTGTTCTTTGCTAGTGGGAAGTTGTTTCAAGCCCCTCTTTGACTTGACTTGCTCCCAGAAGAATAAGCATCTTGAAGCTAAAGTAAGTGTCAGCTAGGGAGCTCTATATGCTCAGCCAGTCCTGTCATGTTGCTAAAAATGTTCTTGGGTAGTCTCTCATTGTCACAAGAACTATCTGGAAAAACTGGGTAGCTGCAAAGAACTTGCAAAGCATAAACAAAGAGGATGTACATAAAGGGTGGTATTTTTACAGGGATTTGGCAAGCCTTTATAAAAGATTTATTCTAAGGGGCTGGGTCTTTTTTTTTTTTTGCTTTAAACTTTACAAAAAATGTTCACTTATTTCAGGTTTGTTTGGGGTTCTTTATTTTTTAAGTAAGATTTCTGTCTAAAAAAAAGCTCATGTTGTCTTTCTCAGGTCTCTGGACAAGAACAGTTTCCAAGGGGACAAAGAATCTTATCTATCCCTATTTGGCCAAAAAAATTAGGTATTTCACAAAACTGTGTATATGAAATAAAACAGCAACAAAAAGAAGAAAATGCAGGTCAGTTTCTGGGTTGACAAATTTTGTGAACCTTTGAAAATATCATTCAGGTAGCACTGAAAACCAGATGTTCTCTTCTAGTGGGGAAAGAACAGTGAGTCTTGAGCTTGCAAAACTTACTTGTTGGGCTCATTGGAGTGTAAAGTGATTTATTCACATAAACATTTGCAAAGTTGAATCTTTAGAAGATAATAATTAGAAATTGCCATTCAGGACTCGATGCATAATATTTAAACTCCTGTATTTGCATCATGAAAGCCAGTTGTGCTGTGACTGTGAAAAGAGAGACAAAGGAATGTGGCACATGTACATGGTGTGAACCTACATTCTGCTTCAGTGTTTATGTGTTATGGTGTTGGCACTTTATGGAGCAATTGGGAAAAGCAAGTGATTCCTTGTTGGGTATTGCTATATTTTTCATCCACCATTTTTTTCTTTGACGGAAAAAACAATTTTAAATGAATGGGACATAATTTGAAAGAGTCTTTAGAGGGGATCTTACTAATGGAACAGAAGAATTCAATCCAGCCTTGTGAATTGTATCTTGCCTGCTGCAAAAAAATAAGTGTACTTACAGATACTTTTTTTCTGTGGCTTTTCTTTATGTAGCTCTTCAGTATTGGTCTCAGCTATATCCTATTTTAAAATGTAAATTGAATGTATTTTTATTTTGCAGGAGAAAAATTGGAAGCAGCAAAACTGGACAACACTCAGGAGATTGTAGTAGCATCTGAAAAGTATGTGTTAGGGAAAAATATGGAAACCCTTGGCTGGTTATTTGGGGGTTGGTTTTGATTTTAGACCAAACTTGTATTTGATTCTAGACGTGGATACAAGATGCTCACCCAACCCAGTCTGCCCTTTTGGAAAAAAAACATTGTCCATTTAAACATGAAAAGGCTGATCAGACAGCAAAAGACTAGAACTGGAAATAATGGAGTGTGTGTTCTTTCAGGAACTTGCAGATATTATTTCAGAATTTAGGGGCAAGGAGTCAGTGCTGTTTAGAGGGTACTCTCTGTCTTCTTATTAAAGGGAATGCTTTTGACATTTTTTTGTCACTTCTTGACATAATCAAGTGTCCAGCTGCTTAAGTGATGGCACTTCCCTCTTTTATTGTTTTTGAGACACTGATTTATGGATTCTGTAATCCTATATTAAATCCTATATTACAATATGAAATTGGGATGAAGGAGGGAAAGGAACTGGAGAGGTCATAAAATCTTTCTTGTCAAGAGTTCTGTGGGAGCATCTAAGTTCTTTGAGTCTGAGAAATGTGTGGAGTATTATGGATTTGGTAGTACAACTCTCACTCAGATCAAAACATTTGCTTGTTAAACTGAAGGAGGAAGCCATGACTGGAATGCTGGGAAGGAAAACGTAACTGCTTTTTGAAAGGAAGAATAGATTTGCACTTACCAAACTGGAAAAGGCATATAACAACTGAGATTAGCTGAGTTGGTTGGAGCATGGTGCTGATAATGCCAAGGTCACAGGTTTGATCTCCCTACAGGCCATTCACTTAGGAGTTGGACTCAGTGATCCATGTGGGTCCCTTCCAACTCAGAATAATCTGTGACTCTATAAAGTAAGGCACAGAAGAAGGAAATTGCCCTAACTGTATGTGTATGATGTCAGGCTACAAGTTAGCTGTTTCTTAGCAGATGTGAGATCTTGGTATCACTGCAGATAGTTATATTAGAACTCTTGGTGATTCTTGGGGATGAAAAAGGTGAGCAATGGCATTTCTGAGTAAAGAAGTAGATAAAAAGACAGGAGGCCCTACGCTGTGGTGTAAATCCATAGCATGCTACGTGTTGAATGCTGCTTGCAGGGCTTTTTCCCCTTGTCTTAAAAGGGATGTCATGCAACAAGAGCAGAAATTATTACTTGCCCATGTTGTACCAACTGGCATGTTTGTCTCTTCTCTGAATCAGGCAGGTAACGTGCTGATTTTTTTTTTTTTTAATTGCTTCGTTTTTAACCAGAACACATTGCAGCTCAGGTTTAAAATGCAAGATGAGGCAGGTACAGCTCAGGGATGGATGATTTGCAGAGATGATGGAAGCAAATGCCTGGGAGAGAGTTCTTTTGCTGAAGGTGCAGTTTGCTTTCAAGATTGAAAAGACAGGTGAGGCAAGATGGGCTGAACTGAAGAGGAACAGGCAAGCAAGTAACCGGGAGACAGAAAATGGGAGCCTGAGTGGAGGAAAGATGACTAGACATAGCCTAATTTGGAAGCACTTGGTAGCTTTAGGGGAGAAAAAAAATGCTAAAAATCTTGATTTCTATATATGCTAAAGGGCCTGGTTAGATGAGTTCATGCATGAGTGTTGCTTTCATATAAGCTGCTTTCATGGATGTCTCTACCTGTGTGTCAGGGACATATTGCTGAATGAGAGCACATGAATGTTTACAAAGTGTATATGGAGGTGAAAGCTACCTGTAATTAAAGTGTCAGTTAAGCCAGTTTGGATAAGCTCTTAGGTATCTGCCTTTTATCTGCCTTGAAAATACTGCCTGAATTTTGCCTTCTGAGGTTTAGGCCAATCACACAAAAGGCTATTGCTTGCATGAGAGAAACACTGGTTTGCATAATCCAGATAATTCATTTTGTTTGTAACCAGGAACTATTTGCTATTTCTTCATTGCTTACACCTTGTAGGACACACAAGAAAACAAAATTATTTTCTTTGATTCCGCTTTAGGTTGTCTTCAAAATTGCGGCACCATTTTAAATTGTCTTCAGTCTATTCTCATTACCTTCCTGAAACTGGGGTACCAGAAGTAACAACTTGTCATTCCCGAAGTGCTGTCACTGTGGATTATATTTTCTATTCTGCAGCAAACGATGACACTGCTGCCCAGCCAGGTAAAGAAACCAACTTTTCATTATTTTCCACAAATGCTATATGAGATTAAGAGAAATGTAGTGATAATTCAATCCATATGAAGTACTTCAGAGGTTCATGGTGGTGCTTTCAATGCCAGCTGCTCCCTGAGAAATGTGGCTGGCCTTGTCAGCTCACCACAGATGAACCTGTAGTGCCACACAGGGCAAACGTTTTACCTGACTGAACATCTCTGTAGTTGTCATCATGGAGACGAGACTTGAGGGTACAGAAAAGCAGCAATGTAAGTACCACCTGAGAAATATTGCTGTCAGTAGCTCAGGCCAGACCTACAACAAAGCAGTATTTCCAGTCATCTAATCAACAACCTGCTGAGCAGCAGCTTAGGATGTGCATTAAAACTGATAAACGAACTGTTTCTTGGCAATTTACTTTTCAGCTTGTCCTGATGTAATTTCTGTCAAGTAACAGACTCCGTGGCCTTTGCTCTGAGCATGGTCACTGACACATGCCCAGTTGTCCCTCTCTGGTTTGCAGTTGCAGCTAAAACTCACCAGATGGTGCAAGAAAGTCATGGTATCTCTGCGGGAATTTCGTGATGGGGAACGCAGTGTTTATCTATCCTTTACTGTGTTTGTACTCGAACCGTGGGTACTTCTGAGCAGTGTGCTTCCCATGCCCTCATTAGTTCTGTGTTTTATGCCATCGACAGAGGTCATTCCACAGTGCAGCGCTATCAGATAAATGGTTCTGCAGAACTCAGAGCAATGAAAGCTGGATTCTCTTCCTGCTCCCACTGTAGATTGCAACTGATTTTTATAAATTAACATTGTTCTCAGTATGTAAAATTAAAATACCACCTTCAACTCTCATACCTGAGTGTTAAAATTGATTGAGTCAGTTCATGAAAGTCTCATTTGTCATAACATGCACAGTAAATGCTGTATTAATGTAAAACAGTAAATACAAAAGCTTTGACTGAAAAACAGGTATGAGAAGTATTTAAATGACTTCTGAATGCCATGTGTTCTAACAGAGTGCGGTGTGATTTCAGAGTGCATTCCTGCACAAAATTTAATCCTAATTCACCTGCTTATATATTTTGTTGCACCATCATTGCCCCGGAAGAGATAACAGCACTTTTTTCTTTCTGCACTTGTTTTTCAAATAGATTCTTCTCCCCACATCAGAGTATGGAATGAATTTACCAAGTAGTTTAAACTGGTATAGTTTTTTGTCACTATGTCTTAGAAACTAAGTAATGGTCTAGATTTTCAGTTTTTTAATGGGCCTCTGTATTAAAAGTTGCCACTGTCTGAACAGGTGAATATTAAATGTGGTCTGGGTTGACTGTTGTTTTTTTTTAAAGGGGCTTTTTTTGAAAATTTTTTGTGCTTTACTCTGTCATGCTTAGCCAAGTATTTGGTTTGGTGTTCAGGATTTGCATGTAATCAGGGTTCAGTATCTACCTGAGTCCTGCAGAGCACAGTTTTGCTGGTTCCAGAGTGTTCTGAGCTGACATTAATCACTGCACGCAGACCAAGCTCTGTGGCAACAAACTGCTCCTTTGTAGACATGCAGGTGCTGCCTCAGATGATAAATTTGACTCAAGACCCAGGTGGATGTGTGCTCTGGAGCTGCCAAGACATCTTTGCAGTAATAATGCTTTTCTTCAGAGCAGCAGTTGACAGCTGCTGGGTTGTTAGAGGGCTGGAAAGCTGGCAGATGGCAAAGGATGAAGCTGTTGATCTGAGGAGTTTAGCAGTTGCTAGATAGTCCTTTAAAGTATGTTTTATGGTAAGCCAGTACCAGGCTCAGCCAGGAAGTTCTGAAATTGCTGATCACTTTCAGACAGAAAGTATTTCTGTCAAAAGTGAACAGCTGCTGTTTGTGCTGGTCCTGAAGGCACTCAGCTTGGCTCGGTATCATCTCTGCACTCTGAAAGCAGTAGCTAGGGTTGACAAATAGCTGTCTCACTTGACTACATAGCTTAAGAAGTCTAAAAGTTTGACACATCATGAAAGGATCTCAGTGGAATTTCTTGACCAGAGTTTAAAAAGCTGGTTGTTCTTTGCTGATGGGCAAATTGCGCCTGACAAATTTAGTGACCTTCTCTGGCAGGGTTACAGCAGTTGTGCATAAGGGAAAAGCAACTGATATCACCTACCCAGACTTGTGCAAAGCATTTTACACAGTCCTGCAAGACAGCTGGAGAGATGGATTTGATGGGTGAACCACATTGTGAATTGGTGGGAAACAAACAGTTGGGATCAATGGCTTGATGTCCAAGTGGAGACCAGTGATGAGTGGCATTCCTCAGGGATCAGTATTGGGACTGTTGCTGTCTAACACCTTTGTCAGCAACATGGACAGTGGGATCGAGTGCACCCTCAGCAGGTTTGCTGATGACACCAAGCTGTGTGGTGCAGTTGACACACTGAGGGAAGGGATGTCATCCAGAATGACACTGACAGGCTTGAAGTGGGCCCATGCAAACCTCAGGGAGTTCAACAAGGCCAAGAGCAAGGTCCTGCCCCTGGGTCAGGAGAACTCCAGTATTAGGGCGGGGATGAATAAATGGATTGAGAGCAGTGTGGAGGAGGACTTGGGGGTGCTGGCTGATGAGAAGCTCAGCAGAGTCCTGCAGTGTGCTCTTGCAGCCCAGAAAGCCAACTGTATGTGGGGCTGCATCAAAAGCAGTGTGGTCAGCAGGTCGAGGGAGGTAAGTGTCCCCCTCTACTCCACTCTCATGAGACCCCACCTGGAGTGCTGTGTCCAGCTCTGTGACCCCCAGCATGGGGATGTGGACCTGTTGAAGTGAATCCAGAGGAGGCCATAAAGATAATCAGTGAGCTGGAGCACCTCTCCTGTGAAGACAGGCTGTGAGAGTCAGGGTTGTTCAGCCTGGAGAAGAGAAGGCTCTGGAGAGGGACACTGTACAAGGGCAGGTAGTGATAGGACACAATGGAATGGCTTTAAACTGAAAGAGAGTAGGTTCAGATTAGATACTAGGAAGAAATTCTTTACAGTGAAGTGGTGAGGCACTGGAACAGGTTGCCCAGAGAATTTGTGGCTGCCCCATCCCTGGAAGTGTTCAAGGCCAGGGTGGATGCAGCTCTGAGTAATCTGGTCTAGTGAAAAGTGTCCCTGCCTCTGGCAGGGGGTTGGAACGAGATGATCTCTAAGGTCCCTTCCAACCCAAACCACTCTATATAATTCTGTAATAAAGACAAGGTTGTGAGTCACCTTCCCCTCTTGCATGAGCAATAGGGTGTTTCGTCGGGGGGGGGGGGGGGGGGCAATTATAGAAATAGGTAGCAGGAAATAATGGAGGAAGATCCCTTTCTTATGATGAACAGTTAGAAAGACTTTCATCCTTATGAGTAAGAGTTTCTGTATGACCTGCCTGCTGGAGAACTGTGTGCTTGAGAATACAGAAATAAAATGTCATGTGAATCAGTAGCTCTAAAAAGATAATTAATTTTGCAAGGGTTGGCTCTGTTTGCAGTGCTGTTGTGCTAAAGTATAGGACTGGATTATGTGAGGCTTTTTTCAGGAGAGTTACAATGAACAAATACATCCCTTTTCTTTTTTACCTCCATTTATCTCTCCACAAAATAGTGTCCTTCTGAATACTTGGAGCTCTACTGATTATAAGCTCTACTGTGAAAGTCATAGTAAACAAGAAGAATTTCTGAACTTAGTGGTGATCTTGCATGGAACAATAATAACGTCAGATTATTGCTCCCATACTGTTTTCCTTTTTCTACATATGTATGAATGTGTGATAATTAGCCCACACTGATGAACATTTCCTTTTGTTGTGTTTCGTTTTGTTTTTTTAACCAGGAGCAGAGGATTCTTTTCATGGAGGTCTGAAACTTCTTGGCAGGCTGGCACTTGTAACAGAGAAAGATCTCTGGACTGTTAATGGTCTTCCCAATGAAAATAACTCTTCTGACCACCTGCCATTGCTAGCAGAGTTCAGGCTTATTGAACGGTAATACCCAAAGGACTTTTTGTGTAGGTAAAGTTACCTTCACCTTCTCTCTTCATGGGATGATTATTATTTTTTTTTTAAAGGTTAATTCAAGCACTGCTGGTTCGGTTTAAATAACTTTGCCTGCATGCAGATTTGTTAGTGTTGTGTAAAGTAGACTTTTTAAAGAGACTTTTTTTTTTAAACCTTCAAATTACTTTATGAAGTCTTTAAGGCAAAAAATAAAAGATTTTGCATTAACTTTCTCTTTGATAAAGGAAAACATCTGTGCTAGACTCAAAATGGCATTATTTTTCATGGAGATGTTGCAAATGTTTTTTATTGTTAATCATAGTAAAAAGGACTGTTCTGAGAACTGTGTGCTTCTTCAATCAAAGGGGAACATGTTTGTGCGCCTGTGACATTCTATAATGAGCTGAAAATAATGTCTTACTACAACGGTGCTCTGGACACTTCTGTCTAAACACATCTGCAAAGGAATTTGTTTAGAGTGTAGTCAGTGCAGAGGCTGCAAGATTGAACTTTCAAAGGAAGAAGACAGCTTTGGAGTAAGGCAAATATTTATGCTTTTGGAATTTGCTTCTTAAAATTCTAAAAGCTTAAATATGGGCAGCATTCACTGGAATCTTTTAAAAAATATTTGAAATAAAACCAACCTTAACGAGCACACTACCTTACAGGAAACTTAATTAGTCTACTCTAGGAACAAAAAAAAAAACAACAGTTCTTGACATCATGAGGCTTCATACATATGGAACAACTGGAGGACAGGGTTTCTTTTCCATTTTAAAAATGTCAAGTTGTATCTTGAAAGGACAGATCCTGAGGTATTACATGATCAAGACTTTATTCTCATGATGGACTCATAAACATTCTTTGCAAAATACAATTTACAAGGTAATTAAAAAAACACCAAAGACTTCCTGCATAGGAAACTGAGAGGGGCTGAAAACAGGTCAAACTACATGTGGATATGTACGTAGAACCCACTTAAAAGTAACAAAATTGCATTTCAGTTTAGTGCTGGAAAACCTGCACCCATGTTCATGAAATCACATTCAGATGCAGTTGTCTCTCAGGAGCACTTGTAGAATTTTCACCTCTGTTCCCTTTTCCTGACTACAGACAAACGACTGCAATTACTTTGTGCCTTGAGAATAATGCAGGAAGTACAGTGGTAGTAATCACAAAACCAGCTGAATTAAAAAGTTCCTCAAAACCTAAAACATTCAGCTTAAATTGCTGAGATTTGGAGGGGGCTATTTTACTCTTAGGTAGTATCAGTTAAAGATATTTCTTTCACCTGTTAACAGTCAGGTTAATGCTGACTACCTCTGATACTGGGTGCTGTCTGATTGCAAGTATCTGAGTAATCTCAAAGCTGAACCTCATATCTAAACAGATGCAACAAATTTCTGGTTACATCCAGGTTACAGCTAAAAACATTGTTCAATTGTAGCAACTTTTACAGTCTGTGTTAAGAGCAAGAATAAAAAAAAAAAGTAAGTCATTAAAAAAAAAGACTACAATGATATTTTTATTGAAGTTTCATGCTGTGCATATACAAGTGATGAAAAAAAGCCCAAAGAGTCATGCATGTTTTCTACACTATTTGACCACTTTGCTGTCACTTGAACCACACTTAAGACAAATGGCATCATAAGCAAATTTCAAGAGAATATTTCAGCTGAACGTCAAAACAAGAACCAAAAGCACTTTGTCAAACACCTCTACAGCATTAAAAAGCTTCAGTGTCAGTTAAGAGAAAATAAATTGTGCTGGACAATAGTAAAAACTATATACAGACATTACTTGAGCTGAAGTAAACCATGGTTTCATAGAAAAAACTTGCCACATATCAGATAATCTTGTGCTATAGGATACAGCTGATCAAAAGTTTTTCCACGTCATTTTATGCGTGAGAAATTCTAAGGAATACATGAAAAAAACATTGTTTAGGTCACAAGACACTGGGCAGCACAAAGTTTAAAACTGAAACTCTGCAGCTGATGTCAAATTACACAATAATTTCTACTAAAAGAGTATTTCCCTCTCTTCAAATTCACTCATTAACTAAAATAATCCCTATTGTGAACATGGGAGTGGAAAAGTTTACAGAAAGAGGGATGGGAAAGGCCTCCCTGTAATTGATATGGTAAACTTGGATAAAGAAGAGTCATACATTTGAAAAGTTTTCTTCTTTGACCTTCTGAAGTCTAACTGGTACAAAGCCTTTCACTGGTTGTAGAAGGTTGCAGGGTCCTGGTGTTTTTCTTCCTGTCCTAGGCAGGTGAAATTCATTGACTTTTTTGGGCAATGAGGTTTGTGTACAAGCAGTTGTCTCCTTCTGTGTTCATTCATTTGCTGGCTGATACAAGTGTTCTAGGAGCTTAAATCATTCCATTTGAATAAGCATCATTGTCTGTTACAACGTCCTGTCTTCACTGAGATCCCAAAAAGTGCGTGCCCAGGAGTGGAGGTACACAAGGCCCATGGCAGTATCATCTATAAGCACAGCACAAAGGGTAGAGGCTGGACTTGCACAATAATCCAGTTTATGTTTAGGCACCTAATGAAATATTTCCAGGAATGCAGCACTCGAATGGCTCCAGAGAACTTCACTAATGTGAATGGTGAACCCCAGTAAGTCTTACCATGTCACTTGAGAACGCTGCCGTCGGTCACAGGTCCTTAGCCAAGTCTTAGAACAAAAGGATTGAGTTGGAAAGAAGCAGAAAAGCTTGATTTGCAGCTATTTTGGACAGACTTCCTTATTCAGGTTTCACTAAGCAGTGAGACCTACAACACATGTAGGAAAACCCCCTTACAGCAGCACAGCAGGTTAACTTCAGCCTGCCATTTCTGATTTACTATAAGATGACAAAGCATCACCACTGGAGACTGCTCAGCCTTTCAAAGACAAGGTTCAAATTTACACACAAATGTGGAAAGAAAAGCACAGAGACTCAGGTTAGCAATTCTGACAGTTTTTCCATTATTCCAGGTACATATATGAGAAAAAAACTGACTAATAGGTGAACACTTGTCTCTCCAAAACAGCAATCTCTACGTTTTGTGCTTTAGCAGTGTAGTCAGGAAAGACTAAAAGCTTGTGACAAAAGTATAAAAAAAATTATGAAAGTTTAAAAATCCATTATTCATCAATTGTCATCGTTTAAAAAACCCCAAACCTCATATCTTGCCTAATAAGATGTCAGTATTAAGAAAACACTTGCATATTACTATTACTTAACATCTTTCAGCAACATGCAGAAAATAATACAGGTGGCAGTAAAATATCCAGTGCTGTTTTAATACTACCAGAAATGCTGGGAGACAGTACAAATTAGTGAGAAAACAATAATACTGACAGTTTTGCATATCTATTAAGTCTAGTGAGGTAATGTTGATACTTTAAAAACTTATGCCACTTCTGCACTGCTTGCTTTTATTGCTGAATTAAAGATTAATACTGAATATGATTTTTCTTTTAACTGCACTGCACCCCAGCACATCTTAAAACTAAGATTCCTTAGTTATTCCAATGCTACTACCCAGCACAGTGCCAAGTTCAATTAACACTTGTACAGGGAAATGATATTTGAAGAAACTCACACCACAGAGTCACCTGCTACATGATGGGAGGGGAAGAAAAATCTCCTATCCTGGCAAACCTAATTTTAGGTTCCCTTTGCTGATGCCTTGTCTACAAATTGAAATAAATACTGCCACCAAAAAAAAAAAATCCCCCCCTTCTATTTTCTAGGTAAAACTTTTATTGTGGGAGTACATAAGTTAATAAATAGTCCATTCCTTTTCCTTTCCAACGGAGTGCAGGTAAAGTGCAGTGGGAAGCAGCAGGAAGCCCTCTGTCCAGTATGGCTTTGTTAGATGCGGAGCTGGTAGCCCACCTCATTGAGCGTCGCCAGGTCTCCTTTCTTGTCCACCACCGCAGGCCTGCGAGCAAAAGAGGGAAGAGGGCGCTGCTGACCAGCAATCCCATGCTGCCACAGGTGTGGACAGCACAGTGGGAACACAGAGAAAGGTTCACTTCAAAACAGGCCTCACTACTTCTAATTTTCTCATCATAAGCACGATCCTGCTGAATCTGCCAAAGGAACTAACGTGATTGAGCTACTTGTGTGCTGCCTCTGAAGCCACGTGCCAGTGAAGAACAAGCTGTCCCATGCTTGGGTCCATGATCTGAGCCTGGAAGCACCCATCCCTGACTTGAGACAGGGCCTAAATGAGTAGACAAGACTAGACACATTCCACCTAGTACTCTGTCATCTACCCCAGAGCAGGATTCCAGCTTTTAGAATAAAGGTGAAACAGCTGAGAACAAACAGGCAGGGCCTCTCACATGGCCACTGTGTCTTCTCTCTGAGCCTGCCCTTTCTTGGCTAGGTCTGTGTGAAGGGCTAGAGCCCCCCGAACAGAAAACACAAGGTGAACTCCTTCAGTCTCCCCCTCCTCTCATTTCACAGAATGTTCTGAGTTGGAAGGGACCCACAAGGATCATCGAGTCTTAAGTGAATGGCACATACAGGGATCAAACCCACAACCCTGGTGTTAGTAGCATTATGCCCTAACCAACTGAGCTAATCTCAGGGGTCTCCTGGCACCCAACATGCTGACCCCGCCCAGCCATTCACTTGAGCAGTCACGCACACGCAGATGCTATTAGGTCATTGAAGTCTCTCAACAGCCTGAACCAAATGAAACCTTGAGCAATCAGTCTATCCCTATTTAGAAAGCAGTGGAAAAGCTCCAGCAACAGTTGGCAAACCAAAACATTCCAGCTGACTTATAGTCTATGGAAGTGTCTAATCTGAGTTTATTCCAGGCTCCTAGCTGCTTTCACACTAAGCTGTATGTTTGCTTTTCTTAAGGCAGATATTGTTTAAAACAAACATTTCTCCTAGTACTCTACAGCAGGTCTGCTTCCTTGCAGAAACACAGCTAAAGCCCAGAGTAGTACAATGTGAGGCTGGTAATGGCTCCAGTGCTTTCCTACAGCTCCTCAGACCTGGCTTGCAGCTCTGTGCACTCACTCTTTGCTCATTATGCAGCAGCTGTGACCCCTGAGTTTGCACTGCCAGGCTGGTGCTTATCTCCCCGTTCCAGCTGCCAGCCCATTTCCACGGAAGCTGCTCAGGGCAGCCAGCACGGGCTCGGGAGAGGCAGCTCAGGAGAGGCAGCATGCCACAGGCAGGCTGGCAGGCCAGGGAAAGCCTGGCCCTGCCCATGGAGTGTGCTGGGTGCATGCACTGGTGGAAGAGCTGTACAGCTGCAGCCCTAAGAGGTGAGGGTGTACAGCTTACACATACACGCGTATGGCAGAGCCTCCAAAATCTTTTTTTAATTCTTTGATTCAATAGGGAATTTTTTGATATTTATTTTTAAGAGCAGAACTGCTAACACCAGATCTCTGCTGAGATTCTACACAGCATTTGAGAGCTGGGGACATTGCTATGGACAGCTAATGCTCTTCTGCCTAGTCACACTGAATGAATGAAACCTGTTGTTTTGCCACTTACCCAAGCACCTCTAATAATAACCTCATCATCTTCTTTGCAGTACTGCCCTGCACCCTTGTGTTTATCTCAGTTTGGAAGTACTTCACAGATGTGGAGTCCTCACTCGTCTCTCTCAACTTGCAAGAAGGAATCACACTTAAAGAAATCACTGTAAGATAGTTTGGATTTTTCACTTTATTCCTTCAGAGCAGATGGGATTTGACTAGCCAGTAAACAAGCTACAAGCTGCATCCATCAGAGCTTGCAGAGGAGTCAGAGACCAGCAAAAGATGCCCTGTATGAAATTTCCAGCATCCTTCCTCCCTCCCTCCAATTTATGGATGCTCTTCACACCCTTTTCTCCCTTTAATTAAAGCTAGAATATGGTTTTAATTAAAGCATGTCTGGATGGTTCTACCTTCTCTGACTATCCAACAGAGATGGGGAGTCCCTGCACACCCCTGGTGACATACCCATTTCCACCCACCCATCCACCACAATTCTCTGTAGCTTCTAGCTACAAACAGACTGTCCTCCATGAGGTTTGGGAAAAGACAAGAATTTGTTGGACCAGAGGCACCACAGATCCCAATCTTCTTGGCTGGCAAATGACCTTACACCAAACCTGTCCTCTGAAGTGAGGGACCTCTGCTGTACTGGCCTGTCAGATCACACCTCCTGTCCAAAGTGCCTTGACCATGAGAGGTGAGCAAGCTGTGCCTAGTTGCTGAGTACACAGTATTCATGAGTTGTCTGCACTGGATCTGCCTGATTTTGCACATCCTTACATGATCCTAATATAATCCTGCCTCCTTGCACATCCTAATAAAACAGACTAACAGAATTTTCCTTTCAACAGCGACATTGGGCTGGAAGCACACAAGGCCAGTGTTGCCATGACACTCCCAGAGCACACATGTGTTAAGTCTCAATATGAAATTGAAAGGAAATAGAGCTGGTGAACTGACATTTAGGAGCAGAGATTCTCCAGGCTGCTGCATGACCCTCCCGCTTTGGGACTTCAGAGGATGGACAAGTGGACACAGTAAAGCTTCACACTTACCAGATTCACTCCACCCTATATCCTCTGTATTCATGCTGTCCCCTCTTAGCAGGATCACACCAGCTGTGGGCTAAGAGCACATGGACTCTTACATAGCTCAGTGAATGAGCTGCAATTTGACCACACACCAGCCTCCTAGACATGCATGTACTGCACAGTGCATCACCACCTGCTTCCTGCAATGTGCCCTATCTGCCTTGTAGCTGCATTTCCAGGCTAAAAGGCTATCATGGGCTTGCTAGCAGCCACCACCTAATAATCTAGTAAGGAACCAAGATAAGAAGTTAAAGGTTTGAGGCTGTAAAATCCCCTTCTGTCCTGAAGCACCGCTTCAGTCTTTGTCCTTCATAAACAATCCAGCAAAGACATTCCAGTTGACCATTCCAGTTCATATATTCTTCAGTGGGAGATTTTTCCCAGCAGGCCCATATAATTTTACTGTTGACAAAACGCAGGCTGTAATAACAGCTTGTCATCAGCAGGTGAAGCCTTTCAAATGAATGTGTTATACAGCCCCTGCCAGCTCACACTAGAGCAAAACACTTCTCTCCCCCTCCCCTGCAAGCTTGGGAAAGCTGCAATTACAGCATGTGAGTAAGACATCCACAAAGAAACAAAACAAAGTGCTGATAATCACAGCCATTCTTTAGCTAGGATTCCAGCCTAAAGCCTAGCAAACCTGAAAGCCTTTCCTCTTCTGTGTGTAACACAAAGACCTCTCACTCCATCAGGTTCTCGGAGATCCATCAATATGCCGAAGAAAATACCCAGTTTCTCCTCTTGTATTTCTCACCCCGTGTCAACTGCTGTACAAGCTGGTGTGTGTCATTCAGCTCATCCCTGATGAGGGGCTGCCATTCCCCCTTCAGAGCTCAGAGATCATCATGCTACAGCTGGGTCCTGGATCTTGTGTCATGGTGACTCAGGGTTTGCTCTAGATACAGAGCAACACAGCAGGTAACAGGTGCTGAAGCCACTGCAAGGCCATCCATACGTCACTTGCCTTTCTGTCCTAGAAAAGCAAAGCTGCCAAGGAGGAATCAGTCACTGCAGAGCAGCCACATGCCCAGCAGCTCTCTCAGGAAACCAGCCCAACTGGAGAGTCTCCAAGCTCAGTGAGACACTCCTCTCCATAAATACATAATCCACTCCAGCAACTGCAGAAACAGTATCAGAAACCCAAAAATGAAACTGTCCCTCAAAAAGAATCCAGGAGGTAAAAAAGCCTAGAACAGCTGAGCCCATTACAACTATAATTATCTATGCACTAAACAAGGAGCTCTCAGTGATGAAGCCCAAAGTACAGCATCGTGGACTGAGTGTGAATTCACATGTAAAAATAAAAGCCTGCTGTGAAATCATGTGCTGCCAAAGTATCTTGAAGTTATCTTTAGAAGGTTAGTCTAATGTCTTTGTTAGCTGCTTTAAAATAAATAAATAAGTGCTGAGACAGTAGTCTGGGAGCCTATTTAAAAAATGATGATCATAAATATGTGACTAATCCAGGTTACATATAGGCTTTCACAGTCGTCAGGTTCCTGGCACGAGGCAGTATAGCTAAAACTCAACTCTTCCACATCTAAGGTAAGGGAGTCTGAATTGCCAGTGGCTGTAAAAGGCCTGTGATCTGGAAGCTCAGTTTTATCCATTTAGAGGTATTACATGCAGTTAGTCAATGCTTCCCTACACAGCTAAGAAACAACTATTAGCTACAACACAAAAGGGAAGTGGTCTGGGATTTTTTTAAGGTGATTAAAATCAAAGAATGCAATGCAAGTGATGTTTCCACTTTTGAAAGAAGAGAAAAGGTTTACTTTTCTACCATCCCAGTAAGTTGGACAGTCCGAGGACCCTGCACAGAGGGGTCATCGGGCAGCAGGAATGCCAGGAGACCAGCAGTACCAGCGGCTTCTGGAGCCTCTCCGGTAACAAAGGGTACCTGGGGCAGTTTTGCTATATATGCCACTGAGCATGTAAGTTTTGTACAGCAAAACAACGCATCATCACCCTCCATTTCTGACCCAGCAGTGATGGTGGCAGGAATACTCACGATTTATCTCTTCTGCATGCCCGTCTCTGAGGGCTCGCTTGCCTTCGACGAGGGGACAGCGACTTACCCCGTGATCTCTCCTTCATCGGAGAATGGGCACTTGAGGGTTTCAGAATCTGTGAGAGATGGGGGAGGGAAGGAAGTGGCCTTCAATAAAGGCAATGATTCACTGAAAATAAAAAAAATTAAAATAAAGGGCCTCATACAGTAGCAGGGATGGCACACAAAGAGCCTTCAGTCCCTTGGGGCTTATTCAAACCCTGCCCAGGTTAAGAGGAACCCAAAGCTGTTATCATGTGATAGCTGTTCTGGGGCCTCCTGCAAAAATTCAGTGTCACCAATTCAGTTCCCAGCTGAATACTGTCTCATCCACGGCTTTTTTCAGAGCTGGCAACAGCAAAGGATAAGAAAAATGACTTTGAGCCTCAGCTGAAGGAAACTCAGGCAGCCAAATCGCCCTCTCCAGCTTTTCTCTACACAGAGGTGACCATCTCTCAGGCTGGCAGTTGAACTCTCTGACAGTGAGACTTTTCAGCAGGTCTCCACCTTGCCCACATCTTCCAGGCCCTCGAACCCCAGAAGGCCATCAGCATGACACCCGCGCTTCAGGCTGTTTTAAAGACCTAACTCTTCAAAGTCAGCCCCCTCACAATAGGAGCCCTCTGAATCAAGTGGCTCAAATTCTGAAGTAACTCAAGGGAAAGGTCAGATGCAGGGCCTTCCACCTTCAACAGTTCAGGGCTCTGGTCCTGGCCCTGAGGCGCTCAAAAGGACTGGTCTCAACGTCACAGTTCAGCACACAGACAGAGCTGGTCCCTCTATCAAAAGCAAGTATAAAATTCAGTCACCCACCCACCCATATGGACTTCTTCAACTAGAGCATGCTTCAGCTGTTTGCTCTCTAGGTAGTATTAAAAGTGTATGAATAGATTAGAAGTGAAAAGAAGAAAAAATGTAATTACATCAGTAATCAAGACCACATTCTTAAGGTGATAGTATGATACAAGACAGTCCTCAAAACTCCTTGGCAGGGCAGGAGAGATGGCAGCAGAACACAGGGGCTACGATGCCACTGGAAATGTTCACCCCAAGGTCAGGGCAAAGGGGCAGGTGCCTCAGCCAAGAAGGCACGTGGCTGCTACGTAGGAGCCGTTCTTTAGCAGGGAAGGGGACAGGAACCCAGAATAACTTGGACACGATGCCACATACCTCTCCACAAGAGCCAGAACCCATACTTAGCAACACACCTGCTCTGCTCTCACTACCAGCAGCAGGCTGGAAAGGCACCAAATCCCCTTCCACCACGACCACAAACAGCTCCTGGCCTATGCCAGGCTCAGAGGCACGGTCAGGGACACCCCTCATCCCCAAGGGCAGCCAAAATCTCCTCCACCACCCTGGCAGCCTGCCCTGTCTCCCTGTTGTTTCTCTCTGAGCTCTTCAGTCCAACCAACTGGCAGGGAAGCATCAGTCTGCCAACGACTTGCTTTACTCACCTTTCCCATGTAATCCACTTTGTGATTTAGCTGAGGGTGGTGGACATCAGGCAGCACAGGGCAAGCCCACTGGCATGCCCTGCAAGGAGAGGCAACCACTGACACAGATGTCCTGTGGCATCCCTTGCAGTTCAGGTGCAAAGAGCAGATTCCTACCTGTTACCAGGCTGCCCTTCCCACCAGTTCCAGCCCCAGCCATGCTGATTCTTCCCAGCCACATTCTTCAGGAGTCATTGAGAAAAGCAAAGTGGGAAATAGGTCCTTGATGGCCAGGGACAAGTATGGGTTCAAGTGTTTTTTAGGCTGAAGGGGAGATCCTTGAACTAAATAGCTACAAGGGTTTGAAAATGCACCAAATCCTGGGGGAGCACCACCAAGACAGATTTAAGCACACGCCCAGTCCACCTGATATCTGGTTCATCTCAGGCTGGGATCAGTCTGCTGACACAGGGCAAGACCCATCTCTGGGGGATGGGACAAGGCACAGCTGCCCCTGAGCCCACCACCCAGGTGCACAGGCCTACCTTCATCCTCATATCCCTGGCAAACTTCTCCAGCTCCTTTCTGACTTCTGTGCGCATCATTTTGGATACATTGAGGACCAGCTGTTTCCACTCGATGGGCTGAAAGCTGTGCGGCTCGTGCGGGACGTATAATCCAATTTTTACTTTTTTGACTGAATGTAAGTACTTTTTATAGGAGTCTTCAAATTCAAAGATGAGGTCGCTCAGAGTTCGGTAAGTTAGAGGTTTGTCCATCAGATCTGATCGTCTGCTCATGCCCAGCGAGCCGTACCGGCCGTTGCAGTAAATCCCAAGCACCACATGATGAAAATAGTTCCCTGAGAAGTGGGTTTTAAAGCTGATGGGGAATCGTTCCACGGAGGGCTGCCCGTTCGTTAAGTATCTGATGTGCACTGCGTTAAGGCAACAACAGCGCTGGGAAAGGGGCCCTCACAATGACACCTGTAAAACATCTTCAGCAGTTTGGTTTGATTTTTTTAACTGCCAGGGCAAGGGCTTTCTTGCAAACACAGATTTATTCTCACTCTGATCCAGAAACAGTCAGTGCTGCCAAAGCCCATTTCATTGCTTGGAGAATAAGACTCAATGGTTCAGACAGGGAAGGGCCTGACTATTAACCACACTTAGGGGGAAGGGAAAAAACCACAACACCGTTCAAGTCAGCATGACTAAAGAGAGACCACCCTGCCTAGATCTGTGGGAACTCCCCCATTTGATACCAACATCAAACTCCCATCTCCCAAAAGAGAAAAGTGTTTACCTTTCATGGGGGGCTTGGTACGACTCAGGTTACTGAGCCTCATTTTCTCACATCTTCAAGTACTATCAAAAAATCCAAATTTATTCCTCTCCAAGGTGACAGCCTGCCTTCCCTTCTGTAAATTGGCCCTCAACATTGCCACTCCTCATACAATAGTGGTTTTGCATGTTACCCTTATCACACATTGCTGAGATGAACAAAATCACCAGATGGGTAATTAGATAAGCACAGAGACATGGTCAGGAACAAATGCTTTCAAAAAGCAAAACCTGTCCCCGGAATCACTGTCTGCCCATTTCAAATGCAGCACATGCAGAGTCCAGGACCGAGCTCCATAACACTGTAGTATGTGATCTCAGATGGGAACTACGTGCAGGTCTGGGGCCATCTCCTTGGGAGGCTGCTGGCCCGTGCCAGGGAAAGGACCATCTGAGAATCCCTCATGCAAACAGCTTTGCGTCAGCACTTACGTTGCATGCAGCTCCCTGCTGCTAATACCGGGACAGCTGAAACTCACTCTGGCTCCACGTGCTGGCACCTGGCCCTTGGGACAGCAGGTGCCCTTCCCCTCTGCAGCTGAGGCCCCCACCCACGCCTGGGGAATGGAGGAGGGATGACCAGAAAAGGCTGCAGCAAGACTCCCCAGCCTGGGGTTACTCCAGCCAGAGGCACCTGCTGCAACCCTGAAGCCGCCCCCGGAAGCAGATGCAGTCAAGGCAGTCAGTCAGGGTGCTGCCACTACAAATACACTGCCCCAAAGGGCAGTGCTGCCAGGATAGTGCCAGGGTATCCTGACAGATGGAGAAGTGGTATTACATTCTACTGGAGCTGCAGGAACCAGCTCAGACCGGGATTTTGCTCTGGGGATCTGCAGCATCCCCTCCTCTCTCCACCCCATACCCAAAAAGGGTAGCGAAACAAGAGCCACTGCACAGCTGAGATGTCCTGGGATGTTACTGTGGCCAGCCTTCCTCCCCTGCCTGCATAGCATGGCTGCCTGACAACTGCTGGGAAGCTGAGAACAGAAAAAGCCTTTGTACCAACACCATAAAACAAAATTCGGGCTCAGTTCTGGTTCTGACCAGCCTGACATGCCACCACCTCACCCACCAGTGCAACTCCCAGGGATGTTTATCCCTGCCCACCCACACCCAGTGTTTCACCTCTTCTCTCTACAGAGATGCAGGAAAAGCATCCAGTGGCTCTCATCTGTCTCTAAAGCATTTTCTCAGGAGAGTATTTCACCCACCTGATCCCTGTTGAATTTCACATATTCAAACATTTGCCCCCCAAGTGAATGCAGAAACCAACTAATAAGAGATTTATGAACTGCCCAGGTCGAGCAAGTAGTTAAACAAACAAACAAAAAACCCAACAGTCAAGAAAAACACATTGGCACAAATCTTTCAGAACAGCCACAGGAAAGCTTTTTGGTTCCATGTCAAACAAGTTTAACTACATTCAATGCTAGATGTCATCAGCTTTAGCAGCTTGGAGAAAATGTAAGAGAGGGTATAGGAACGGACAACACTACGGGCCCAGCTCACGGTGCACTTCACTGTCTGCAGATCATAAGCCTGGATCAGCACGCAGAGCACAGACCTCCCTAACACACACACATCCCTCACTCAACCAAGGCTATATGCACTCACCTCCTGCTCACCTACATCAAACACAAACACCCTGCAGCAACTGTCAAAGCCCACCCCGCTATCAACTACATCAACGCAGAACAGAAGCAGCTCTATTTGCCTTTGGTGGTCTCACTGGATCACTGTTGCCTTAGGACTAGGTCCTCCAAGAAAAAAAACATGCAATCAGTAGAATTAAATAAATTAAATAAATTCACTGCAAAGCCAGAATTGGGGCCCAGCACCATTATGTCAACTGGAAAACTCAGCCCACAGCCACCTCATATAAAAGGTCACCTTGCTTCAGGCTTTAAGAGGAGCATCCTGTGTACATCAAAGTCATGTTACAATAATTTGTGTCCTACAGATTCTTGCAAAAGCCCATTGTATTTATCATTCTATGTAACTGACAAAGCAGTATCTTTTATTAACACCTGTGAAGCTTTCAAACATCGCCACTATTTTTCCCCCTCATTATGAAAGAGTTTTCTCTCTGCTCCCCGAGTGCCTTTCTATTAAGTCCACACAAAGCTTTGGTGGCCACCTGCTACACATACACACTTCTGCCACGAGGTCTCAGAGAAGTTGCAATTTAATCTCATTAAATACCAAGTAGGAGTAAAAGAATCTTTTGAGGGCAGAAATTACCCACCATCAAATAACCCAGCAACAACTGCTGTGGAAATTAACCTTTAGGTACAGGTTGCTTCGCTGAGCGATAGTTAACGAGAGTCCCCACCCGAGATGAAATACACAGCAAACGGGTTGGAAAGGCACGTCAGATCTTCCCCTCCGTCCATGCATCATTATATATCTTTTCCTTTCTGCTCTGCCCAAGGAGAGCTGTATTGTGGCAAACAAAAGGCAACGACACAGCAACGCCGCAGCTGTAATCACACTTTTGAGCCAGGACTGTAACTGCAGGATGGAGAGTCGGGGAGTAAATTACATGCCACAATAGCAAAGCAGGGCAGAGCAGGAGAGGGCAAAAGTAGCTGTAGTGAAAGCTCAGTGGCCTCTCGATCCTGGGTCTTCACATAAATCAAAGCAGCAGAAAAATAGTATTGAGGGATACTGATCTCCTTGGAGGTCACATAAGAGGGATTATAATCTTCTGGCTAGCCACCTCTTGCCCCAATATCCCTCCTCTTTCCCCATACCCAGGATATGCACCAGGACAATACCTGGAGCTCCACTGAGTTCACAGAATGGGTTAGTATGGCATGTCCCCATCCCTTGGAGATTCCCAAACTCAGCTGTCATGGTTTAACCCCAGCTGGCAACTGAGCACCACACAGCTGCTCACTCACACCCCCACCAGTGGAATGGGGGACAAAACTGGAAGAGAAAATTGTGGGTTGAGATAATGGCAGTTTAACAGGTAAAACAAAAGCTGTGCACACAAGCAAAGCAAAGCGAGGAATTCATTCACACTTCCAAACATCAGATAGGTGCACAGCCCTCTCCAGGAAAGAAGGGCTCCATCACACTTAACAGTGACTTGGGAAAAAAAAGGCCTATTAACAAGTAGGCTTTCTTGAGCACACCATTACTGCTAGCAGCCAGCAGGAAGGGCCAGATTTCCCATGGCAGCATGCAGCTCCTAGGGATCTGCAAGTCTCCAAACATACTAACCTCTGAGCCACAGGTTGTTTTGCTTCCCATAGTCCCCTCGCCTTTACCACCCAGGCTCATGCACAACCTAGCATGGATACTTGGGAGACGTTCAGATCCCAGACTCAAGTACAAGCAAGACCCGGGACACAAAACCTGCCCTTTGGCCATCACCTGGATCTTCCTAGGCAGTAGGGAAAAGTGAAGCAGTATCCTTAGTCAGTTCCAAAGGGGAGAATTAGTTAAGGTGTTAGCTGAATAAACCCCTCAGTTTTAAAACTCTGGAGCAGAAAGCATCTGGATGGGTTTTCTTTAAATCTGCACACTCGCATAATGACTCAAGCAATGGCCTTCTGTGATTTAAGGTTGTTTTGGTTTTTTCTTCTTCATCTCCTGGTGGACTCTAAAATCAACATCCTACAAAGAAATCCCAACATCTTGCTCCCAGTACAGACCCTCCCCTACACAGGTAGCCCCACTGCAGAGCACAGAGCAGGTCTCAGCCAGAAGAGAGACTTGAAGCCCTTCACCTTGTTTACTTGCCAGCAGCAACTTTTAGAAAAAAAACGTTCTCCCTTGCTTTTTTTTTTCCCCTTATTGTCCTGGTTCCAGCTGGGACAGGGTTCATTTTTTGCAGTAGCCAGGAGGGGGCATGGCTAGGACACAGATGTTATTCTATAACACTTCATGTCACTGCCGGGGGCAGGAAAAGGGACTCTCTTCCTGGGGGAAGGGGGTCCTTCTGGTCAAGAAAATGTGGTGGACAGGACAGTCAGTGTAGTGTGGCACTGGTCCTGGGCCAGAGAGTGGTGGAGTGGCATGACTGCAGTCAGGTCCAGCTCAGTGAGCATTTTGCAAGTGAATCACCCTCACTTTTGTTATTAATACTGTTGCTGTTACTGTTCATTTTCTTATCTCATTGCTGTTTCCAGTAAATTGTTCTTATCTCAACCCATTATGTTTGCGCTTTGTGCCTCTCAATTCTCAACTCGGTAGGGAGAGGGGAATACAGGGGAGTGAGAGAGAGAAGCCATGGTTTGGAGAGGCTCAGTAGGGGCACTGAACTGAGAAGCACCTTTCCTAAATCAGGACACTTATTACCAAATAATCAGAGCAGGATCTTTCAATGTGGCCAGCACCGTGTCTCTGGGCTTTGAACACTGCTGGAACTCTGTCTTAGAAGCTGACAGCACCCACCAGAGAGTAGCTAGCTCCCCATGGCTAGGTGAGCTCAAGTAACTTGCTACCAGCAGTTTTCCCACCACTGCTAGGAAGCACAGCCAGCTGTACAGCAGGTGAGGGAACACAGCCCACCTGTGTCTAAACCAGCTTGAATGGGAGTTTAGCCTTTGACAAGGTGACAGGCCACAACTGTGCAAGGGATGTGCCAGTGGCAGGTGAGGAGACTAATGCTGTCCCTGCACTGTGCCTGCAGCACCAACAGGGACCCAGACCAACAGAGACCACTGGGGCAGGGGACATGGGGAGACCCTCCTCTGAGCCCCAAAGGGAAAAAGCCCAAATGTTAACAGAGCACACCAAGGCCCTGCAGAGCCAAACCAAGGCCTGCTCAGGTTCCAGATGGAAGTGCCAGCATCAACTGTTTGAGCAGCCCAGCCCATCAACACCGACGCCTGAGTGAATCTAAGCACCAGCTGTCCCAGTGCCCAGACTCATAAGTGCTTTTCCAGCTGCAAGACAACTCAGCACCATACCTAACACTGCTGCAAACCAAAGACAAAAAATGGAAAGCCAGATGAACCTACTACTGAGCAAATAAGTGCCCATTGCACTGCTTGTGCTAATCAATTTGTTATTTATTAGTTTGAAATTCTCCCTTATTTAAATCAGACAAGATGGCATGGCAGTGCCTCATATCTCAGAACCCAGCAAGGGTGGGTATAGCTGAAGTCTGGTCGAGATGAGCACAGAAAACCACAGGGTGTCTGGTTCTCTCCTCTTCTACCACCCACATGGGCTGGGGAGACACAAGCAGGTGCCCCAAACCATCATGGCAGGCTGTGCCACTGGGCACCAGCAAGCTGCAGGGATGATGGCAGGCTGGGGAGCGAGGAGGCAGCTTTATTTACACTAGCAATGCTGAAGCTGCTAGCTCAGAGTGAGGAGGTGTAACAGGAGGAAAATAAACCTCAGCTTCAAAACCATCAGATAAGGCTTCAGTAGAAACAGAAGAGCTGTTTTTCTGAGCAACCAAGCAACTGCTCAGAGGGCCTCCAACCACCAGCAGTAAACACTCAGAGAAGTTTCCAACCACAGCCTGGAGTCAGACGGATTTCCCACAGGCTTGGGACTGCTCACTCTAAGGCAGAGTGCTACCGAGCCCATATATAGATTTTGTCTACACAGAGGGCCCAGAGTTCCCCGTGGCAGCTCCAGTGTCCATGGAAGAAAGGCCTGAGCATCTGGTTCAGACTCCCCAAGTGGGACTGCCAGGCTTGCATCCCTCATTTTGAGAAACCTACTCTCCAGTGCCTGGCTGCAGTCAGAGGAGACTATCATAAGATTAGACCGTGACAATGCAAGCAATTAAAAGCTCTCTCCCAGTTTTTCCCAGCTACCAGAGGGACTATTTCAGCAGGATCATCCCTTCCTGCATTTCAGATAACAAGTGGGTTAAGCTGTAGACAAGGATGCAGGAGACAAAGAGGGGCACTACAAGGACATCAGTATCCTGCAATAACTGCAAGAAACTCTCCCCCTTACTGAAAACATTTCATGTTGAGGGGTGTACCTGCTAGGCTGGAGGAGCTGGATGGACCCAGGTCTCCAGTGGTGATAACCATCATCCACCAATTAAAAGCACAGAAGGTATAGGAGAGCGTGTATATATATATTAAATATATATATATATTTTATGTATATGTGTATTAAATAATTTCTCCCTCCTGAGACACTTTTGCTCTCCTCTTCCTTGTTTAATCATATTATTGGACAAGGGCTCTAATACCCTGCATGGGTCTAACCATTACCTCACATGAACTGGGAGAAGCATGCTGAAGGCAATGGGAGTGAGTTACATTCAGCTGACGCAGACACGCTCCACAGGACACCTTGAGGATGGATGCCCTGTGCCACTTCTCTCTCCCCCACTGCTATTTTGCTCTCCACATTCTAATAAAGTGAATACAGCATGCATAAAATTCCCTTGGCACTTTCTGGTTTACTATTGCCTTTCTTGAGCTCAAGTGGATTAGATCTTTGCTCAGAAAGAGTGGGCTGAACGCACCATTACTCAGCTGATTTACAAATGAACTGAGAAATGCCCTGGGGAAGACAGCAGGAGGAATGATTCTGCTTAGGCACTGACAAGCAGATCATGTAAGCAGAGAGATATGAAGCCAGTTCAGACAGCTACACAGAGAAAAAGAGCTGTGCAGACTGCTGCAAAATAATATGGGAAGATCTGTACGAGCTTTCAGTCATCTCACAGCAGCTGCTTCCTTGGTGCATGCAGACAGGGTAGCTCAGTATTTTAACTCACTGTCCTATAAAAACGCTTCAAGATCTAGTGCACAGGCAATTATGCCAAACTTAATTCTGCACCAAGAGGGATTAGGGAAGCATTTTATAAGAAGTCACATAGTAAAAGGCAGCTGCACAAGCCAGCGAGCAGCTCAATTAAAATGACATCTCGCTAAGCCGCTCTGAGAGCTGGCCCTTGAATGAAGGCTCACGCCGAGGGTCCGCTGGAGTGGGCTGTGCTTTTTTTGGTATCCAAGCAACATGACAAAGCCTGCCAGCACATGAATTACAAGCAGCACCTTATTTCCAGAGATATGGAATGGAGCCAGAGGTTAACACACACAGGCAGGGCTGCTCAGCTCAGGCCTATGTGAAGACACTGGCTGAACACTTAGGAGATGGTAAGCACACCTCTTCTCTGGAAGCCACCTGACCTTGGAAAGCTGCTGGCCTCATCATGTTTGCATAGGGAAGGCAATGCTGAAGATCAAAATCTCACAGCTGAGAAAAACCAGCAAACTTCTCCACGTGCCATGACAAAGATGCCTCCCAAAAACCCTCATGGTGCACCTGCATGACAGTACGAGGTTTTGCACAGGCTTCGTACCAGCCCCTTTCCAGACACACATATTCAGATGGCCCATCACCTCACCATTCTACATTCTTTGTGTACCCACATCTCAAGCAAAATACATGGGTTTTCTATTGCATGAATCTTTTAAACTTTAATGCATCTGTTACTGGACCACCACCCAGCAGACAGTCCCTGTTCTCACACAGAGACTTCCAAGACAGTAAGTACAAGTCCTAGAAAGACAAGCCTGCCCCATACTGTCCCCTGACTAAACCTTCTCAGTTTAAAAGTCTAGCATAAGTTTGGGGTTTTTTAAGTAGCATCTAGAGACAGAAAGATTCATACAAATCTTAACTCTGAAGAAACTTCAAATGACACCAAATAGTATAAAACATAGTTTTCAACTTTTTTGTTTCCCTCACTGCTCAAAAAAAAAAACCACCAAAATCAAAAACCACCAAACCGAACACAAGTCAGGTCTGAGGCAAGCAGAAAAATCAGCAACGCTTTTAGATTATCATGGTGCCCTAGTTTCAGCTAGGGAAGAGTTAATTTCTTCTCAGAAGCTGTTACAGTGCTGTGTTTTGGATCTGGAATGATATTGCTGTTGATAATACACTGATGATTTGTTTCTTTGCTAAATCGGGTTTATCCTAAGTCACAGATTTTTTTTTTTCTTGTCTCATGCTCTGCCAGTAACAAGGTACACAAAAGAAACTGGGAGGGAGCATAGCTGGGACAGGTGACCCAAACTAACAAAGGGATATTCCACACCATAGAATGTTATACTCAATATATAAATTGAGGAGAGTTACCTGGAAGGGGGGGCCGATGTGCATTCGGGAAAGGCATCGGTCAGCGGGTGGTGAGCAATTTAATTGTGTATCACTTGTTTTTCCCTTTTTATTATCATTATTCTTATCATTTATCATTATTACTGTATATTAGTTTATTTTCAACTACTAAACTGTTCTTATATCAAGATACAAGTTTTACTTTGATTTTCCTTCCCATTCCACCAGGGTGGTGGGAGAGAGGGCAGGTTGAGTGAGGGGCTGCATGGTGCTTAATATCCAGCTGGGCTTAAAACCACAACACGTGGTTATCTGTAGGCCACTAATCACCTTTTGTTCAAGTGTTATGGGGAATAATCAGTTCACTACTAGAAGTAGAGCACTGCAAGCCACACTGACACTGCAAAGTAGCATCAGCTCCACCTGGGGATTATTTCCCCCACTGCTTTCATCCCCAAATAGTTTGGGACACAACCCTGACACAAGGACAAGCACAACATATCCACTGACATCATTTCAAGGGAAAACAGTTGATGTAAACTTTTTGGAATTGAGGAAAGCTTTCAATACTGTCTCTTGCATTATCCTCCCGGACAAAATGTCCAGCACACAGCTAGAGAAATACATAACACAGTAGGTGAACAACAGGCTCATGGGTCAAACACAAAGGTTTCAGATTACATCAGACTGGCAACCGGTCACTAGTGAGGTCCTGCAGAGCTCCATTTTGAGGCCAGTTCTCTTCAACATCTTCATAAATTACTTGGATGCAGGACTCAAAGGTATACTTAGTAAGTTTGCTGATGACATGAAATTAGGAGGGCTGTTGACACCCTCAAAGGCAGAGAGGCCCTGCAGAGAGACCTTGACAAATTAGAGAGATGGGCAATCACCAACCATATGAAATACAACAAAGACAAGTGCTGGAGTTTGCACCTGAGACAGGGTAATCCTGGGTCTACATACAGACTGGGGAACAAGATGCTGGAGAGCAGCACCATGGAAAGGGAATATGAGTCAGCAGTGCCCTGACAGCCAGAAGGGTCAACCCAGTCCGGGGGGGCATCAGGCAAAGCATCACCAGCCAGTCAAGGGAGAGGATTGTCTTGCTCTGCTCTGCACTGCTGCGGCCTCACCTTGAATGTTGTGTGCAATACTGGGCACCACAATATAACAAGGATATTAAGCTATTAGAGTGTCCAAAGGAGGGCAATGAAGATGGTGAAGAGTCTTGAGGGGAAGCCATCTGAGGAGCAGCTGAGGTCACTTGGTCTGTTCAGCCTGGAGAAGAGGAGACTGAGGGGAGACCTCATTGCAGTCTACAACTTCCTAGTGAGGGGAAGTGGAGGAGCAGGTACTGATCTCTTCTCTATGGTGACCAGCAATAAGACCCAAGGGAACAGCATGAAGGTGTGTCAGGGGAGGTTTAGGTTGGATATTAAGAAATGTTTTTTTTCACCCAGAGTGTGGTTGGGCACCGGAAGAGGCTCCCCAGGGAAGCAGCCACAGCACCAAGCCTGACAGAGTTCAAGAAGCATCTGGACAACACAGGGCCAGGAGCTGGACTTCAATGGTTCTTGTGCGTCCCTTCCAACTCAGAATATTCTATGATTCTATGATTTCTGCTTCTGGAAAGGCATTGTTTTGAGTCTTCTGTTGATATCAAGCCCCCAGGACCCCATCCCTCTAGCTGCATGCAGACCCTCCAGCGTTTGCAGGGGAAGTGCTGTCAGCCAGAGCCACCTTTCAGCTCATACTCAAGGCTTATCCCTGGTGCAGAGGGAGCAAAGTGGAGCCACAGCAGCACACCACAAACCTCCCAGCACAGTGAGGACTGTATCCAGCAACCAGTCTGGCACACCATACCCTTGCACTTGCTCAGCCCACATCCTGTTCCCACTCCCCCAGCAGCCCCCCCTCCTCACCAGCCAACAGCGGGCACTACCTGCCAGGCTCTGCCAGCTCCTTCTCCCACAGGAGGGGGCAGCAGCAGCAAGCAAAACACTGCAGAGACATCCCAGAAGCTGGTTTGTTTTCGGGGCTTATTTTCAGTTGTGTTTTTGTTTTAAATCAAACTTGATCAGTTGTGATGAGATTTATCTGGCAACCTGTTCCTGTAGCCCTGCCTTGCCCTCCCCTGTAGTGGTTTAGGATGGTGCAGGTTGATTTATCAGTGACAGCAGAAGAGGGTCAAGAAAGGAGTCAGCCTCTAAATGAAAATACTTCCGGGTTTTTTTCTGAGCCTGAACAGAAAGCAAGCATTATGTTAAGATAAAGCTTAAATGTTTAACTATAATACACATATGTTTCTGCACAAAGCACAGCTGTGGGTTGAGAGACAAAAACTAACATGACTTGGCCATGTACACATCAAAAACCAAGAACTGAACCCACGCTCCTCAAGTGTTACCAAGCTCCAACAATAACCAACAGAGAAATACTAACAAAGAAAACAAAGATTGTGTAGGCAGATACTTATCTGGGCACTTTGGGTCAGATCCTGACATTATGCAGATTACCAGGGCAGAAGGCAAAGTCTGCACAGCCAAATCATAACACTTGTGAACTGGGCATACAGCATCCAAATTCCTACCAACAAGCCCAGGTAATTCAGCAACTTGCTGACCAATACCATGGCAGCTTACCAAGCTGCTGGCACTCACCTTTGGCTGTGACCCTCTCAAACACCATTCAGGAAGGGCAATATATTAAACAGCACTGCAGCAGACAGGCATGTGAAAGGATACATCCCCAGGATAACTGCTTCAAGGCATTTGATAGGTAAGGACTCCCTGGTCATTTCTCTTGCTGTCTCCATTAACCTAGAACAGAAACAAAACAATTTTGAGTCCTTCCATCTAGAGCAGTTGACTGGAATCAAAGGGCCTTCTCGTAGACTAAGGGCCAGGCGCCTCCAGTTCTCATCTCTGCAAGAGCTGATGAACTTGATTATCCTTTCCAGTGACTTGCCAGAGCCCTGTTGACTTCTGGAGGATGACTGGGGGGAGCAAAAACAAAAAAGAAAGAAAAAAAAAAAAAGATGTTTGGCATCCCAGTGCCTTCCAGCCTCTGAAGATGGGTTGAAGGAATGCTGCCTCTCCCAGCAACTCCATGAGCATCACTTCAGACTGTAATACAAATCCCTGTTGAACTGGAAAAGCTGGCAAACATGCAAGCTCTCACAGCAGGACTAAGAGTAGCTTATTTTCAAAATAACCCTGCTTCTCTTCTGGAAAAAAAAAAAAAAAAAAAACAAAACCAAAACCAAACAAAACAATAACAGGGGAGAGAGGATGGTTACATGATGGCCCCCTGAAAGCTACAAATGCCTCTGTGAGTCTATAGCTATAGCTGGACAAGAATGTAATGCCTTTTTATCACACCCTTCTCTACAGAAAACTCTACCAGCACAGACACTTCACACCACTGCAAGCTGAGTTATTGTCTTGCTGCTGCTCCTCACCTCCTGTGGATGGGGAAAGAGGCAAAAACCGCACCATTTCCTGCATGAGTGCAGGAAACTATTATGCCTAGGATTTCGCAAGTTCAGTTTAATTACAATCTAGACTATCTTTGGAGTACAGTTATCTGACAGGGACAACATTGTGACAAGAAACAAGCTCAGCTGAGAAAGATGTTGCCCCAGATTGATACTGTACCATTAACCAACTAGGTAACCTATCTCCTTCCACAAGCAGATCCTGAAATCCTGGATAGTTTAAGAAAAATACTGGAAGGAGACTAAAAAAGGCCAGAAGAGCCACATCCAATGACACACCCGAAAAAAAAATGGCAGCTAAAAACTAAGCCAAATGGATGAAGTCTGTTTTGAAGTCTTCTCTATCCATATCCTTTCCCTGGGAAGAGCTTTGTAAACAAATCCCTACTCTAAGGAAACACAATATTAAATGACAAAAATATTTGTATTAGAGAAGATTATGAAAATATGCATCTGAAATCATCAGTCTTTTTCTCCCACTTTCTAATTCAGCCACTTCATGCATTTTAAACCCTGTATTGAGTGCAAATGGCAATACAGCTTCCACTGCTATTACAGTCTGTCACAGCTATTCCATGTCCCATTTATCCAAGTTAGAAATTATCTTTTCATTTGTAAACAACCACCCTTTACACTCGGCCTTCAGTACAGAAGACTAATTAGAGTTTGCCGGCCTCCTACACACTCACAATCAGCCACAGAAACCCCACAGAGCACAGAGCAGCTCCAGCAAGGGCACACAATGGGATTCCTTCATCCCCCACAGTGGCTCTTCAGTGCTGGTCGCAGAAGGAGCTCTGCAAAGCCCCAGCTCCATCCGGAGGCGTTACATGTAGGTGATGCACGGGAGGCATCCCACTGGATTGCCCATCTTCTAAAGTTAAGAAAAAAAAAAGTCATAGCTGATAATGAACACTCATCATCAGGAAAAAGCTCTGAGTTGTTAAGCTATTTAGCTTCAAGCCATTTAGTGTGACATATGCCTGGTTAACATAATCTGAGGGACAGGGCCAGCACCTCCTCCTCAGGTCTGCACCTGCGCTGGCCCTGCTGCCTGCAGGCACACACAGGAACCTGCACCCGGGTCCAGGAGCTGCAGCAGGTGCTCCAGACCAGGACAAGGATGAGGATCTGTGCAAGGGGAGCATCAGTCAGGAGGCATCAGCAGTGGTCAGTGAACAAGTGTCCATCTGCACTCACAGGCAGGTCATGCCCTCGCACACATCCATCCCACAGTCCTGGGGAATACTCCACAAACAGTTTGCTTTATCTCTGCATGGATGATCCAGTTCAACAGCCACTTAAGAGTTTTTCTTCCACTTTTAACAAGCTTGAGACAAAGCATGGCCTTAAACCCTGTGTTTGCACTGGAAGCAGAGCCTTTGGAGAATCCCCAAGCCACTGCTCTGCCCAAGGTAGCATAAGCCAAATCTAAATCACTGCTCACAGACAATTTTTCAACCCACTTTCGACTGGCTTCTCAAAGGCCTGGGAACCCACCAGCTAATCTATCCTATACTTAACCTTGCATCTAAGAAGGTCCCCTAATGTTTAAATTAAATCTTTCCCCTTTTTGCAAATTAAATCAGGAGCTATTTCTGCTCTGCACAGTGAGCATGGAGACCATTTATTATCTCTCCTCTTGCTACAGACGTTTGGATATGCAACAGATTATAATCCACCCTCTCCTCAGTAAACATGAGAAAGCAGACACCAATCTTTTCTTTTTTTTTTTTAATCCTTCCCTCACTCCCCCCAAAACTTCCCCCTTAGGTTATGTTTTCTATACCTTTCAAACAAAAAGTTTGCTGCTTTGAATTTCAGAGTCCCTTCAATCAACTCACTTCTCACAGTCCTTCAACTAAGTCCACCACAGCAGAAAAACACCAATTTCCTTCTGAATCCAACTTTCAGTGCATTTTTGCAACCAAACCAGTGTGCTGTTGGCTTTTTCCCTCCTGGCCCACCCTGAATAGGTTTTTGTGGGGTTTTGTGGATTTCTTTTGCTGGGGGGGTGGGAGGGGTTGAGTTGGTGGGTTTTGGGGGTTTTTTTAGGGGTGGAGGTTTTTTGGTTTGGCCTTTTTTTCGATAAGTTTTGTTTGGTTTCTAAGATCAGCTCCTTCTTTGCAAAATTAGCCTTTTGTTCTCCACAACTGGCTACTCCCAAAACCCTTCTCTGCATTTGCCCTTACTAAATTATCTTCTGTTTGTTCCAGTCCAGCTTTCTCCTATCCTTTGAGATCACTTTGAATCCCAACTTCACCTTGCAAAGCTTTGTCACCTTGTCCAGCCTGGACTGTACACCATCCATTAGCAAACCATTAGTTATCCATACCATTAATAAAAAGCCCTTTGAGCTGGGACAGACATGACACACCACAACTGACAACCTCTGCTGGGCAAGAGCAACCTATTGGTAAGTACCACTTTCTACATGCTGCTTTTCACCAAGCTGGGCCCTTATGTTGAATAGTGTTATTTAGACTCAAGGCCCCTGCCTTATCCTCAGGCTGCCAAATGCCATACTAAAGCAAGGAGTTATTACACACAACTTCTCTCTGACTGACAAAAGCTCTTACACTCTCACAGAAGAAAAATGTGAGAAACAAATTGTGCCGAATGAAATTAATGTTGCCTTTCCCTTGAAACTGCAGATAAACTCAGAAAGTTCCCAAACTTACCTTTTCCTTCATTGTTTTCAAAGGCTGATATCTTTGCCTTCCCCAGTTTCCAAGAATACCCATCCTCCCCATGCTCTCTAACACAAGTACTAATGGTGGGACATCACTTGTCAGTTCTCTAAGAGATAACAAATGACAGAGCATTCAGTTCATTTGAAAGTAACTCATGACAGATGCTCTTTGATTTGTCCTTTCCCCCTTTTTTTTCATTCCTAAATTCTTACCATGCTGTCTCAGATGTTAACAGGGACCAAAAAGTCCGCACAGCTAAACTCATGAAAGAAGATTTAAGGAAGGCAGAAAAGAATTTAAAAAATAGCATAAAGCATTTCAATTTCCTGCTTGAGAAGGGTTTGTTTCTGGGATTTTCTTTAAATCTTGACAGTTACCTGAAAAGATTCCACATGTACAGCTAATCTTTACAACCTTATATCACAGAACTCGCCCACAGTCACCCTCTCCACAGACCCCAGTGAGCATGAGGGCAGCCCATCACTTCCAGTAACCCAAGGGAGACTGCTGCAGTCAAAGACAAGTGTCATGCAGCTTCCCTCTTTGTGGCACTTACAACACTATCTAAAGTCTGCCACACAGATCTCTATTCCAGACCACAGTGAACACTTCTGCCTCTTACAAATGCAGCCAACAGCACAAGCTGCTTGTTCCTGCCTTGAGATCTAGTCCTTGGCAGATGATGATATTTCTTTGTTAATTGATTCAAATTTCTTTCAGTGTTTTCAGGAGCCCACCTGGACTAACTCCCTTGCTTTCTGCAGGAAGAGAGGGCCTGTAAAGGAGTTGGGTTTGCCTCTTTAGGATGTTTTCTGTTTAAAATGTCAGTGTCTCCAGACAACTCATGGGAAGAATGAATTCCTTTTGCTCCCAGATTTTTCACTCAGGCACCCAGTTTCACATACAGGTTAGAAAAATCTTCAAACCTTTTAGTATGCCCAAAACAGGAGAATGTCAGAGCTGGTACCCGTCACACTGGACTCCTTTCAGAGATGACCATGCTTAGGAGAGGCTGCCTATTACCTTCACCAGAAAGACTACCATAGACTTCAATAACATTTTTAATTAGTGAGATCCTTCAGCACATTTTCCACAAAATTCTCCTTTCCCAGACCCCTGTGCTTGCATGAGGTGCACAAAATCTCCCTCTCTCAAGCTTTTCTAAAACTCCTGGCAGTTTTATTCATGACAATGAAGCCAAGAAAGAAGTGAAAGGGACCAACAGGATTAAAAGGAGAAAAAACAGCAGAGCAGATACTGATCTCATGAATTTTCTCAAAACCAGTCTGCTTCAACAGCAGAAGCATTTCTACCACATGCTGCACATAGCACTGTATCTGTAACATTCCCCCTTTGTGTGAGAGAGAAGCAGATGTTCAAATGCCTTCTGCAGTCTATTGTCTGGAAATGGTATGAGCCTATTTTTCTCTGCAGCCCCATCAGGTTTCCTTAATAACACAGTGTGTTGAAACAGTATAATTTCCTTCCCCCCTTCCCTGTTATTTGGTTGCACCGTTCCCACGTGACTGCTCCTCTCACAGTCTTTTATTGCAATTGATTACCCATCATATCAGCAGTCACTGAATGTCTCTCCATCCTCACACAGCAGCTTCAGGGCTGCAATTCCTCAAAGACTCCAGAACCTACTCAAACATCAGTTTTTGCTTCAGTTGTAGGTCCCACTGATCAGCTGGCACTTAACTGGAGGGAACAGTACAATACCACACTTCCCCAGATACTCTCTGCAGGACAAAGGTATTTGTTTCTCATTGTGGCTCACACCTGCATCTCAGAACAGAAGCTTCCAGAGGGCTTATCATCCTTGTAAAGCCAGTAATAACATCTTGTTGACATTGCATACACAATTACAGAAGTTACTACATATCCAGAAATACATTTTTTTCCTGAAGTTCTTAAGTGATCTAAGCTTGGAAATTTTTAAAATAATGACTATTTCAATTAAAATTGGCATTTTTTATCAGACCAATTGTACCAACAGGAAGCTGTAATATAGGTTTGACCAGCATAATCCTGCATGGGAAAAGGAAAACCAGCCCTATTGATGCCTGAAACACTTGTATCACATGCACACACACATTCCATGGATCATGAGAGCTGAACTCCATGGAGTGCCCTTTACCTTTACATCACGAAGCCTATGAAGGTCACTGTCCCAGGTCAGGATACCTGTACAGTCTATCAGCAAAGCACTCCTATGGTGGATGTAGCTACACCTGTAAATCTGCATTTTTGTACAAATACAGCAAACTCAGGCAAGGTTAGACACAGACACATTTTCAGTCACAGTCTGCCAGTACAACAAGAATACCACACAAAGTTTACAGGTTCACAGCTCTACCACCCTGCTATGCACACAACTATGCCAACAGAAATCTAACATTTCCAAAAGTGTTATCTGTAGTCAAGACAAATCCATGGAGTGTCTGGCAGTCTAGAGTTAAGCTGACAATAAGAGTGACTTTTTCTTAAAGAGATTTTAAATACTGAATTATAGCAAGACTGTGTCCATTAATAACTTCCTATAGATAATTTATGCTTGTCTTTCTACATGCAGCCACACATTTTTATTTTCTCATACATCACACTGATGCTGGCACTAAATCTCTGTAATATCTAGTTATCCCTCCATAATAGAAAAATTCATTAATATGCCCCAGCTGCTTTAGGACACTTTCACATGAATTTATGAATATTCAATTTCCATCTAGTACTCAAGCTTCTTTGTGTCCAGCCACTGCTCTCTTGAAGAAAGGCTGCCAAAGATCTCGTAATACTCCCATTAGCTTTGAGCCCTCGCATTATGAAATAAGCAATACGTTTAGTATCAATAAAGCTCTGGGAACAGTCTCATTTTTCAAGAGCCAGTGGCAATTGGAGGCATTTAGCATCTTGTCCAACCGACTTGCAAATGCAAACTCTGTCTTGCAGCAAAGTGAGGCCTCTCACACCACAGAAACTTGCTCAGAGCAGCGCTTTGTTGCCTCAGTGCAAGGTGCCTGTTGTCACCACGCTGGAAGCAGATTTCTTGCAAAGTGGAACACGCCCCCCAGAAAAAAACCTTGCAGGTGTAGGTTATTTTTGAGCTTTGATGAAAACTGACCTGCACACCAGATGAAGGAAAGGAAAGCTTTCAGGCACAACTCAACATTACAGGGCAATCAATGCATTATTCACACTGAATCACAGAATGGCTGGGGTTGGAAGGGACCTCTGGAGATCATCTGTCCAACACTCCTGCTAGAGCAGGTTTATCTAGAGCAGGTTGCACAGGATCATGTCCAGGTAGGTTTTGAGTATCTCCAGAGAAGAAGACTCCACAACCTCTCTGGGCAGCCTGTTCCAGTGTTCTGTCACCCTAAAAGTAAAGAAGGTTTTCCTCATATTCAGATGGAACTTCCTGTGTTCCAGTTTGTGCCCACTGTCCCTTGTCCTGTCACTGGGCACCACTGAAAATAGTCTGGCCCCATCCTCCTTGACACCCACCCAGGTAAATTTAAAAAGATCAGTTAGTTCCCCTTTTCATTTCAGTATATTTGTATTCAGTATGTTACATTTACTTCTCACAAAAGCTAATTGTATCTTCATGCTATCTATTCAGAAAAAAAATCTCAGCTAATCAAAGTTTGGGTCTTCAGAGTATTATGTGTGTTTAGGACACATGACCCTTTAAGTTCACTTCCTCTTGTATTTGTTTGACCATAGTAAATGCTAGTATGTGAGTACACAATTATCTGTTTACTTGAAATCTAAACCTAGTTTCATAAAAATGACAGGAACTTAAGATAGTCTTATATGTGTTCCCCTTCTCAAATTTGGAGAAACCAAGACAGGGCAAGCATTTGAGCCATACTGCAGCACAACAGGATGTGGGCAGCACTCCCATCTACACGATCAAGGAGCAAAGCAGCACAGGTCTTAGGACCCTACACTGTGCAAGTCCAGCATACACCAGGTTCAGACTACTGTGCCTGGAGATCTGGCTGCAGCTGCCCTGAGGAGTTGGACCATTTCCAGGGGTACTCTCCTTAACTCCATAGAAGTCCTGCAACCCCATTTCAAGTCACTCACAGAAGTCCTAATAGCAACAAAACCAGGAGAGAAGTCAGACACAAGTCCCCAGACAACACATTAAGGCAGATAATTAGAGGAAATGGAGAGGATCCAAAGCCAGGAGTAGGTCTCCAGCTGTGAGCACTGTATTGGTTCCCTTCCAGGAAAGAGTACCCGTCCTCATAAGCCAGGCTTTCATCCAGCCCAGGAAGATGACAGCCTTTTAAGTGGTAAGTGCTGAACACAATTAATTTTCATCTTCCACTTCCGTGAAAAAAAGTAATGGGACAAATTTAAAAATGAGCGAGCTTCTGTAAACCTATCTATCATTCAAGGCACAAGATTTGTTTTAAACTAGTTCCACCAGAGCAGTGAACATTAGAAAAAGGAAGTGGGAAAAGATTGCTGTCAGTAAGATGAAAACCTGAAGCACAAAGCTGGGGTGGGAACTGGAATTTACAGTGATGGACCATTAGATTAATGACAGAGAGCTGAGGAGAACTAGAGACAGGCTAGTCTACAGAAGTAATTATATTCTGCTTATCTAAATTTCACCCTAAAATAAAAGCATAATGTTGTCAACATCACTTCCTGCCCTAACCTGCTAATTTATTGGGTTCTATTAAAGAATCATCCTAAGTCTGACGCAGTTCTTACATGCAAGGGACCCCAGTTCTCTGTTGGCAGGCTCCCTGGGCACATGTTCATACTTGCATTGCACAACCCATCACCACCCAGCACAGGAGTCCACCACATGGAAGGAAGAGCAAGATGAGAGGCAATGGGAGAACACAGATGCAACTTAATACAATCCATTGTGAGCCTCCAGAGGAAAGGACTGTGCCCAAGATGTCAAAATTCCTACAGCATTTTTCAAATCTGATCTCTTCCAACCATCAGCAAAGGGCATTACAGCACAACCAGAATATCAGGACTTACATAGTTTTCATAAAAGCAGCCCAGCCCTCCCAACCCAACACCAACAAGCACAAAGTTAGAGTTTTCCCACCCCGTGCATGCAGTTTTGGCCTGCAACTATGCAGCTCCCACACAGCTGCCAAGCAAGGCCAGCCCTTCCACTCAGCAACATACACAGTTTTGGCCCTGCCAGAGGAGCCGTGGCACAGAGGAGACAGCCCTCCCGTGCCATGGTGCCACAGATGCTTAAATGCCAGGTGATCAACTGGCATGATGTGGGACAAGGGCACTAGACCAATTCCAGAGACACTTACCCACTTAGAGGTCTGCTTTTTCTGATCTCGAAGAACTGTGTTCCTGTGTGATTATATCTGAATTTTCTCTGTTAAAGGAAAGTAACTTGAACAGTCAAACAATAAGATGACAATGCTCTAATGGTGAATTTCAGTTCTCACTTCCTGCTGAAACATAGAACAAGCAGTAAAAGCCATTGACTCTCAGAGATGAAACCCTGGCATGTGAAATAAAGCAAACGTTTTACTTGTCTTCTTGTATGATCTATTAACCACCATCCGGTGCAGAGTCAAGCAAAAAAGGTTGTCCGTCTAAAATGATACTCAAATTTGGCATTTGAGGGTTATTAAGTCACTTATCTCCCAGGTCTCACTCACTATTGGGTTACAAGTTTGGCCACATAGCTCACATATGATCTGTAAACCAAAACCATGGCAAGTGCATCCATTTACACTTCGGAAATAGAAATCATTCTCTAAAAAACCACAATGCACTTGAAATTAAAATAACCAGCTACATGCAACTCAAGCTCATTAGTTAACACTATGAGGATAGGAGAAAAGTTCATCACAAATGACCTCTGCAGACAGTCAACCAAATCTCAGCACCACTTGCCTAGAAGCACAAGCTACCATGCAGCAGCATCACCAAAAGCAGCCTCTTCCTTGCTCCTCAAGCACAGCTGTTCAAGCAGCAATGCAGTAAATCAGATCAAGATACCAATCTGTTCAGTAAAAACAAAACAAAAAATGCAACAAAATTAGAAAAAGAAGAAACTAAAAAAACCCAAGACTATTCACTTATATTTTCTAGGTTATCTTTCCAGCTAAATCTCTTTCCTAACCTATTTCGTAACATGGGCATTAGAATATTCATGCCAGTAAAATTGTAGTGGCAATACAAGAGCAGAAAGAGGTTACCCCATGGAGGCAAAGGGTGCCTTGCAAGGCATAAATAGCACAGCTGCTGGCTGCATAACCATGGTCTAAATAAAAACTCCAGCTTGCACCAGGATGCTCTGAACTGACTTCAATTAGAGTTCAGAGTTCTCCAGAAACAAGGTTTTTTTTCCCCTCCCGCCTTCAAAACCTAATTCATGAGGCCCTTTCAGGGTGCTCTGAACAAAGCATACATCCTCTTTCAGCCCTCAAAGCAAGCCCAGACACTACCCCCCAGCCCACTTTGAAGCTTTTCTGAACACATATCCAAACTTTGTCCCCTGAGGCCTGCTCCTGCTACATAGCAGAGTGCAGGATTTCAAAACCACTGCAGGGTGAGGTAGGGAAAAGTACCATTTTTTGAGTTCTATGCGACATGGTATCCTCTTTGGCACAAGTCCAGCAAGCAACAAGCCTCTTGTCCTGCCCAAGTGGCCGACATACGGAAGAGAAAAGGAGCACCCCCCTGCAGAGCAGGAAGGCCCCAGCCTCCCTCCCCACCGCAGCTGCTGCGGCTCCAAGCCCTGCTGCTGCCTTGATCCCAACCACTGCTCCTCGGCAGGCTAACCGCACCTGCTATTTTTGGATGCTCTTTCAGCTGCCACCCATATCCCTTCTTAATCCTTACCAGGACTTTACACTCATTCCTCATCCCCACAGCTTCCCCACACACACAAAAAGGGAGAGTTCAGAAAAAAAGGAAACCAGAAGAGCAGCATCTGGGCCAGCAACCTTCTTTGATATTATCAGTCAGCAAGGGAAACAGTCAGGAATTAGGCATGGGGCAGTGACAGGGAAGCTAGATAGATGTGTCCATCCCTGATGAACACACCAGGCAAGTTCCTGTGTCAAAGGCAAGCCTGCCCACCTTGGGGTCAGAACAGCTGCTTATGCCCCTCACCCCAATGACAAGCACTTCCTGCAAGCTGAGCACACAGGCAGTCCTCAGGGAGCCCACAAGGGCTTCCAAGGCAGAGGGAGAAAGAGTTTGCCACAACACTGTCTCCATTGCTTTATGACAAGATGCCATATTATTTCTCCAGACATCATGATCCAATCATAACATCCGCATAAATCAACTTCAAAATAAGCACTTCTACTCCCACCAATGCCACTTCAGTTAAATTTTTCAGTATCATTTAAAGCTAATTACATCTCCCAGAGGACTGCTATGACAAGCTCAGCGCTGCTGGTGCTATCACAAATCCTTGGAGGCGTCCTTTTACCCCCAAATGATCCCAAGCCCTCATAACCAACTAATGCTTCAGTTAAGCTCCTGTTAACTCATGCCAGGCACAAGTCAGCCTTCTCTCCAGGAACCACACACTCGAGAAGGATACTGCAGCATCTTCATGTAGGTCTGTATTGCCTGAAGCCATTCTGGGATTGACATGGAGAGCTTGTAGTTTGGCACAGGTGGCACTGAGGGCTGGACACAAAAAAAAAAAAAAAAAAAAAGAGATAAAGAGGTTAGATAGTTACCACTCCCCGCAGAGCGGATAAGTGATTTACTCGGGCAGCGGCATGTGCTTAGTGCAACGCAACGCGGCAGCACAGATGGCTTAAACCCCACGTGAACTGAAGCATCAGGCAAAGTCATCCTGCTGACAATGGGGGCTGCCTGTGCACCAGAGCCAGCCCCATCCCTGCCGGCACAGAGAGCCCAGTGCAGGCCCCCCCACGGCAGGCTGATCATTAGAGCCACCAGCATCCCTGGGCAGAGGATGTGGGCAGGCAGCACAGAAAGCCAATGCTTCCCATTTTTCCCCCTTAGCACAGGGCAGTTTGGATGAGCAGAGTCCCAGCACTGGCTCTGCTGTCCCCCCTTCCCCAAGAAGCCATTTCAAGTCTGATTTTTGGTTTCCTTTACCACAAGAGAAAAGGAGACAAGGATCCCAGGCTGCATAAATTCCCATGTGCCATGTGTCTGCAGCAGACTTGCTGGGCAGGGAATGCATGGTACCTAGACCACCTGCGACCCAGATATTTAATGATATTAAGACACTTAAAGATATAGACTGGCAACATAATGGGATTTTTCCAAAATCTCATACGACATCTGCTTGTGCCTAAGCATTTTAAGAATCCAGGCCCTCAATCCATGTTTAATCCCCAAAGCTATGTGGCTCCTGAGCCTGCAGCCAGGCAGGAAAGGGGCACAGCCTTGTCCCAAGTCCCATTATTTTAGGGGTGACATTGCAAAATATGGGATCAGCAGATATTAAAGTGGGCAGCATGGCTAAAAAGAGATTAGTACAATTCTCAAAAACACAATGGAAGAAACAGTTTATTTGAATATTAATGCAGACCCAAATTCAGGAACCAGCAATTTGGGTAGCCGTGACACAAGATGCAAAGTAAAGCTTGCAGCGTTTGTGGGCCCACATCATTGCTACAATAGTTTGAAACGCATAAAGTGACATATCTTTGTCCTAAATACAGTTCAAGGCAGCAATCACAGGTAAGAAGAGCAAGTTCAGGTGATACAGGGTCATTTCCGCCACACAGATCTTCCTCTCCACTTCCAATCTCCACTTATGAGGGAGGGACTGTGCCTTTGCTTTCAGGGAGTGAGCACCGGTAATACCAAGGTGACCAAAACCCAGCATTTACTACATGTAGCTAGTTACAACAGTCAAACAGTAAATACACTTATGAGAAAGGAAAAAAAAAAACAAAACACCAAATTAAAAAAACCAGAGACTCCTACACTACTGGAACACAGAAAAGTACCGTAAGCAGCGAGCAGATGGCGAGGCCTCCAGCTCGCTCCCGCCATTCCGGCCCCACACGGGCCTGAGCACACACATGGGCTTTCTCTCCTCACCAGCGGGAGTTACGAGCAAGACTCAATAGCACTTCTTAATCACGATTTCCATGCCTAAGCTCTTCATTAGAGGTATTTTTTTTTTTTGGTTTCACAAGTTCCCTTCTCCCCCAGCCCCTTTGGTCTAGACAAATTATTCACCTGTCCCTCCTAGCATGAAGGCAGACCTGGACTCAACACACCAGATGAGGTTTGAGTTTCAGGAGCAGCAAGGAGCTGATTAAGGGAATTACAGCAGGGTTGTCGCACCTTCCCAGGGCTGGCCTGCTCCAGTATAAACACTCCTTTTCTTTGAAGATACAGAAGCTCTTAGGTGCATGTTTTGCACTTACACAATACAACAAGACAATGGGAGCCCCAGTCAGTGAGAGGCCCAGCTGCTGCAGAGGCACAGACAGCATCCTTTTTCCAGCCCTTGCACAGCTGTGGGACCCAGGATGCCATAGGGATCACACCAGCGTGAACAGATGTGGCCCTTCCTGTAACCCAGAGTGGCCACCCTTACCATAGGGATCAGGTTTGGACCTCCAGGTAAGGTGCTCCCCATCTCCAAGGTGGGTGATACATCATCCAAGGAGCATGATCATGTCAGACACCAAGGTATGATCTGGTAAAGAGAACCACGGTTTTCCCAATGGCTGACACATAACTTGATTGTTAAAGTTACCTCAGCAGGCCTGCTGAGCCAGGAGTCCCAAGTCCCTCCAGATCTCAGGACACGACAGAGAAGCCATCAGTCTTTCCCCACACAGGATATTGCACTGCTCTCATCTCTCCAGTGCAACTGGGCAGTACACAAACCGTGCCACCAGCCAGGCCAGGCAGAGGACAGCCACCTGCCACTCCCACTCCTTCTATACAAAACACGTTTCCCGCCCCCCAATTCCTGCCCCAGCTGCAGGAGTACCGATACTGAGCACCCACCCAGCATGGAGCAGAAGCCAGGGCTGTAGGACACCACCACAAGCAAAGGAACGTGTAGCATTGTTGCTGTTGAGGCTGCAGCTTTCCAGCTAACAGTGTGCATCCCAGCTCAGTGGCAAGGCACTGGTGAAGATTTGTAGCAGGAGATCAGGGACGTCAAGAGGAACTGCAGACACAGCACTACAGATCATGAATTTGTGAAGCGAGGGAAACTGAGACGAGGCAGATGAAAAGCCTTGACCTTATATCAGTACTTCCAAGCAATAGCAGCTCCAGAGATCCAGAGACAGTAAAGCCACTGCAGTACAAGACCATGTGGCAGAGCCGACACCGTCGTCCTATGGCTGGAAATGCTGTAGTCTCAGTTCACCACAGACATCCTGTGTGAAACTGGTCTTGCCCAATTCTACTGTCTCATTTAATGACCATAAAGTAATTTTCTACAAGCTCACCCTGCAAGTACATTGTTAGCTAGCACAAATGAAGCTGACAGGCAAGAGCCCTCAAAGCTGGTTAGAGGTTTAATTCATTAAGATCTACAAGTATCTCCGTGATCACAGGACACGTAAAGCATTGCACAGTCCTTCCAAACCATAAGCCTGAACTCTTCCCAGAGCTCAAGCCAGCAGTCAGAGGTGGGACATCCCTCAGGTTCCAGAACTGGCCTCCTTGCAGACAAGCCAGCTTTTTGAGAGGATTCTGCCTCTTGAGAGAGATGCAGCTCTCCATCTCTGCAGTTTGCTTTTGTTCCAGTAAGGACAACCTCACCAATACGGTAAGAAGCTACTTAACTGCTCTGAGTGTATGATTGCTGAGACTAATACTAAGATGATTAGAGCAATCAAGTGGAGCTTCTTGATGAAAACTCTCCCCATCACTAGGGATTAAGAACAGATCAGATGCAGAAATGGAGCAGCTGCACTCACCACTCACTCAGCCTGAACCAACTATGAATGCAAGCGGATTACAAATCATCTTCTCACAGACACAAGTTTCTCTTGTCACTCCCAATCAGCAGTACATGGTCTTTTGTGGGGTGGCACATACCCAGCAGCACAAGTCAATTAAAAAAATCTGTACCACTGTTTAAGGAACAAGTCTCCCCTCACATTTCTATTCTGAACCAGAAATTACCATCATCACTTTAGCAATCCACTATCACTTTGTGGCAAAACCCCCTGCTCCTAACCTTCATTTGCTCACTTGATCTGTGTTGGCCCTAAGAAGGACCAGGTGGTCCTCAAACTGCCCTCTGACCCCAGAGGTTCCAGGCTTAGCCAGCAAGAGCTACTTAGTCACAGGGGTCACCAAGTCCTCCTGTCCCTGAAGAAATTAATCACTGCAACAGGGAGTTTCCTTCCAGACAGTACTGGAGGAGTACAACTCTTAAATCACCCTCCACTGATCACCAACAACAAATGATTCTGCCAAGCAGATTTCAAAACATTTTTTGTCCAAATCGACTTCATGCACACATGCCACAGAGGGTCAGGCCAGTGCTGGGAAGTAAGGGATGGAAGTTAAGTCTAGGGATTGCTTTGCCATCCCTTAACACCAAACAGATCTGCAGGTTGTCTAGACTACTGTAAGACGGTCATGCTGCTGAAACAAGTTTTACCCTCTCCCTGACCCCTTCAGTTCTACCTCAAGCCCTTGCACAAGTACAAGATTAATCACACTAAGGAACCACAAACAAACTCAATACAACCAGACTACTCTTTAGCTGAATCTACTCCCCTATCCAAACAAAGGCTGGTTCCAGAACAAGGAGAGTAGAACAGAGAAAAAGAGATTGCCCCTTTTGCACTTACACTGAACTAAACACTGCAGAAGAGATAAAAGGCTTTTTCAGCCTGCATCTTATTTGACAAGCACCTTCTCAGAAAAGCCCTACACAATACACTTTCAACTTCTCCGTACACAAAAATTACTTTCTACCCCACAGAGAAAAGGCATATACGTATATAAATATCACTGACAATCTGGACTGTGACAGCACCAGCCCGACCATCTCACCCCAGCATGCAGAGGGGTGCAAATCAACCCCGACTTCAGTGGTCAGCTCAGATTAATGCTGCTTGATGGGAGGAATGAATCAAGCTCAAAGTCTGCCAAAGCAGAGAGTGTAAAAGACACTGTGATCAGTAATGCGGCGCAGTGGTGAGAAGCCTTTGAACAACAGCAGGTACCAACATTTCATTTCCTCGCTGGAGGAAAAAGACTTGGGTTAGGCAGAGCTGTTTGGAGCTTGTACTGAGGAACGTACAAGACAAAAGCGTTTGGAATCTTTCCACGTACTGGAAATGAAATGCCTGAGTTTTAAATTTCTTGTTACCCTTCGGGCGCAAGGCTGTGTTTTAGAAAATGCCTGTGTTTCAAAGAGCTGAGAAAAACGTGATTTAAACTGCACAAAGCACTTCGTTCAGTTCCTTTTAACTCTTGCTTTCTACTTTTTCCTCCCCAGGATAAAAAAGAGTCATTTTCTTCCTACTCGTTTCCCAAGATACCAACTCCAGCCCCTAAGCATCCCGCAGCCCGTTCCGGACGCTTTCGGAGCGCAGACGCTCCAGCTCTCTCCTGGCTGCCCCTCGCAGCCCCGAGAGCACGCTCTCGGCGGAGCTGTCACACCCTCCCAACCCGCCCTCGAGCCTCCCCGGCCCCTGGACGACCTCAGAGCTAGCAGCCGCGGGACCTCGAGGTTCGGGCTCTGTGACACCCTCGCGTTTCGCACGAGGGGGACGCGGGGGCTCCGCCTTACCCGAGCCAGGCGGGCGGCGCTCCGGATGGCCGCGGCTACGGCGCCGCCGTCGGGATGCACCCGCTCCACGTGCCCCCACATCCGCTCCCAGGTCTGCCCGTCCATGGGGAAGCCGCTCTTGTTCACCAGGAAGAGCGACCCGCCGTCTCGCTGCTGCTCCTGCTCCTCCTCCTCCGAGCCCCCGCCGCTGCCGCTCCCGCCGCCGCCCGCCGCCCGCGGCTGGGCGCTCCGCGACCGGCCCCCCTCCTTGCCGGCCGCCGCACGGCGGCTGCTCCCGCGGCCGCCGCCGCCGCCCGCCGCGCCCGTCATGGCCCCGCGGCCATGCCCGAGCCCGGAACCGCTGCCGGGAGGTGCCCCGCGGCCTCGCCGCCGCCCGGTCCCTCTTTATATAAATATATATATATATGTATGTATGTATGTATGTGTGTGTGTATATCAGGGCCCCTGCTCAGCGGCGGCAGCGCGGGCGCCCCGTCCCGGCCCCGCTCCCCCCGGTACCGGCCCCGGCCGCGCTGGGGGCGCACCCCGCGCCCCGCGCCATGCCGCGCGCTACCGCGCGACCGCCGCCCGCCGCGCGCCCCCATTGGCCGCCGACACAAAGAGGGGCGGGGCCAGCGGGGCGGGGCCGGCGGAGGGGGCCGGCGGGAGGCGCCCCCTGCCGGGCAGAGCGGGCCGTAGGAGCCCGGCGGCGCGGCCAGGGCGGAATCGCCCGAGCCCAGCCGAGCCCGAGCCCAGCCGAGCCCAGCCGAGCCCAGCCGAGCCCAGCCGAGCCCAGCCGAGCCCAGCCGAGCCCGAGCCCAGCCGAGCCCGAGCCCAGCCGAGCCGAGCCAGCCGAGCCGAGCCGAGCCGCAGACCGAACCCAGCCGAGCCGAGCCAGATCCCGGCCGAGCCCGAACACAACCGAGCTGAGCCTAGCCGAACACAGCAGAACCCAGCCGAGCCCATCGCAGCCCAGCCCGAGCCCAACCCAGCAGAGCCTGAGCTGAGCCCAGCCCCGCCAAGCAGAGCCAAGCCAAGCCAAGCCCGAGCCGAACCGTGCATCCCGGCCCACACTGCATGACGGGAGCCTGAGAATCAAACTCTTCATCAGAGAGAGCTGGGCTGTTCCATTCTTCCCAACAGAGCTGGACAATCCATTGCTAAGGACTGAGTGTTAAGGTGGTGGCAGTGAGATCCCAGCCTAAAGGCAAAGCGCTCCCGAGGGAGGCACCAGGGCTCTTGTGCCCGGCGGGCAAAGGAGCGCCCCAGGTCGGGTAGACAGCTCTCTGATGCTGCTGCCATCTCCAGCACTTGGCTGCTCCCTGATGGCTATACCCTCCATGCTCAGAGGGTATTTTGCAGCTCTCTATATCGAGCACAAAAGTGTCAATGTAATGGAACTTCTGGAGCTAGAGATGACTTCCCCATCAGAAACAAACAGTCTGAAAAATGTTGCTTCCATCCCCTACCCATGCAACTCAAATACTGCTGCCACTCTGATCTCCTCAGTTCCGAGACATAAATAAATTTCTGCAGTGCCCTAATCGGCTTCCTGAAGGCTCTCAGTAGCCAGGAGTGTAGGCTGAGTTGCTAATCACTCTCTGCAGGAGTCAATGTCTCTGTGAGTCCTACCAGTAATCCTCCCTGCTGTACCCTGGCCCTGTCATATGCCAGAATCTCATCAGGAGGTTTAATGAAAGGGAGGCCCAAGAAAAGCTGTTCCATCAGCTAAAGCAAACTAAGAGCTCCAGCTTACATGGCTTGCCAAGTGTCAGCTTTCAGCCCAGGAGATTTTGGTCTAGGGAGCCCCTTGAGCTGAATATGGGGGCTCTGTGTGCAAGTGGCAACACAACCTGGGGGACAGGAGGAAAGGTCAGAGTGGATTCAGAGCTGCTGTGAAGCCTTCACATTCTCCACTATGTCCTGCGTTTCCCTCATCGTCAGGCAAACACTGCAACTGGAGGGCAAATATGCCCCCGTGATGGCCAGAGGCAATCCACACACACACACCCCACTGGGTTTTGAAGCAGGATCCCAGGGTAAGCACAGTCTCTCCTCCTAGAGCACAGATGAAGCTGCACATCAGCAAGATGTGAGAGCACCAAGATGAGTTCCAGATGGGAGCTGATGAAGCACAGAGACCCAGAGAGGCTGCAGATGGCTGCAGACATGGAGGAGAGGGCTCTCGAGGAGCCAAGGGAGGCTCAGGAAAGGCAATGTAAGGAAAGGAATGCTGAGGAAGTCTGTAAGTTCACTGGAGCAGAGCCAGGGGAAAGCTTGAAAATCATTCAGACCTGGATCTTGGGACTAATGGGACTGTGCAGGTGGTGGCATCCATGTGTGAGCAGCCCAGGGGCACATTGCATGACAGAGCCTGGAGCGCTGGGATTACACAGCAGAATGTCATCACTGAGATGCTGATACACAAGCTGGCAGTCACGTATGTCCCAGAGCCTTGTTCACTATTGGAACAGGCAACCATGGTGAGGCTGTCACAGCCTCACTCAGTGCTGCTTCACTGCCCAGAGCAGCCAGGAGCTGTCAGATCATGCTTTCCTACACCCACCCTGAAAGGATGAAGTTTAGAGTGATGCTACGTGCTTTGCAGTTCAAAGCCTCCTGCATCTACCACGTCAGGGCGTGCTCCATGCCAGAGGGATTGACTCTCCCTGGCCAGACAAAAAAGGGGTATGGTGAGGTTGGGACACCACAGCTCTGTCCATAGCAGCCCTTTGCAGCACTCAGACCCTTTCCAATCAGGACTGAAAGAAAAAGAAACTATTACCAACTCCTTCTTGATGCTCAGGATGAAGAAGGACAATCTGAACTCCCAGAGGTCACTTGATGTGTCCAAGGCCAGCTGTGGGCTGGACAGGCAGGGCTGAAATTAGCTGAGGTCCTGAAGCCAACAGCAACTTTGGAACAACAGCCTAAGGAGATAAAAGTAGAATCCCCAAGTCCCAACAACTAAGGGAACATCTTAATAACCCTCTTGCCAGCTACAAATTAAGAATAAAAATAGAAGAATGCTGCTCTGGATTAGCCAAAGTCCTCCCTGGTATTAGTTACAAACAGAGAGATATTCAAGATGAGTAAGAGCAGGGTGAGATATGCAGCATGTCCCCAGCATTCAATGGCTTTCACTTCATGGGATCACCTAATTTTGATACCGTAACTCTCAGCAGAGACACTTTGCTCCCCACTCTGTTCACAGCTCTTACTCTCACACCAGATTCCTGCCCAGCTTCTATCCTGGAGCGCAAGACCTTTTTGACTTTGTGGTCACTTTGTACGGATGTACCTTTCTAAAGCTAGCTCTGAACAACACCTCAAACCTACAGTCTTTCTCCTAACGTGGGGCATGGTGCTACCACATCTGCTTTCTGGGTCAAAGGAACTAATTTGATCATAAAATCATGTAAGAGGGTTTTAACCTTCATTATTTCCAATTGCAGACTCATTTAAATGCAATATTCAAAGGGCCCTGCAGTGCAATTACAAAATCAACTGTGGGAAAATTAATAGCTCTTAATTGTACCATGGCAGCAAGGTGATATTAGCACTGGCACTTTTTCCAAGCAGACTTCTCCAAAGTGTCACCCCCCCAAACCCCTCAAGGAGCCCCACTAGCCCCTTCCCCAGCATCTTCTTGCACACAGCAACAGATTCAGCCCTGCCGTGTAGCCAAACCTCACTGCCCTCTGATGTTCCTCATGGACAGAGGCAGTTCATTGATGTATTTATTTGGGCTTATTTGAGAAAACACTTCCTTTATTACCCATTGTTTCCAAACAGCGTTTCTTGTGCTAGGAGCCAGCAGGAGAGGGTTTGTCTGGCCAGCAGCTCCAGCCTGACCCAGCCTCAGAACAGGGAGCTGCAGCCAGGCTGGGAATGGACCACCAGTGTGATTAGCGCCTGTGAGGACTCTTGCACTGCCCATGCTCCCACTTTTCTGCTTTGAAATTCAGTGAGTTCCTGCTCTGCAGGTCTTCTGACAGTATGGCTCCAGCCTTTTGTAAGATCTTCGTAAGGCCTTGTCCCAACTCCACTATCAACACACCTGTGTTAAAATACTTCTCACTGTGAATGGGAATGCTACTCTATGCTGCCAGGGCACATAAGGGAAGCACCAAACCCCAGAAGTGGAAGAAGATCAGCAGCAGCACTGCAGCTAAAGATGGGGTGGTTGGCAGACTGCCGTTGACCCTGCCCTGCCTGGCTCCTGGACTCCTTCAGACCGGGCCATACGGCAATTCTCCTGGTCCTAGTCCACACCAGTGCCCTTCTCAGTGCCATAGCCATGCCACAGATCTGCTCCTGGTGCATTTTCTTTGCTGCCTCTGCAGGCAGGCAGTGGGGAGCTGGTCCAGCAGTCCACTGGACCCACACTACTGACATTGCTACAGCCCCACTAGGGAGAGCTGAAGATTTCTTTTGAGCAAGAAGAGGGTGTTCAAGTCTTCTGCTGTCCAAGCCAGGACTGGGAAGCAATAGCCAAGGAATGGTCTTACAGCACCCAATCAAAAGCTTTCTTTCCATCAGGTAGATGACAACATTACAGTTCTGGACCTGGGTTGTTTTCCAGGTCACCAAAAGTGGAGTGACGTGCTCTGCACTCACTGAACGTCCCTGTACCAGTACCCAGGAGCAGGTCAGTTACTGGTGGAGCAGGAAATATGCCCAGTGCCTCCAGCTGGCAGTGGTCAAAAGCCTGAAGCCTGGGTACCTCACAAAGTGTTCCCAGGCTGGGCACGCTGTTCTGCTAAAGCTGGGTCAAGTGATCTTAATGGCTTTTTCTGAACTTAAGAACCAAAAGGGCAGCTGCAGTCCCAAATGGTTAATCATACAAAGGTGCTTTAGTTTTGCAGGGGGAAGCAGAAAAACAGAGGTCAAGAAAGTTTGCCTGCTGTCAATGAACTGCATTATTCCTATGCAACCATGAGCCCGTTTCCTGGAAAGACCATAGTGACCTCATTTGATCCTTGAAAAGGAAAATAAAATTTGTTTGTTTGGGGCTTTTTCCTAAATTGGACGTTACACTGGAAGGGGATATTTTTAGTAATGAAATGCAAGGTCAAACTGCGATAAGGATGTAACCATGGTAATGTGGGAAGGGCTGTTGATGCAAGGTTGCAGAAGTGATTTGCGTAACCACTAAGAACAACTTTATGTATTCATAAAACTTCCATGTGATCACTGGGAAAATAAAAATGTGAGGCAGACTTAAAACAAACAAAAAAAAAAGCAAGTTACAAAAGGAATGCTTTGAGGGCATGCTTCCTTGGAGCTTTCCCCAAAGTAACCCTTTCTGGGAACTCTTAAGACTATTTATTTTACAGTGGTTTAGCAGAAAAAACAGCCATCAGCTGATTTGGCTGAACCAATGAAGAACTTCAGCAGCATCTTTCAATTTCTGCATGAGCAAGTCCAGGACCTCCTGCAGTAATTCTACTGCAACAAATTGTTACAGTGTTTATTTTAGATGGATCTAACTGGGCTCCAGTTGTCCTCAGACTAATCCAACAGGCAAGATTTTCTTGTATTAATAAAGATCAAAAAAAAAAAAATCAAAGTGTCAGGAAAAGCCTATAAATCAGGCCTCCCCCAAAACTGGTTTGCAAGTTTTCACTTTCCACTCCCCATTGGCAGGTCAGCATGTCCCACTTGGCCTGACTGATCCTTTGCTGACAGTGAAATAGCCTCTTCCATACTTACTATAGTCACCTCACTCTGGTCTACAACAGATAGCACCAGATACAAGTGAAACTTGTTTCTGAGGGGTACAACATCAGCGTCCCTTTGCTAGCCTACCTAATCCTTGTCTCATTGCAAAGTTTCAGTCTCAAACATCACAGTAGCTTGGGAAAATAATTACATCAAAACAGATTGCTGTGAAGGTCTTACTTGATGGCATATCACATGATTTGGTCTCTGCAGCAAGCTCTGCTTATACAAACAAGGAAACACTAATGCAACATTCCATAAATATCAACAATCCATTTTTTTTTTTTACCAACTACTTCTTTAACCTTTAGTCAGAGGGTAAACTACCCAGCACAATAACTTTTTTTTTTTTTTCAGTGGAACTGCATAATAAAAATGCAGGGAGTAAAGAAGGGTGGTGGCTGAAAAAAATCTGCTACTAGAAGTGAGATTTTTCAGCAATCATCCACAGCTACAGCCCTTGTTACAAGGGAGCTGCCAGTGGCAGCACCAAAGGTGAGAGTCAGGACTTACCTCCACTGCCACGTGAGCACCTGAGTCATCCCTGCCTGCGTGGAGAGAGGAATGTACTGCAATAAAACCCTGCCTGCTTAAGGTTAGAAGCATAATTGCTGATGCTGTTCAGAAATAAAATAATCAATCTAGTCCTGTTATGGGATACTCTGTGCCCTCTATGAACAGTATGATACTAGTTAGGAAACGCTCTGACCAGATGTCACCCTTACATATTAAAATTCCTCAAACACATTTTCTTTCTAGGAAGAAAGAGAAGTGGACTGAAAAAGTTATTAAATCTAGCAGTAGAACATATCACAAGCCCAAAAAACAGCCTTTGAATTTAGATGCTTTGTGAAACCTGCAAAGAGAAATGTGTGATGTTCTCAATACTGTGGTACAACAAGGTGTCATCAGCTGATGATTTCATCAAACAGTTTTTGATCTGAAGCATCACTTCAAGCATCCCTAGGAAACTGCTCCACAGGTTAAGAGTCCCCCTTTCTAGAGCATGATTGAAGAGTAATCAAAACACTGCAAGAAGCACCTGAAGGTGACAGTAAAATTCAAACACTGTGGTCATTTTATAAACAAAGTTCTTAAAGGAAGCATAGTAATCTGGAGCAAAATTACTTTTTCTTAGTCATCTTCATTATTTGCCATCACAGAAATGATACTCATTGTCAGCACTGACTTGCAAAGTCAAGCCTATAGAGCATTTTTTGACTTTGGAATCAAAACTGGGAATGTTGTGTGATCATGCAAACTTGGAGGAGGCTCCATAATGCTCTCTGTACTCTTCCTGCACACAGATATTTCAACCCTCATGAGATTCTTACAGTTCTAGCCTGAGCAGCTGGAGTAGGTCAGAGGAAAACCGTGGGGCATTCTGTTCCCCAAAAGCCAAGGGACCTCTGCATCTCCCCTGGCAACAGCCTGGTTTGGATAACTTTGTTAAGCTTCTGAGCCTTTGCAGACTCTTCTACTTTTTTGAAGCTTCTGTGGAGCAGTGACAAGATGCAAAATCATGGGATTTCTATCTCGGCTTTAGGCAGTGGCCTCTTAGTGAACTTCAGGTTTTTAGCATTAGGGCCCTAAGGAAATTTCAGTTGTTCACTGGGAGCAGAAGATAACACAAATTCAAGTCCCATAGAGACAGTTAATCATCCACGGGTGAGTCATTCTCACCCCAGTGGGACAGTGCTGCTTCATTCCGCACAGGATGTACATTCTGTCTAATGGCCGTAGGGTTGTTCAGAATCAGCTGATGAATTATTCTGAAGAAATCAAGTTGCCTTCCAATATTTAATGGAGAAAGCAGCATGCACAGCCTTAGAAACTGTGCTGTTATATTTTATGTTCTTTTTCTCTTGGTAGCAAGCTGGATAATTTGATTTCTAAAAAAATAACTAACTTTGCACTCCTCTGCACTCCCTCTTTTACCTTATTCAAACTAGTGATCAGCATCCGAGAAACCTCAGGACTGCCCCATTCTGAGAAAAGAAATTCGGAACTTTCTGGTTCAGCCTAATGCAGTCTAGCAAAACTGAAGCCTTCAATACTTCCCTGGGATTTTTCCATCTGCATGGAGTTTATAGCTTTTGTAGGGTCTTGTGTCTGTTTCTGGAAACTTGTAACGCAAGGCCACAATACTGACAATGCCTTTTAGACATTATTTACAACCTTTTGGATGGTCTCAGCATTATTACAAGCAGAAGCAGTTTACTGAGAAAACACTGGAAAATAGCATCCTAGAGGCTGAATTTTGATCCCTGCTATTAAGCAGACATTAGCCAGTTATTCACAAATTACTCACAAATCAATAATTATGCCTAACCATTGCCAGTACTTAGCCTTTTTTTTTTTTACTCTGACATACCTGCTGAAGTCCTTTCTGTAAAGTTCAGGATATTATTGTTTTATTTTCTGAAAGTTGTTGTTTAATAAAGCTATAAATATTGATTTAGAACATAGTCAGATAAGGTTAGCTCATTGTGAAGTACTACCAGAAGGAAATCCAGCAGGCTTCTAAGAAAGCTTTCAGCCCAGGAAGCAGCTGGACTATTAAGCGTCTGCCTATTTTATCCATACACAAACCACATCCCTTTCTGGAAAGGGTAGCACTTGTTAGCTTTGGATAAACAGGCCCTCCTCCCAACTACAGAAATGATTATCTGACTAATCATAGTCAGGGTGGATTCACATCTTCCACTTACCTGATGAGGCTTCTGGTGTTTTCTTTCAAGAAGGACTGAGCATCTGATAAAAAAAAACAAAACAAAACAAAACAAAATAAACAAACAAACAAAACAAAAAATCAAATAACCAAAAGAAATTTATTTAAGACAATAATAATTTTCTGGGGTTATTCCTTCCTAGCTGCAGGAATGTTTAAATTACAATGCTAAATGGAGATATTGCCTGCAGATTTCATAGAGGAACATGACCCTGTAGTCATGGTTGTAAAATGAAGAACCCATCTAAAAGTTCAACCCAGTGTTGAACTGGAAGTTAGCATTTTTATATAACAAAATATATAAAGCACCTGCAACCTCCTTCTGTGAAGAATCTCCTATACAAAAATAGCTGAGAGAGAATCCCAGTTTTGTGGAGAAGTGAGATTAAAAAACCCTAAACCATTTTCTTACACTGACTCTATTTTCTTTGAAGCAGGTTACTCAAACTTACCTGGTTCACAGCTGATGTGCTGGGCTAAATGTCTGAGAGTAAGTGATAGATCCCTTGCAGAGTGTTCACAAGGGTTCTGCTGTGCTCCCACCGAAGACAACCCTGGGTTTAGAAACAAAAGTTGTGCCATAACTGAAGATAATGTCTCACTCTATCCTCTCTAAGAAGTTAATCTACTCTCTCTCCCCAGATAATCTCTCTGCAACCAAGTGCTTTGTTAAAATAATATTTGCACTACCCTCAAGAAGCTGCCTTTGGATCGCTCTGCTTTAGGGGTTAACTTAAACTTCCTTTTCCTCACAGACCTTTTTCAAAGCAAAGGAGAAATCACTACGCTAGAGTGGAGCAACTCAGCTGTTGCTAATATTTAATTCCTTCCACGCCCTGAGAAAATTTCTCTGGATGCCAATACTCTTGTGTAGAATAAATCTATAAATCTACATACATGCACTCTGCATGTACATGTGCATGCATGTTTATTAATGACACAGTAAGTCATTAACTTTAAATTCCCCTACATTAAAAGGCAGCTTCTAAGGAAAAAAAAATGAATCATTTTTAGATCATCAGCTGTATCAGCAGCTATCAAAAATGCTAATCTTGGCTTCAATCAAGTTTTGCATTATACACTTTATTAGTTACATATAACAGTAAGTAATGATGCCATCCGCATATACACATACAGACAATATTGCAATCAGAGGATATTCCTAAAGAATTTTTAATTTTCTCTTGAAACAAAGAATGGTACAATAACAAACCCGAAATATTACAGCAAAAATATTTGTTATCTTCATGAGTAGAACAAAGACATGAGCAGTAAATAACATGGGTCTTACACAAAAATACATTTCTTTTAGGAATTTTTTTTGCTTAATTCATTCTAGTTCATGTATTAACACCACTTTGCCCTCTTTGCAGACTTCAGACTGAATGTGGTGCTGGGAGCAATCACATGGGGTACAATAACAGCTTGTGGTCCAAGAAACATTAGTAGCCTATAACACTTAAGAAGGTGGTACATCCATGTATTGAAAGACAGCAACTAAAAAGGGCACACATTCCCAATTACACAGGAAAACTAGTGAGTTCACAGAATGAAAAATGAAAACAATAACTGTTTACAGCTTAACCCAATTTCACTTGGTTGTAGATGCACAAGATAGTCCAAATAATTCTCAAAAAAAACCATTTTTTCATTAGGCAACATGGGCTGGCAGCTCTAATTACACACTCCAGTGATTGTCTCTGAAACAACAGACTGCCTTGAACAAAAGAGATGACTAAGAGGATGAAGTTAGGAAAGACCTATTAACCTGAATTGTTTCACATTAATTCTTCCTACTTCTTCCCTTGTTCTTTCTTCCTTGTAAAACACAGACATTCAGCAACAGAAAGAGATGTTATTAAAGACAAGCACCCATCTACAAAATACTTGCTCTGAAGGACTTATCTCAGTCCTAAGCTTAAGAAAGCTCCTGACTGCAGCAATTCCAGACTATGCCTTACAGATCTGATATTTTCACACCCAGGCAACAGAAATGAGGGGTTTAAGGCCATGTTAGGAATGCTAAATAAAAATGGGTCAATGTTTGCTGGATCTCTCCCACTTAGGTTATCAAAAGTTTGACACGGTCTGGAAGAAATGCAAAGATAAGAGCTATTTTTAAGGCTAATCTCTGAGTCTTGTAGCTGAAGGTTATCAATTGCACACCCTGGTGGGCCCCTGGGAACCTGGGGGCAGTCCCCTTGCTTACGTTCCATTACATAAGTTCTCTTTCATCCTCTAGAGCTCTCTCGAAACACTTAAAAGAAAAGCAAATTGAAAAGCAAAAACTGATGCACGGGATTGGAATGCTTCTCCTCACTTGGTTTCTCACGCCATCCTCTTGTAGTTGACATGTTATTCCATTCATGATACAATTACCTCTTTAAACCGTTATGATTTTTAGCACCCACCTCTACTCTTACTGGACAGCTGAGCCAGGATCTCAAGGCTAAGAGAGTCAGAAACCCTATTTCCAGTGCCAGATGGATGTGGAATTTCCAGGCTGAGAAAGTTGGAGCTGCTCAGCCTGGAGAAGAGAAGGCTGCATGGAGACCTCATAGCAACCTTCCAGTATCTGAAAGGGGTCCTATATAGGGAAGCAGGAAAGGGATCCTTTGTCAGGAACTGTCAGGAAGAAATTTTTTACTCTGAGGGTGGTTAGACACTGGAACAGGTTGCCCAGGGAGACTGTGGATGCTCCAAGACTGGCAGTGTTCAAAGACAAATTGGACAAGACCTCGAGCAACCTGGTCTAGTGGGAGGTGTCCCTGCCCATGGCAAGCAGGGTTGGAACTAGATGATCTTTAAAGTCCATTCCAACCCCTTAACATTCTATGATTCTATGTTTGATTGAGTGGAAAGCAAAAAACACAAAGCCTCAACTACCCCAAATTTGTTTCTGCCGTGAGCTAGAACCTCAGTTTCTTGACAGATGATAAGATTATTGCATAAAATACTGGTTTGCTCTTTATTTGTTCTTTATTTTGCTGCTGAGCCTTTTATTTAAATACTTTATCACTGCCTGGAAATAGCTCCCAGGTTTCCAACTTTCAAGCTCTTTTTAAATCCAGGATATAATTAAGCCTTTATTATTAGAAATATTTTCTTTTCAGGGACCCAACAGGGTTTCCAGCATGCCAAAATCTTGTTTGAACCTTTTCAGAGGGTAGCCAAGTAATTTGGCAGGAGATAAAAACACAGGGAACCAAAACTAGAATATTTTTTCAACAATCAGCTGAACATAACTAAAGAAACTGGAAACTAGTAGTGAAGAAAGGAATTAAAAATAAATTTTAAGAAAGAAAAAGGCTCCATCTTTGAATTTGGACAGTGTTTATCGGAGAGGTTAGCAAACATTCTGGATACTGCCAAAGACTTTCTACTGGATATTTGAAAACAATTCCCCAAAACTGCAAAAATATTATCTTGTTAGGATTTTGCAACAGCAAAAGTCAAAGCAACCAGGGGCCATGAACATAAATATTTTCTGAATCTGTATCTTGCCGAAGAACACAAATATATTTTGGCACACATTATTATAAATTTTCCAGAGGAAAAGCCACCCACATATATCAGAAGGGAGAAACTTTCACTTTTCTCACTCAGGCTGAAAATGTGTACATCCCTTGATGGGGCAGTTTATACCACTGCAAGTCATTAAATGTAAAGAACTGACATAATGAAAGCATCTCTACTTCCACTCCTATACTCTTGCCTGCCATTTCAGTATCCGTGATTTACTTTTCCTATATTCAGCTACCTCAGTAGCAGACTATTCTTGAGCTCACCTCTCTAGGACCAGCAAGGCCTGCTAGCACTTGACCTGGCAAAGACACATGGACCCTATTTGGCAAGTGTTCCAAGCATGCTTAGCTTACTCCGATAGGTCTTTCCATACAAAATGTTTAAATCAAGATCATCAAGTTTAGAGGCTAAGTTTAGAAACATAAGTTTTCAGGATCCTTTTCATACAAAAGGATTCTCTAAGTCTACAGTGAAACAAGGAAAAGAAAAGCATCTCACGATACTTATTGTACTGAAAGGCTATCTTGGAGTTTGGTGTGGTTTAACCGCAGCAGCCAAGCCCCACACAGCCACCCGCTCACTCCCCCACCAGCAGGACAGGGGAGAGAATCAGGAGGGTAAAAGCTGGAAAACTCATGGGTTGAGACAAAGACAGTTTAATAGGGAAAGCAAAAGCCATGCACACAAGCAAAGGAAAACAAGGAATTAATTAACTGCTTCCCACAGGCAGATGTTCAGCCATTCCCAGGAAAGCAGGTCCTTGTCACATGTAACAGTGACTTGGGAAGACAAATGTCACCACCCCAAACATGCCCCCACTTCCTCCTTCTTCCCCACACTTTATATACTGAGTATGGTGTCATAGGGTCTGGAATATCCCTTTGGTCAGTTTGAGTAACCTGTCATGGCTGTGTCTCCTCCCACACACTCATGCATTCCCAACTTCCTTGCCAGTGTGGCAGTACAAAAAGCAGAAAAGGCCTTGGCTCTGTGCAAGCCCTGCTCAGCAATAACAAAAACATCTCTATACTATCAACCCTGTGTTCAGCACAAATCCAAAACACGGCCCCATAACTAGCCACTGTGAAGAAAATTAACTCTACCCCCGTCGAAACCAGCACAGAGTTAAATAGTTCCCCATACTCAACTGTAACAATCCATGGAAAACTTCGAGTAGGATTCTATTCTACCTTCTGGATGGCACTACATCTGTGGGAATTTAAAGAGACAGCATCATTGATGGCACTGAATCTGCAGGCTCAGCTTACAAACTGCTAAAACTTAAATGTTTGCAAAAAGTCCGCTAGCTCAGGTCTGACTCTTCCAGTAATAGTAGGACCTCAGTATTATTGTAGTGCTATCAGTTCTGTAGGTGTGTAGGTAAAGCACAAGGTAAAGGAGAAACTTTTCAGAAGCCCTACAGTGAGAAACCCACATCCCAAATTCAGATAAATGTGATCACAAAGTGAATGTTAACAGTCTGCTCATTTTGTAGCTAAGATGTATGTATAAAAGCAAATAGTTGATCAGACAAAGTGAAAATATCACTGTTTTCATTTCAGTCATCCTTACAGCTTTTAACAAACTGCAAAAGACATGATTTAAGTTATACAAGCACAAAAATTTCACGAGACAAGTGATACAATTCATAACAAAGAAAAATAAATGCAAAAAAGGATAGAAAACATTTTCTGATATTCCACATATATTCAGAGAAAGTTTAACAGACAAAATGGAATTTCTTCAGCAGCACTGATTAAACTCAAGATGAGGCAAAGATCTTTACAAAGTAAAGGCACCAGCTCTTTGTAAACACGTACTCTTCTCGCTTTAACTGAGAAAGCACTCAAAATATTCCATGGAGGAAACCTATGTGGTAGTGTTCCTTATTGCCTGTACTTCACAACAGAGATATCAAAGGCCTTTCTCCTCCGTTTCACTATATTTAATATGAAATGTTTTTTCTTCAATTTATCTAGTGGGAAACTCTTTAAACCTCCCCAAAAATGTTACAATGAACGTATGAGACAGTGTTCTCTCTTATCTCTGCCTTCTGATACCTATCAAGAAGTTTCAAGGCAAAAGAAATGTCAGATGCCAGTATGAAACATACACGTCATCTCTCGTTTTCAGTATTGTGCTATCAGTTTCCCAGAAGGAATCATTGGCTTGTATTAAAATACAGATACATTTAAAATAAAAAAGGAACTCGTGAACATCCTCCTGCTGTGCAGCTCCCTACTCTTTGACTTTTCAAACGCACCAGCAAAGACTGAGCAAGAAGAGAAGATTACATACTTCCAATCGTGACAATTGTACTTCAGGATTCCAGATTTTTTCAAGTATGCATCCTGAACATACATGTCTCCCTAGTGTGGAGAGTGTTCACACAGTTCTTTACTAGTGAAACTGCAAAACTTGAAAACCATTAAAATAAATATTCCATACAAAGATGAATTGTTTGCATCGTGGGCAAAATGAACTGAGCATCTTCATAGCTTCCACCACACATCTACCACCAATATCAACAAACACATTTTACTACTCATACACACAAATCCAGTGATTATACTAGTTCATATTGTTCCATATCCAACCAAACTTGTGCGTTTCTAAGTCACCTTCCTTCAGCTTTATAAAGTTGATTGAATTTTTAACGTAGTGCTTTCAGATTCTACAGGACTGTCAACTGGTACCTGGGGAGAGATAAAAAAAAAACAAAAACACACAAACATAACAGGAATTAGGCTGTTATGCAGCAGAACTATTCCCAACCTCAGTATTCTTAGTTAATTGTTAAGTTAGACTCTAGTAGTATATCTAGTCAATTAGATCAATTAAGCAATTATAGAAAGACCTATTTTCCCTTCTCTCTCTCCCCTAAAAAAAAAAAAACAAAAAAAAAACCAAACCCAAACAAAAAAACCCTTAGAATTTAGTTTCTTAGTATAAATTTTATGGATTTATAGCATATAGATGTTTGGCACATATGGATTAACTTCCAGTTTTTTTCTCCATTACATTTAAACACTGTAGAATCTTGATGATCAAGGCTTGGTATCAAAGTGCTATTGTACATTACTAACACAGACAGTTTTTAATTATTTATGGTAATACCAGGGCAAAGACTCCAACTTTTCTTATATCTTGGCTAATACAAATGAAGTTGTGTGACAACCTAGGCTAATTAGGAAGGTGATAACAGAAATCAGACGAGTCATGGGCCACTGCCTTTAAGCAGCATATAAGCCCCAAGACAGCCCCAGCTCAGGCCTACAGGATGCCACACTTTGCACACACAGCTGCACAGGTTTCAGGTTCAAGTTAGCTCATACAGCACCAGTTTGGAAGTTTCTGAACCTCCTGCAGACACTAACTGCGTGCAGTTGATCACAGATGATCAAAAGCTGCTGTACATGTAAGACACCTACACATAAAAAGAAGTATGACAGAGGATCTTGCAATATCTGACTCTAAAAAGTTGTCTCATGTTTTGATCCACTGAAAAAAGTTTTTGGTGAGAACTTTATTTCTACTAGTAACTGTGGTAATTTGGAAAAGTTGCTGAAACATGGTCTTGGAACCTCATGAACAGCAGAAAGGGCTATGCTCACTCTTCATTTAAATTGAGAGGGTGCTTAGCATAAGAACAACCCAGCTCTTTATGCAGCACAGTACAGAAACTGCAGCATGGCTTTTATTCAGCAGACTGACTTCACTTGAAGGGACTGCAGATATTTTAAATAAAATGCGTAGTCTATAGGATGGCCTCATAACTCAATACACAAAAAGGTTTCACAATTTACAATGGCACCTGCAAATATGAAAAAGCAAGATTCAAGCAATAAAATCAAATATTAATATTAGCCACTTAAAATTCAGGAAAATCTGGGAGCAGAAGGTACTTTAGGGGTTTTTCATGGGAGCTAAGGGAAAAAACAGATATCTGAGGGCAGCATCCCATGTGGCTCTGTTGTTCCAAAACAGCATGGAAACAGTCATAAGATTTTGTATTTACTCTTTTGCAGTTAATATTGTTATGCCAATAGAAGCCAAGCATTCAAGTAGGTAATACAATCACAGAGTCACCACTTACAGCTTTAACATCCAAATTCATAATCCCTGAATTCACATTGTGTCTTCGCAAATCTGATTTTATTAAGGCTGAAACAAAAAAAAAACGAAAAAAGAAAGCTGGTTCACAACTTAGCAATGACATGCATGTCAAGGGAAATGATTGCACAGTGCAAGGACATGAAAGCTGTTTTCAGCACATTTTCAAAATACCTGTATTCACTCTTTTGCGATTGGAACTCATTGCCCATTTGAACTTGCTCCCCACAAAGCATACAAAGCAGAAAATGACAATAAAAGCCTTTAAAGCACAAGTACTTAAAGCAAAGCTTGATAGTTTTAGCACTTTCAGCACATTTGGAAGTATCAACATGCGTAAGTCACTGGTACAGTTCTGGAACACATCAGCAGTTTCTTGCATTTGGAAAACTGCAAACTGCCTCCATTTATGCATTTCTTTCCATTTACCATCCTACTCAGGAGACAGATATCTATGTCTCAAATTCAAGGCATGACCCAAGAAATGGATGCCAAATGGCTGTTGCTATATTAGCAACATCATCCTTAAAACCTCCACATTTTTACATTAAAGAGTAAACATTAATTGTATTTCTAATTAATTACCTGTTAAGATAATGCCCACAAAAATCCAAGCACAAAGAAAGAGGTTTCCTGCACGAGGACTGTAGTCTGTTGTGAGTTTTCCTTGAACAAGTGTAAAGAGAATTCCAAATATCTACAAACAAACAAGTCAGTTCGTCAGGATCACACAGAAAAACGTCATCACTTTACCTTTAAAAGTTTCAGGTCACATCTTATAGAAACCAAATTACAAAAAACAAGGGCTACAGCAACACAACAGAAACTTAGTAGCCAAGTCTAAGAAAGCCTTCCTAGACCTGAACATAGTGGTCTCCCCAAAATTACTTTGCTTGAAGAAATAAAATGATACAACCTGTGCTGATGCATTAAGGAGACCTGAGGAAGTGCCTTCAGACTCTGGGTATGTAATTTCCACAGCAAATTCAAACCCAAGTGGAAGATAGCCAGTCATGAAGAACCTGTTGAAGAGGAGAGTAAAAGGATGGCAGGTGTGGCCTTCATCTATTACTACAGCTAAGAAAATCTAACATACACATTGGGTATGAGGAACTAGCTGGTACTCTGAACTGTCATGTTTTCATGACAACATAATTCAATAATTCTTTTGTTTCCTTCATTCCCTCAACAACATCCAAGAATTTTAGCCAATCCTCTCTCTCTCTTTAGGACAAAGATGTTTTAACATATTTGTCCTATTTCCCATAACCACCTGCATTCCACTCCATACATACAAAACAACCTTTTCTGACCAGTCCACAAGCCACTCCATAACTGAAGCCAATTCCTTTCAAATGAAAGACATACAGAATCATCA